>NC_141552.1:58731250-59035000 GCF_021556685.1 Rattus norvegicus | reverse complement strand
TTTCAACACAGCAAAGTTCTTTTTCAGCCATAAGGAAAAATGAAACTGTTACCAGATCTGAGGTCACAGTCTATGCCCCCAAGAAGGCAGGTTCAGCCAAGTAGTTCTCAAGAAGTCGATTAAAACAGCTAAATAAATAGGGAGAGCACAGAAAGGATATTTATTCAGTGTGGCCACATTGAGAAGAGGGGCAGAGATCCATTGACCACTCAACCTCAAGTTCATCTGCTCTGTTATATGAGATCAAAGTGTAAATAGAGATCCAGGGATATGTACGTCTACACAATCCTGGTAAGGTATGGTCTTGCCAATGACTGACCCATCATTGTCTGGGCTTTGTTCTCATTCCTAAAAGTGGTCTGATGAGTTCTTAGAACTCTGTGAAATCTCTTTCTCAAGATAGGTTCTCCCTCATGCTAATATCAGACTTTAGTATTTTCCTTCTCCCACCATGAGATTGCTGGCAGTGAGAGACGCACGGATTTCTGGGGATTGAATGTTTCAAGATTCTACTAAGATTGAGGGACACAGTATTTCCTCAGAATGCATTTCAATTTTTGCTATGCCTGTTACAAAACGATGAAATTTGTAGAAAAATGGATGCAACCGAGAGTTGTCTAATAAGTGAAAGATGCTGGGGTTTTGTTCTACCCCAGCTATCAGAAAATACAGCTTAGGAAGTGCTTGTGTGCCCACCTCTGCATGTGCTACAGCTGATTAACTACTTCTCTAAGATGTGCTGGTGAGAATTCAAGACCTCGGACCTTAAAGATATGTTAGCTCCCTTCCAAGCAGATACCCTGGGGGCAGATGTTGATGCCCTGCATAGACAATGCCTCTTAAGTTGTAGATACACCCAGAGGGCATCTCACCCACAGAGGCTGTTGAGCTTTGTAACGTGTTCAGTCAGAGTAAGGAAAAGACAGCTTCTCTGCAGCCTAGGTAACCGGTAAATTAATAATGATATCCCATACACCCTACGCAAGTTCAGAAGGACTGAGCTGAATCCTCAAATATTAATTGCAGGAAATGATTTGTCCACTCTGCGTAGTAATGCACAGCTGTGGGTCAATCTTTCTTCTCCAAGATCTTCCACCAACCAAGGGCACTTTCATCTTCCTCTGATTTCCACGATTCTCCAACCACCCCAGGGCAGGTTACTAAATGTGAATGTTTCCTTGTGACTAGCAATTCTCTCTGCATCTCAGAGTTTACTTTCTTTTGTGGGAATGCTAAGATCCACATTACCCCAGCCTAAAACTCCCTGCCACATAAATCATAGAGCAAGGGGATTTTTATGCAAAATCAAGCACTTTCCATGCTTTTCCTTTGCAATGATTACATGATTTTCCCCCGAATCTGAGCACTATGTGTTTCATAAATAGATCCCTCTCTCTGCAAGCAGACCTTGGAAATGGATTATCTGTTTGGTTTGCATTTTGTCTCCCAGCCTTGCAGCTCCCAGAAACCATTTCTCAGAGACGTGTGCTGCAAACGTGAGGAATTAGAAAGGCTGCCTGTCTTTTGCGTGGAGACTTGCCTGTCCTGAGGGGTGTTTCTTATTAGAATTTGAATCAAGAGATGCTTGGGAAGCCTTAGAATGGGCTGGATTCTCATCTTAAGGGACTGGTCTTCAAATGACCATCAGGAGGAAAATGATGTAGGACAAGAGACAAAAGCTGCCGATTTCTTTAATTATATTTCAGTACTATTTTCTAATCCGTGAGAGTATCAAACATTTATATACTGTATATTGATCACATCTATTTACTCTAACACCCTCAATGTGCCACGAGTCTTCTCTCTCCCAGCTTCATGTCCTCACCACTAATTGGACTCAGGGGTTCAGTAATACTAATAGTAAAAAACGGTGTTCTTAAACATTCACAGTCACAGCATATCTAAGTAGATGTTTAGTTTCAAAAAATCTTGTGTTACTTCCAAGAAGATTGTGGAGTAAGGTCTGCATTTAAGGAATAGTACCATTTACTCCTGAAGACACCACACTGGGAATGTAGGCTCACTCTCAGTGCAGGGTGTGTTCTATACTGTCAGGAAAATCACAGCCTGATTGGTTTGAAAGAAAGCAAACATTTGGGGTTTAGGTAACATTTATCCTTGCACGTTCTAAGATCTGAGTTGGATCCTCAGGGCTCATGTAATCTCAGTGTTGGGGAGGCAGAGACAGGCAAATACCCAAGGTTTACTCCCTAGCCAGCTTCACTTACTTACCTTGCTTAGTGCCACACTGGTGAGAGAGCCTGCCTTAAAATGAGCCAAACTGAGGAAGGATGCTTGAGGATGCCTTCTGGCCCCCACACACGTGTGTGTTCACACATACAAATATACATTAGTTGATCACTGATAGATGATAGATAGATAGATAGATAGATAGATAGATAGATAGATAGATAGATAGCACTTGTAAGACTAAGGTTTCAGGTGCTTTTTAGCACAAACTTCCACAGAATCTGTGCTACCCAGAATTCCTTGCAGCAGAGAATGGAGAGTGGAGCCCACCAGCTCTGACCCTACACATTCACCAGTCGTGAGAGAGCCAGGGCTCTATGCCCAACTTTTCTAAGAAGATTTACAGGACAAAGGAGCCCCATCCAGTGAGGCAGACAGCCCTTAAAGCCTGACACAGCACAAACTGGAGAAGACACGACTCTACATAACTGTGAGTGATTCTGGAGAGGGAGTAGTTGAAAGAAGCCTGAATTTACTTGCATCGTTGAGTATCATCAGGTGTATGATAGATAACCCCACTGCTCTACCGGGTGTAAGGACTTCATGTGAGTTGTAGGTATGGCCCTTTTAAGTGAACACTCTGACGGTCAAGCCTGCAACATTAACCTCTGGGCTTCAGGTCCTAGGTGCTCTGATGTCACACCCCCTGAAGGTGGATTTCACTTCTCCCATGGGTCACCTATAAAATAGTTCTGCAGGAGAGGATATTTCCAAACTTTCATCTACTCATCCTAACTTGAAGAATGAACAATTATCGGACCTTGGACCATTCCTGGCATTACAGAGTAAACATCATGACACTCCTTATTAACATCACTGATTAAAGTATATTCCCTAAGTATTCCAACGGGACACCCTGTTCTACCATACTGGCTATAATTCAAAAGCACAGCCTAGGCACTAGAATGAAAGTGTATGTCACTCACCTGGGCTCAAGTTTACCCGCCTGTTTGCTGACAATGACTCAAGCCTCAGTTTCACATTGGTGGCATTGTAATTATGGGTCAGCAATTGGATGGGTGCGAAGAGCTCGCTACTCTCTTATAAATGGTGAGGCCAATCGCAACCTGGACTGCAGCATTAGTCTGGCTGTGATCTCACATCTAAATCGTAGGGGTTTGAGAAGCCTCTGGGACTATGGAAGGAGGTTTCAGAACTGAGGGTCACTGCCCAGCTGTTCACAATAAGGGTTTCTTGGAATGGGGTTAACTCTCTTGCCTGTTACTTCAATCCTGATTATTCTTTCCCCCTCTTTCTTGTCATATTGGCACCTCACAGTTCTTCATACCAGACAACAGGATGCTTTGACCAGAGGACTTATACCTACCTTATTAAATATAAAGTTTTAGGAGCAATAAAGCCAATGCCATTCTTACCACCAGTATATAGAGAATGAGCAATGTTTATGCAGGGGGATTCCATCACTAGGTGTTTAGCGAATGAATGGACGGGTGAGGAAACAAGGGTGGTTTAATTTGCCCTGCTTAGGCATATCTCTGTGCTGTTTTGATACAATAGGGTTCAGGCTGTGGCTCACAGTGGATGCTTAACAAATGTTTGCATTGTGGATGAATGAAAGAGTGAATGTGCAAACTGTGGGGAGCCTCCATAAATATTTAATATCATGGGCTAAATAAAACATGCAACATCTGATGACTTGGGTAAAGCTGGGCATGATGTCTGTGGCAGGAAGCAAATCATGAAATTTGTCTCTTTATAAAATACTATTTGGGGGTGGCCATAGAGCCAGGATTACTCAGGCATGGAATCCAGCTTTGGTTGTGGGCATTCCATAATGATCCTGTGCACCATCCCATCTTGACTTGAAGGCCCCTTTCTTTAATGAATCATCTTTATTCACCATCTCTCTTTAGGAACAAGACTTTAAGTCTCTTGGGATATTCAGAAAACCTCAGGTTGGACTGCTAATGGGTGTGTGATTTATTTCATAGATGCATTTCACATTTTGTCTGATGAAGTAAAAATATATGAAGAATACATCAAAATAAACAGTGGAAAAGCAAGGGCTGGAAAGGAAGCAAAGGGAGTGTTATGAGTGATACATGAAATCATAAAAAGACATGGGAAAGCTGTGTCAACATACCATTCACTCATACCATAACCCAGAAACTCTAGTTCAAAGAACATACATCCATGAAGAGTGACCTCATGTGTCCATATTAAAAACTATGGAGTGTTCGCTCATCTTAGTCCAAAACTGGATGTGGTATGTCCATACAGTGAATATTATACAGCAGTTAAAAAGAACAATGTACTGGCACAACAGGCTCGTCCATTTGATTACAAGGACCCCACAAATACTATGTTGAGGGTGGAAAATTTAATGTATATAAAATTCAGACAGGCTAACAAAGTCAGTGACGGTGTAGTTTTAGGTAGTGAGGAAATAAAAAGACAGCTAGGCTGAGAAGGTGCAGAGCTGAGATGCTGGAAGAATGTAGATGTTTTCCCTCTTGCTTTCATGGGCAGGGATGCAGGAAGCCTGAACTTCCTGCTAGGCACTTAAGATTAATGAACTCCATTTACTCCATAACTGGTATATTATTCCTCAATTTCAAAAGTTAATGGGGAGGGCAGGAAAGATGGTTTAGCAGTTAAGAGCACTTAATATTCTTGGAGACGGCCTGGGTTCAGTTTACAGCACCTATATCAGGTGGCTCATAACCTTCTTTAACTCTAGTTGCAGTGATCTAATGTAGTCTGCCATCTATGGGCATCTGCACTCAGGTGAGGCACATAAAGGCACACAGGTAAGCATACATACATGTAATAAATGAATTGATAAATATTTTTAAAATGTTAATGGCAGGCTGGCCATTTGGGTAAAAGTGTTGCCTAGCATGTGTAGAGCCCTGGGTTCAAGCCCAGAACGACAAAATTAATTGGTTTATTAATTAATAGTAAGTAAATATTAAAAATGAATGGCAACAAATACTAGTATTCTCTTACTAAGATTGTTTGACCTCTTTCTTCATTCATTTAATGTTTTAATTACTGCTTTTAAAACATTAATGAATGGCCTGGGTTAGCTCTCCTGAATTTCTATTAAGAAAGTCGACGTCATTGCCCCTCTACCCTGATGGTTGCAGTGTGAAACTGTGCACACACAGTACAATAATGATAAAGCATCAGGGAACTTGGCCTGTGTGGTGGGTTCAGATGCAGGTTTTATGATGTGCTAGCTAGGTGTGCTGGCTGGCTATTGTCCACTTGAAACCAACCTAGATATATCAGGGAAGATGGAATCTTAATTGCGAAAATGCCTTCGTAACTTTGGCTTTGCGAGTAAGCCTGTGTGTGGAATTTTCTTGATTTGTGATTGATGGGGAAGGGCCCAGACCATTGTGGGTGGAGCTAGTCGCAGGCAAGTAGTCTTGGGCGGTATAAGAAGAGGTTAAGTGGGCCATGACAAGCAAGAGAGCGAGAAGCATTCCCCCATGTCCTCTGTTTCAGTTCCTGCATCCAGGTTTCTATCTGAAGTTCCTGCCCTGCCCTCCTCTAGATCACAGGCTACCAACTATAAGAGGAAATAAACCCATTCTTCCCCATGTTGTTTCTGACCATAGTGTTTTATCACAGTAATGGAAATCTAAGACACTAATGTGACCTCTGATACATCATCCTAACCTCTTGGACTATCAGGTCTATGACACAGCATATCAGAGTGATACACTGAAGCTTCATAGGGTTGAGCTGAGAACATGTGGGAAGAGCTAATAGCTCAGGGCTTATCTCACTGGTCGTAGTAATGGTGGAAAGCAAGTGGAAGGTCAAGGCTGTTGGAGAAGAGTTGGAGGCACACTGGTCTGTCCAGACATTATACTTGCCTGGAACTGCAGACATTATACCCAGAGGGACACGAGGGCTGGCATCACCATTTCATGTCATAGAGGAGACCCTGTGGTTGGGTTAGGAGGAGACTAGACTACAAGTCACTTGTCCCTACCCCCAAATCTGGATACCCCGTACTTATGACAGATTATCTTTATTTGGTGGATAAAGATGGATATCCTGTTCCCCCATTTGTATCGCAGCCAAATGGATACAGAGCTCCCTACAATGTCCTCCCCCAGTGGTTGCTACAGGACAGCGGCAGTCCCTGTGGAAGAAAGCAAGCCAGGGGTTAAACCTTGGTGGAGACAAGTCTGGTTAGATCATTTACATTCATCATTTCTTTCCATCACCACACTGGAGCATGTCTGGTTCTTCAAGACGGGAAAAGTAATTCCCTGTGGCGTCTGCAAAGAGAATGTGTGTGACTCATAGGCAGGACCCAGTTCAGGGAACGCACTGTGGCTGAGAGCTGGCTTGCACTGATGCAGCCCAAGATGTCACCAGTCTTACTGGTAGAGTCTTTCACACTCAAAGACAAGAGGTGTACAGCCTGGGTCACAGAAGATAGGATGACCACTTCCTCAGCTAGTGTTGCCATTGGCAACAGTAATAGAAGCCCCCAGACATTCACCGGTCACTGAACAATATACACCTATGTGGCGTGTCTCACAATGGCCTTATAGCTCTCCTGCCTTCTAGGCACAACTCATACCCATTTTAAAGATAAAGTATTGGAGACTAATAGAATCGTAGTCACGCTTATAAATAACACATTCTGTCATGCCTGGCTAAAGAATCCAGCCTTCCCCCAATAGAAGTTTATAGATTTATTAATGGGTCTAACTTCAATTGGTTACAACTGGCCTCCCCATTAAGAATCTCCTCAGATGGATCTCCTCAGAGACACGTGTTTAAGGTTAAGCGTGTTATCTCAATTCAAATGTCCACTCTCAACTGAAATACTAGATCCATTTGGTAAAACTTTGGAGTTCTTGGTCATTCCTTGCTTTTTTTTCTAAACAACTTGATTACACAAATGCTCAAGAAACGTAGGTCCAGGATGGTTTTGCTTCTCCAAGTGAAATTTCACTCGATTTCTAGAAGCTTCCAAGAGGAAAAGAAGAGATAAAAAAATCTCATGTCGGCCCATGCCAAGGGAAACTTCCACATTTCATTGCACTATGGGGCCCTGCTGGTTTGATATAAAGGCAGCTTCCTGAAACTTTGATGATGAACCATACTAAATTCAAGTAGCTATGATTGGATGTTGTGCCCAAAGCATCAGATGCATCTAGTGAAATACAGTAGCAGCTTTAGCTGTTACTGTGTAAAAGAGAGAAAGTCATTTCTATCTCCATATATAAGCCAAGAGAGTTCTACATGGTCTAAACCTCAGGTCTCCACATTCTCTCTTTCAATGCGAGTAGAGGTTCCAACATTGCCTGTCTCCAACAGATTTACTTTGATCAAATGGAAGCTCACTTGTCCTGCCCACTCGTTGGGGCAAACAATGATTTAAACACCAGGCAGAGTCAGGCTCTTGACAATAGCTTGGGGTACCACAGGAAAGGGATAAATATACAAGTCACTGGATGATGTGAAAGGATGCTATGTGGGCACATCATTTAATATCTTCTTAATTGCTCTGCCAGAAGCCTTGGTGTTTGGCTGACACCGGAATGCTCTTTACAAAGCCATCTCTCTAGGAGTCAGACATAGGGACAAATCATGTGCTGAGGGTATTGTGGCTGCCTGGATTACCAGGACACCAAGAGACCCTCAAATGGAGCGAACAGCCAGCCAGGGTTGGAGGGATTTACACTACACCTCCCAGATTTTCATCTGCTTAGAATATTTTTAGTTCGACACATTTCTTGTCACTTAGACTGAGCAGGAACTGTCACATACAATTGGAGGCAGGGCAGAGCTTGACTCTGTTCCCTCTTCTCCGGCAGCTAGAGAGCCACACTTCAGGACCCATCTGGGTGATTATGGGAATGAAGAAGTCGTGGCAGATTTCATCACTGAGAATGCCTGCCATGTCTCGTAAGTGCTTTGATGTTTACACAGGTCTGGCTTTGAAAATAATGAACTCCTAAGGACTGTGGAGTGGACCTGCCTCCTGCTTCTTAGCAAGCAAGGCATCGAGGGTCTCCCAGAGCTTTCCCCACATCTACACCCTTCTGTGAGCACAGGATTTTGC
Source organism: Rattus norvegicus (assembly GCF_021556685.1). Classification (NCBI taxonomy): domain Eukaryota; kingdom Metazoa; phylum Chordata; class Mammalia; order Rodentia; family Muridae; genus Rattus; species Rattus norvegicus. The sequence continues at coordinate 59,026,692 of NC_141552.1, read as the reverse complement.
TGTCAAATAACTGATATACTGTAAAATCCTAGGTTAGAGAGCCCCCAGTTTAGGTGATTCCTTACCGTGGATGCCACATGACCAGTTGCCTCCTGGTCCTGCTTTTGTGATCAACTGTATCCTCACACTGTGAACCTAATTAAACCTTTCCCTCCTTAAGTCGCATTTGTCTGGTGGTTTGTTACAGCAACGTGTAAGAGAGCTGACACGGGAATTCATGTCCAAACTCCACTTAGGTGAGCAACTGAGGCCTTAACAACATCCCCAGTGGAGTTTGGGTTGTACACTTGGACCCATTCTGAGTTGGGAGGGCTGTGTTTTTCAATCTCCTTTTCTTGACAACCATGTGATCTGAAGAGATTGCTTCTTAACCTCTACTACCTTATCATCTTAAGGAAATAAGGACACTTCAGTTACAATACTCCCTATTCATTTGACTCCCCAGGAGTAGAAATAAGAACATGAATCTAAAGTTCTAGACCTGTTAGGAGAATGTCGTCAATGTTGATGATTTGCCATTCTCATTCTCCTCAGGTTTCCCAAAGTGACCTATACTGATGACCTTTAGACAGGACAGCAAAGAAGCCTGTATCAACATAAAAGGCAGAGAGCATCTAAGATATGGTGTTGATGGTGGCGGCTGAGAAGGCAAAAAGTAGGCCACGGGCTGGGCCATGTGCTAAAGTAGAGAGAAGCGCCCCGGGGCGTCAGAGCCACTGGAAAGAGTAAAGGACGTATTTGGTGCCAAAACAAACTTGTAAAACATGGCCAGGAAATGCCACAGAACTACCCAGGAAATGCTGGGCATACCTTTGAGGAGAAGTACAAAGGACACTGCTATTAGGTTGCTTGTCTCTGCTATGTCTAGTTCAGGCTCTTTCCACCCCCCACCCCCTTCTTTTAAAAGATGCAGCAACCATCTGGACCTACAAGTTTTCAAGGCTGGGCAGTGTCTGCCTTGCTGGCACAGCACCTGGCTTTGGCACACAATTCTGAAAGCACCAATACCTGCCACCTGTTCAGAACCCTATTTGGAGAGGTGTCAAGGTGCCAAGTCCAGCGTCACTCAGGTGCTGATTTAACAAGTGGCTGTCATAACAAGTGACCACAAACTTGGCCCCTTAAACCAAGGAAAAAATCAAAGCATTAGCCTCTCATATCTCCAGGGGAAGCTCTGCTCCCATCTTGTCTAGCTTCCAGTGGGTCTTGTGGCAACATGAAGGTAATCCCTGCTGCCACCCTCCTGTGACCTTCTAGCTTCCTCTGTACATGTGTGTCCTCTCCCTTCCTAGTAAGAACCATCCATGAATGTGGATTCTACCCTCATCTAGGATGGTCATTTGAGTTCCCAATTAGATCATTATCTACAAAGACCTTGTTTGCAAATAAGGGGACGTCATGGGTTTCCTGGTTAACATGGGTCATACTCTTCAACCTACTACATCTTGGGAACATGAAACAAGATCCACAAAGAAGTCTGAAAGAGAGAGATGAGTCACTCAACTAGGAAAATAATACTGAAGTAATAAGAAGAGCGACCATGAACTACCTTTTGCTGCCTATCTCTACTGATCTCCTCAGCACTCAGATGAAAGTATAGCTCTTGTCTTCGCTCTGAAGATGCACATGCTGAGGACCATCTACCATACTGTGAGCATGTCCACATCCACACAGCTAGCCAGTGGTGGAACCCATGAGCCTGCGCAGTAACTACTTCTTACAATGTTGTGAGGTCTATTCCAGCTAATACAGAAGAGTCACGGTGTTCTTTATTAAACTTCAGGTTAACTCAGACAGATACAATTATCTTACCCACCCTACAAAAACACTTCTCCATGGCTGAAATGATCCTTGTCCCTATCCTTCTACCAACTCTTACCTTCTTTATAGCACTAGAACAGATAGCTTTTCTGGAACATTGTTTAGTCCATAGGAGGGTTAGGGAGATGGTTCAGTGGGGTAAAGCTTTGGCCATAGGACCTGAGGTAGGCTTCCCAAAACTCATACAAAGACAGGCTCAGAAGCGAGGTTCTGGGATCTTACAGACGTTAGAGGGAAATAGAAAGTAGAGACAGTGGAATGCATAGGGCTCACTGGCCAGCTTGTCTACTGTAACAGCAATGAACAGAAGACCCTGCTTCAATCAACGTTGATGGTGAGGAACAACACCCAGGGTTGTCCCTAGCTTCCAAATATGCACCTTGGCACATACATGCCTGCACTCACATGCAAACACAAAGTTTACATATATTATAGGCACAAGCAGACGTGCATCATAAGAGGTAGACCACCTGAGTCCAAGGCCTTCAGCTATCTCTAATGAACACTGTGAGTTCTTTTCCATCTCTGCATGTGGCCTCAGGTAGAAACAGGCCTCAGGAAAGCATATTCAGTGTGTTCCCATTGCATGAGCACTCCACCAGGAAGCAACCTGACTTCCTGGAAATGAATACTGGCTTCAGATTCTGTCTGTTGGATGCAGGCTGGTCCTCCAAGGGGTTTTCACCCTTGTTGATTTTCTTTTTTCCCAGAGATCCTCATGTTCAAAGGAATTCATGATCATTGAGTGGTGGGATGGTAGTGTGCTCTCTATTCCAGACGGTTCAAGAAAGTGTCATATTTTATCTTCCTGGCCTATTGTCTTAGGCCACTCTCATAATGGTACTGCAACTGAATACCCGCTGTTTACATCATTTATAAAACTGCCGAGGTGCCAGTCCAGAAAGCCCATGTGCATCATGCTACAACAGGATAATATGCAGTAGCAGGGTGTATGGCGGGGGCCTTCTCATGGTATTCTAGTAAGTGGGAGTGTAGCATGTGGTGGCATAGAACAAGCTTTTGTCAGCTTAGATCTTTCTTCCCCTTCTTATAAAGCTACCATCCCCATCAGGGAAGATTCTCTATCAATGGTCCTATCCAGACCAATTACCTCCTAAAGGCTCTATCACATGATGGCCCCTACATGTATAGCTAGCAACTGAATTTCAATATTATGATATTCAAAATAGCTTACCTTTCTGCCTCCTGCTTAATCATGATCCAGCCCCAGAAGAGGTGGGAATCAAGGACAGGGTTACCATCTCAATACTGCAAAGAATGCTCACTTAATATACAATTTCAGTGCCTAACAATAGACTATGACCTTTCGCTTCCTTTGTCTACTCCAGACCTGTTTTACAGAAAAGGGAAGGGAAGAAAAACTGATCACACATTTCATGAAAATATGTACCTCTGCGGACAGAGCGGCAGGCATTTAAGCTCATACATTAAGGACTAGGTTCGTGTTTTCCAACTTCACTAAGCATAATAATACCTTGGGGTTGGTTAAATATAGGATCCTAGGTCCAGCCCAGAAGACCTGGAGTCACTGATGTGGGTTAGGGCTTGGGACTAGATGTGAGCAAGTTCTTGCAGGTAAGCTGACATAAGTAGCTCTTGGGCTTTCTACATCTTCAGTTCCTGTCCAGAGCTGGTCATCTCCCACTGTCTCTGTTTACACACAGCAAGTACCTCACCCCTGGTAAGCTGGTTCAGCTGCTCACCCAACAAACAGTAACTTAGGTCAATACTGCGAGTGAGGTACTCCTAAAATGTTCAGAGGATGGGTGGCTGGAGTTCCAGTGGAAGCCTCCGGATGATTGGCAGAACTCCCCTGCAGCAAGAGACATGAGGGAAACTTCAAGGGCTAACACAGAGGGACAGCTTCTCCTGCGGCCCTGTGGACCGGGTCATAGCCCTGGAAAAAGTGATGGCTCATCATGTCCCCATTTATGCTGCATGTTCAGATGATGCTCATCCTTAATGCAAAAAGAAAGGAGGTGGCAGTGGGAGGAACTGTCATGCTCACTCTCCCTGGCTGTCCATTGTACTTGGACCTGACTCTTTGTCCTCCCCTCCCCCTTGAGGAGGGGCTGGTCCACAACATAATGGGAGCTGTAAAATGACTCTAGTATCAGGAGATGGTGGGCTATCCACATTCTGCTCTGGTCATCCTTGGAAAGACCAAATCCCTTGCAATCTGAGCAATAGATGCAAACCTGGGAATGGTCAACATATCTACTGCGTATCTCAGAAGCTGGGCCCCAAGCCCATGCTTTCAGATAGGTCTCTGTTGTGAAAGCAAAGATTAGATTCTAAGCCCCAGCTATCTCAGATACCCATTTATTTGTCGTGCTCCTATCCCACAGATCTTTTGGGGTTCCTCTTCAGTGTTCAGGATGCCCCTTCCTTCTGGAAGGTGACTAGTTCCCAAATTTGGATCTATGTATCAGACACACATGTGACAACCACCCCATACATGAAGGCATACTCATGACAATCCCACAGTGAGCTACCAAGTTGAAGGTTTCATCTAACTTCATGACAAGGGTGAGAAGGTCTGACTCTGTGTTAAGAGTTTGGGAGTTTCTATAAGGAAATTGTACTTTGAAGTCTAAAGGATGAATCTGAGTTAACCAGTGTCCTAATACAAGGAACAGAATGGGCAAATAGTGAGTCACACAGGCTCCAAACTGTCTAATCTGTGAGTCTCCTCATCCTTACCTTCTCTCTCTCCTCACAAAGTCATTTAGTTTGCTGTTGGACTAATCGGACATCATTGCTGAGATATAAGAGGCGCCGGTTCACAGATGTGATGTCAGGGATTTTCCTTTTGCCTTTCATGCCTAAAATAATCATTTGCATTTGGAACGTACTGGCTGACATGAAACGGCAAATTACTCCAAATCATGGTCCTGAGCTTGCGCCAACGTCCAAGCTTTCTTGGGCTCCTGAAGGACCCAGAAGTCTTCAGAAGGGCCAGACAGCTGCAGGCCAAGGATTTCCTTTTAGAGACTTGGTAAAGTGCTTGGGAGGCATTTCCCTGGGAGTAGAAGCAAACGACGCCCTTCCAGAATGATCTGAACTCTTTGCACATTGCTCGCTCTGATTTATGCTATATTAAAACAACCCTTCTGTGTCAGCTTCTGGTAGGAGCCTCAGGATGCTTAACCATGTATCGTCTGCACAAAGACATTTCCAGTGTTAATCACCCAGGCGCCATGGGTCTGAGACTCTGCTACGTGAGTACAGCCTTTGCTGTTATTTATTTACCGAAAGGCAACCCGAACAGTGGTTCCATTTGCCACTGCTAAATTTCCTGTGAGTCTTTCTGTGCAGTGTAAAATTGTTAGGCACCTTCAACAGCTCTCAGAAATGAGCGTCCCAAATGTATTCGCCGACTGAGCAAAGATGTGCTGATCCCGGCTCCTCCTGATTTTGCAAGAGAGCATGGGAAATAGGATACCTAAATGGTAGGAAATGAATCTTGGGGAGTAAAGAGAAACCTGGGGTCTCTGCAAAGCTTAAGAAATTGTAGTTGTTACAGAGGTACCAACTGGCATGGCCCACTTAAAACTGCCAGGGTCAGTCCCTGTAGGCAGAAGGGAGGGGAAAGTTAGGGCCTCAGGTGGTTATTGTGATGGCCAAGAGGATTGAGTCCAATCAATGGTCAACCATATCTGCCCAGAAGTTCTTCAACTGCATTTGCCACCCAGTCATTTGAACCCTTCTCTTCAGCCAAAATACCAGAGATAGCTCTACATTGAGTGGGGAAAGAGAGTTGCATCCTTCAAGTATTCTGAAAGTTTCCCTAACTTAATTTTCCCAATGGAAGAAGCTTCATGGAAATAAATGGGGGCTTAAGCACTAGTTCCTGGACAAAGTTATTCACTGCAGCAGTTGGAGGTGTGTTGGTGCTCCAGTTGGAGGTATGTTGGTGCTCCAGGGAGCTGTCTGTGAAAATCTTCACTCCTTTTAGCATTATGAGACCTCTTTCAGGTAGCATGAAGTCAACCATGATGGGTGTATTTATACCACAGAAATGGGAAATCAGCACTTACCACACGTTACCCACCCCTCTGCCCCAAAAGCCAATTTACCAAAACATTGTTTGAAAACAAACAGCTGCCCATTCCTGATTATGTGATTTCATATGTATCATGATCCTCTGATTCATATTAACTTCAGTCTCTGACATGTATCAGCCTTCTGCCAGCTCCTGGGAGTTAAGTAAGAAAACAGACAAGATCTTTTACCCCCCATGAACTACACACGCCATGCCATCCACCTCAACTCCACATTGATTGTTGTATGCAATTTTACATTCGTTTCTAAATATTTTTAAAACAGGTATCCAGAAATGCAAATTGCCCATCAGAACTTCCATTCCACTTAAAGAAAATAATGATGACCATGAATGTAAACTTGTCCTATCTCCAAAGAATTGGCATTTTATAGGACATCGGGTAGAAGAACACAGAGATGCCTGACTGTCTAATTTCTGTTTATATTACCAATTGTCAAAGGACTCATAGGTTGATGCCCCCCCCGTCTCCATCTTGCTTGTGAGAAATCCAAAGGAGGAGGGGTAGCAGGCTGAATGTTGCACATTTGGAAAGTGGAGCAGGAGTAGAGATGGGCCATGGGGTCTTCCCACACACCCCTGTGCTTTGTAACGAGTAAAGTGCTTTATAAGCCCCATCCTGAGTAGCAATCTTATTTGTTGGCATTGCCCTTACCACTGCAGAAACTGGAGAGGCATGGCTCCTATCGTCATCACCCTGGACGTAGCTCTGCAGGACAAAGCACCCAAGTCAACTTGATGGGTGCTGTATCCATCTGCCGGCCCTCCATGCAGACTCCAGTCAGCGCGTAGAAGCTAGAAGAGGAGAAGAGAGGGAAGCTAAGATTTTCATGCACTGTTGTTCCACGGCGTTTGAGATGATAAGCAGACAAAGATTCCATCGGCCCCAAGGAGCCAGCAATCGGTCTTTCACCAGCATTGGGCCTGTCACGAGAGCTGAGGCAGAAGAGTCCCAGCTGCTGGAGACAGAGGCTCCCTCCCCCCACCCACAGGAAACCACTCTTCCCAGCAAAACAAAATGTTCCTGCTTACAGCTATTTATTTATTTTATTTTAATTAAAAAAAAAAAAGCGCCACGTGAGGCGTAAAAGTCACTCTGAAGCCGGTCGTCTTCGAAAACTCCAATAATGATAACAACTGTTTTTCTCTTATTTCATTTTATTTTCCAAACCATATGGACAGGGCCAGCTCAATGCATCATTGCTTGTTGATGCTGGAGCAGATGTCGGCACCCCGATAATGCCACAGTGTGGCTCGGCTGCAGCCTGCCAAACCACAGTGTATGGAAATCATCTTGGAGATTAAAAAAAAGAAGAAGAAGAAGAAGAAGAAGAAGAAGAAGAAGAAGAAGAAGGAGGAGGAGGAGGAGGAGGAGGAGGAGGAGGAGGAGGAGGAGGAGGAGGAGGAGGGAGGGAGGGAAGGAGGGAGGGAGGGAAGGAGGGAGGGAGAGAAAATAAGTAAATAAATTGAACCCCGCTTTGAGCCAGATTCCAACTATGAACTGTTGCGAGGAAGAGGGTGGGGGTAGCATCTATAAATAGTCTTAAACTTCAGTATTGTTCTAACCAGGACACACTGTGATCTGTCTGGTTAATCACAACTAGTATTTGACCTTTGCAAAGGTACAATTTGAGTTCCATTGCCAAGTGCAACTTCGTGTTTTCTTCTTTTAATTACTGCACTATGATTCAGACGGCAGCCACAAGAACACAGTTTGGAAACTTGATTCCCTATAGGTTTTAGAAATGTTTTATGTATTTGTTCTGACCATGAAACAAAATAAAAACTACTCATGACACAGATAACCAGCCAAAAGCACACATCTTGGCCTGGTGTCCTGGGATCACCCCTAACTTTTATTATTAAAGTCAGTTGACCAAGTCCAGCCCCTCTGTCCTACATACGGAAGAGCTGTGTGTTAAGCAGAAGGCATTACCACACAAAGAAAGTCCCCTGTCTCGGTGAAGACTCCAGTTCTACATAAGCAAGTGGTGGACAGTTGTAACTTGTGTTTACATTTATGGTCCCAAGTCCTACCAGTTGGGCCTTTCTTTGCTGTGATCTATCCTACTGTGAACATCTGGGACGAAGTGAAAACAAGAGAAAGGTCCTAGGAGAGTCCTCTCCATGCAGAAGAGACTATTCATTTTCTCACCTAATCCCTTCCCGGCTACAAGGAGGGGAGGGGCGATTCCTAATTCCCATTTCACAGAGAAAAACCACTGAGCCTTATAACTGAGAAATAACCTGACTAGGGCTTCGGTGGGTTAAATTGTCTCCACCTCAAAATGAACACTGAAGTCTTCCCGGTCTGGTGCCCGTGAATGTGGCCTTATTTGGAAATAGGTTTTTGCAGGAGTAATTAAGATGGAAACGGAAGTAAGAAGATACTATTGATACAGTGAGCCCCTAATCAAATGGGACCGATGGCCTCACCCAAAAGAAACAGATGCATGGTGGAGACACAGCTCTCAGGTGACGACAAGGCACATGTAGAAAGATGGTGTCAAGCCACATGGTGTGAGCGTCCTGTCACAACCGAGGCAGGTGTGCAAGTACTGTCTCAACTGACCCAGGAGATCCAAGGGGTGGTACAAAGCCACAGAAACCAAGACAAAGGCACGAATAGGTTCTCCTCTAGTGCTTCAGAAAGAGAATGCCTTTCCCTAGGCTTCACACTTCCTACATTCAGGCCCTGTAACAGTGTCAGAGTGGAGCCCCGTTTAGCTACGGCACCCACAGTGTGGCAATTTTCAACTCCCCAGAAGACCAAACTGTTCATAAAGCTTGGACACTTCTACTGGCTGAATGAAATTTGTTCAGCTTGAGGAGCAGACACACTCTATGTAGGGATGCCAACTCTAGGAGTTCTAAAGGGAGAGTGTGCATGAGGGAAGCAGGCCATGGAGAGCATCCTTCGGAACTCCACGCGTCACTTGGGTACCTGAGGACTTCTCCACGCTGCACGTTCTAACGGGTGCTGCGATGCCAGAGTGGCATCAGTCGCAGGAGCTGCAGGAAGAGTGTGTGAAGTAAAGGTGGTCAACCTTTTAATCCTTTGCCCTTAAGCTGTGGTGGACAAAGATCCTGGCCATGCATTTTCTGCATTCACACTCTATGGAGAAACTGATTGGCCTGAAGTTGCATGCTTATTAATTACTAGTTGAACATGATTTGACTCTCCATGGAACCAAATGGAGCCTCAGTAGAGCCTCCATTGATGAATGTGTGCAGCAACTGTGTGCATAAATTGGATAGTCCCTTTGTAAGTTGTCCAATCGTAAATCCGGATTTTCAGAAACTATTGCTGCGGTTGTAGGTTGTAAGAGACCTAGGTCTGTATTCTAGGCTTAACATAAATTTCTTTTTAAAACACATTTCCTATTAATTTCTTGAGACTTTCACACATACATACAATGTGGTTTTTATTACACCCATCACTGACTCCTTTTCTTAGCTCCTCTCAGATCATCTCACACCTCCTAACCCATTTCCAACGTCATGTTCTCTCTGTGTGTCTCTCTGTCACTGTCTTTCTGTCTCTCTGTCTCTCTGTCTCTTTCTGTCTCTCCATCTCTCTGTGCCTCCATGTGTCTCTGTGTGTCTCAGTCTTTATCTCTGAACCTCTGTCTCTGTGCCTCTGTGTCTCTGTCTCTATCTCTCTGTTTCTGTCTCTCTGTCTCCCTGCTTCTGTCTCTATCTCTGCCTTTCTGTCTCTGTCTGTCTCTCTCCATCTCTCTGTCTCTGTCTCTGTCTCTCTCTCTCTGTGTGTGTGTGTGTGTGTGTGTGTTTCTTTTTTATAGCCCACAGAAACCAATGTGCCTCTCATGTATGTGTGGGTGTGGCATCATCCACTTGAGCATTGTCAACTTAATAGGGGCCAAAGAGAAAATTGCCGCTCCCTACCCTGAAGCTCTTAATTGTTTGTAGCTCAGCTAAGAGTGGGGGCTTGTGATCCTATTTATAAATGATTTAAAAAAAATAGGTATATAGCTCAGTTGTAAAGGGTTCAGCATTCAAGCATGAGACCCCAAATTCACATTCCCAGAAGCCATGAAAAAGCTTAATGTGGTACTATTTGTCTATAATCCCAGTGTTCCTATGGTGAGATGGACAGTAGAGACAGGAGACTCTAGGAAAGGAGTGGTCTGGCTAATCTGGTGTATGCAACTCTGATGGATAGTATCTCAACCGAGGATTAACACCCAACACCCAACACCCAGTGTTGGCCAATTACATATGCACTGCGTGTGTGCATGCACACACACACACACACACACACACACACACACACACACACCACCATGTAAGGTGATGGGTGGTGTTAATCAGCTTGACTGTAGCAATCATCCCAGAATGTAAGCATGTGTTAAAGTATCATGCGGTCAATCATAAATATGTGATTTTTATTTGTCAATCAAACCTCAATAAAGCTGGAACAGAAAGACAAAACAAAGCTCACGCCCTCTACAGCAGGCCTGTTCCTGTGTTCAGATACAGGATGCTGCACACTGGTGGAGCTGCTAGCTCCTGTCTGGAAACAGGAAGGGATACTCCTCGTAAAGTCACAGCAGTCCCTGTCCAGGGTGGATGGATCTTCAACATAAAAACAGTGCCTACCTTTGTGACATCTTGGGTTTTGTTTAGGTTTTATCCCCCCCTCCCCACCTTTTAAGTTCTTGGCAGCGATTAAAATTGGTGTTGATGGCATGGTTCTATACTCTTCCTGTACTTCCTTCAGGAAATGTGTAGGACTTCCTAAGCTTTCTGTTTCCTTTAAAGAAAGCACGAGACTGCTATGGGAATTATATGCACACATGATACATTAAGTAATACGCCTGACCCCTAGGGAGCACACCATTGTTTGGATGTCTTTGCCATTTCTGTTGTTAAAATGTGGTAATGGTGGAGGCGATTGTGCTGATGGTGCTGGGGATAACAATGTTGATGGTGGCTCTGCTAAGAGGGACAAAGGTGGTAGTGGTTTAATAGTAACCTAGCAGTGATGATGGTGATGGTGATGGAGATTACGGTGGTGGTGATGCTGGCAATGACAGTGATGGTAATGGTGTTGATAAAGGTGGGTGATGGCAATAACGATGGTGACAGTAGTGTCGATGATGGCAGGGTCATACTAATGGTGATGGTGGTGGTGGTGTTAATGAAGACTGTGGTGGTAATGGCAGTGATAGCAGTATCGATAGTGGTTATGGTAGTCATAACAGGGATGATGATGTTATAAGGATACCATGGTTAATTAGTAGTAGGGGGAATTGGCTGGCAGCAATGGTGGAGGAAAAAGCTGGAAATGAAGACAAGCCCTCATGCACTGCCCCAAGCGAACTTCCAGTCTTCTCCATCACACTCTGTATCTGCATGGTCTCCTACCAGCAGTCTTCTCGTGAGGTGTCTCTACAGAACTCTGTCTCCCTTTTATCTGTCTTAAAAAGAGGTAGTTCCCCCTTCTCCCCTATATTCTTTCCTAGACTAGTTCTAACCAGTCCCATTTCACCTGCTCCACTGAGCTCAAGCACTTCATTTGGAGCAGTATACCTCTGCCCACAACCACCATGTTTCTGTTCTGATTCTCTCTCAGAGCTGTGTATTCTACCAGCTTCATTTATCCCCAGTCCTCTGCTGGTCTTACCAGAGATGAGCATCCCTCATTCTTAGAAGCCTATGTAAACTATTCCCTGTGTGATGTTTTCCTGGAATCTACCCTAACACACTTAAACATCCTCTCCTGCTTAAATGTGCTCAGGTTAAAGGTGTGATGTATGTCCCAGAAGCTCTCCTCTCCAGCCCCACCTGCCCTGTGGACTGCCCCAACCCACTGAACTAAGATCAGGGCAGGTACCAATGCTTCATGGGATTTTTCTTTGTTTTGTATCATGCTTCCTCCCTTTGACCAAATAATTCAGTTCTGCAAAGTTTCCTTCCAAATTTCCCATTTTCTTTGGCCTTGGGTCTCACCCCATGTCATGACCTGATACTAGCACACATTTGTCAATCTTTTGTTAGTTGCCTGTTCACACAGTGAAGGTCACATGCTGATGAAACAAGACAATACACCCAAAAGCCATGGCTACCGCATACTGTCTATCAGATGCTTGGTAAACATCACCCATAGCCACTTCTCCTTGGTGTAAAGAGCTGAGGTATAATCATCCAGTATCCCTTTCAAAAGGTCCTTATCCGACCTTATTAGAAGCTGGAGGACAAGGTGTCTCCAGACAGGTGACTTTAGGACAAAGTGACATCAGACAGGTGACTTCAGAACAAGGTGACTCTGGTCAGAGTCAAGGCCACCTAGGGAGAGCCTGAGACCTGTCAGAAAAGAGGAGGAAAGAGGAAAGGTACAGTATGTGGTGATAAGATCTGGAAAAATAAGAAAATTAGGTCCCGCTTAAATTACCTTTACCCAGCATTAATCACGATGGATGCGGCATAAGATCTATTTTTATAACAACAGTAGAGGTCAAAGCCAATGGAGATTTTGAGTGTTTTTTTTCTTTCTTCTCCTTCTCAAATTACTCAGGACTCCAAGTAGCATAGATGACCTGTTGGTTTGCTGACTGGCTATTTTGGGCAAAGTCATGAGGCACAGACTTCTCTCTCCCCAGGACGGAGTAAGGTGATGCTCTGTCAACCACCTGGCCAATTTAGTTGCTGCTGACAGCTGATCCTAATAATGTGGTCAGCAAAGTCGGCTGGGGGCTCCTAGATGATCTACTTTGGCTCCTGGGTTTCCCATACAGGCTGTCTCCATTGATCAGATATAATCGAATAATGGCTGGAATTGTGCTTCTCGATGGGCCCAATAGGCCATTTCTTTATGACATGATCAAATTGGCCATAGCGCATTCAATTTGTTTTAATGGCCAACACTGATGCAATTAAGGAGATTGACTGTGCAGCCATCCAAATTGTCCATTAAGAAGGTGGCCAAAGCGACTGGACCAAATGCATGTACCACATGCACTTTCCTTTTAAGGATGTCTAGACTTGGTAGCACCTTTAATTTTCTTAAAACTCCCCTTAACTAGTTGTGTTGGATCTTGACAGCCCAGTTTTCTAGAATGAAACAAAGCACACTTGGAAATAAAGAGGACTTTTTGTTTTTTTGTTTTTAGTTTTTTAGTTTTGTGTTTTGTTTATTGTTTTTTGTTTGTTTGTTTTTAGTCTTTTAGTTTTGTTCTTTGCTTATTGTTTTGTTTTGTTTTGTTTTGTTTTGTTTTGTTTTAAAGCAATCCTGAACTTTCTGATGTTAGTGGGGTAAGTGGAAGTCAGTACTTCATCGGGGCTCTGAAGATTTATAAGGATGTAAGAAATTAAACGTATTGCTGTAGATGGCTACTAAGATTTGGTTTATTTGGAGAGATTTATCTTTCCACGTTAGCAGTACCCAAGGTTGTGATCTGTCTATAACACGTTCCTCCATCTCCTCTGAACCACTGGTAATTAACTTCATCTCCTCCTACCCTACAAATTCCACTCTGGCATGATAACTACCCATGTAGGAATTTAAAAGATGAAACACACACTCATTATGTTATTGGATCCAGTTGATCCATGAATACCTGGACACGGTAAATGGCATGCATCCATGAGCTGGTTACCAGGATATCTAGTCTGTGGGTTAAGCAGCCATAGAAGAGAATTGCTGAGATGACTATGGCTACTAGTCTAGAGGGCGATGGGGTGGGAGAACACTAATTACTGCTAATGAAAGCAGGTAAACATTGAAACCCACCTGAGCTGACACATGAAGTTGGGATCAAACTCCTTCTTCGTGTCTTCTTTAAAAAAAAATCGCCTTACTAAATTGGACTCACACTCAAAGCATCATACAGTATCTTAACATTGTCACTCAAGTCCAAACTGTGTATAGCTCATGACCTTCTACAGAGTTAGCATGGCTTCTCTGAAGGCTCTAGAGGCCTCCCACCCCAGGGGTTTATACTTTTAAATCAATTACATTTTTATGCACTTATCCACCACCAAAAAAAAAAAAATGAAAAAAAAAAGCAAGATGGAGCTAACACTAGAAAAACAAGGAGCTCCATACCTCATTTCAGATTCCAGTGTCCTTTATGTGCATGCTGTCCTGTTCATTGCCCAATGTCACCCTTTCTGTTTCTCCTTGGTACATGTTATTCTATACCTCCATGTATGTTTGTTTATGTACATACATGTATACATCATGCTAAGATCCACAGGTAAGGGAAAATTTAACTTTCGTTTGTTTGTTTCTGAGATGGGGTGACCTGTTTTCCATAGCAATGGACCCTTTTCTCTCCATATTTATTGCCAATTAACATTTGGCAAGAATCACAAAAGGGAAACAGCAGGGCAGTAATTAACGAATAGACCAATGAATCCAAACTTCTTTCCATGCCACAGTCTCTCCTGACAATTAGCTAAACTGATGGCCTCTCAAATGGATATGATGACTTTTGACTTTGACTTTCAATGCATAGTGTCACTGGGGTCCCACTTTTTTTACTAGGTAGGGTGGTCAGCTGAACCTTGAGAGCTTGCTGAGGTCATTGAGTGGTGAACAGTAGGACTGGGGTGGCTGGTTGAGAATTTGGGTTCCCCGGTGAGGAAGCCAAATCCAGGTGAAGAAAAGCAGTTGTAGCAGGGCTCCTTGTTTCTCATAGGTATAGACTTAAGAGAATGACTGCCTACCTCTGAGATCAGGTAGCCCTATATATCTCCTTCCTGGGCTTGTACTCTTACCTCTTTACCAGTATATACTCACTGTACCACCATGCTGAATAACATGAAGTAAATATTTGTTGAATGAACAAATAAAGAATAAACAAGGTAAGAATGGCCAATACCTGGCATGGGCTCGTATATAATAAATGTACTTATTTTTAATAACAATGTTAACAGAAGGATTATATCAGAAAATGTAGCCTTCTGTCTTATGGCTAAAATATCATAAATAATATTTCTCTCTTAAAGTTGTTGAAGTAATTTTGTGGAAATCCATGTGAGATGTCTGACATGGTATTTACCCTTGTTGTTGCTTTGGCATTACTGTGTGTAATAATAATAATAATAATAATAATAATAATAATATATAATATTATATATTATATATTAATTATTATATTATTATTATTAAGATTTGAGAGTTTCTTAAGAATCAAATATCTCAGAAGATGAAAGACAACTTTGGAATGTCAAACATGTGTATGGTTTTTGTACATACAACTAACTACCTTATGGAGGCAATAAACATGATGTTTCTATGTGGCTTGTTGTAAAAGCTGAGACACAGGACAACACATAATCATGGTTGTTGGGACTGGGTACCAGTGTCCTATTCTTTACAGTTGGGTCAATCGTTTTCTAAGAGTTAGCATAACTTAGCAAGGTGCTACTGTTCCTCCCTCTTTGGGCTACCGCATCCCTTAGGTGTGCTTGCTAGAGTGATTACTGAGCATTAGGACCCTTCTCTTTGCTGCCCACTGGATTGAGGAAGAGGCAAAGTCTGAGAGGAGAGACTAATTAAGCACCCATGAATTATGAAGAGATCAGAGAAGAAAAAAATCATAGGTATGATGTTCACAATGGCTTCTTCACCAGCCGTGACCCAAGACAAAGCCTAGGTGTTCTTGAAGAACTGAGTCTTGGTCCCAATCCCTGCATCAGAGACCCTTTGAGGTCATACCACTTACCATAGTCTCTCACTTTAGAGAGAGCAATTAGTTTGTGGGCCTAAGTGAATACTTCCTATTCTGTCCCACCAGCTAGCTCTCCTGTGTCCCATTCACCAGGCTCCCAGTTGTCCCCACTTATAATCTACAGTAAACTTGATAGCACCCATGAAACACGAACTACCTCATCAACCATCTTCTTTTCTTATAGCAGCATAATTAGCCAGATGATGGAGCTCTTTAACATGAAAGAAAACACTAAAAAAATATTGATTTTCTACAGAGCCATAATACTAAATGTCTCATTCTAAATTGAAGTAGGGACTAATTTAGGAGCAAAATTCATAAATCTAAAACTGAGTGGAGTCTTTTTTTAAAAAAGGCCTAACAGAAATTACATATATATATATATATATATATATATATATATATATATATATATATATGTCGATCATTAAATTATTCATTTTGGATTTCTACTAATAAAGTATAAAGACTTGTTACTATAGCAGGCAAGTCACTCCTATTATTAATTTGTTAGATAAATGGCTTCTGTATCTTGAAAGTTTAAATGAAATGGAATTCACTAATCCTAATTACTTTGCTTTCTACTGGTATTTTTTCCCATTAGTTCAGCATCTTTTTTTTTCTCTCTCTCTCTTTTCCACTTGAAGAGAGGAGCCTTCTTCAACTTAAAGCCTTAGGGTATACTTCATGGGTTTATTAATTATCAGGTATTCATTCAGAGGGGTTAATTAAGCAATAACTTTCTGTTGACTGCAGTATACAAAGAATAAAAGGCTTGACTTCGCCTGCTGATTAAGCACTCCTGACCGTATCTTCATTTTCTTTCCCTTGGTTGGAAGAAATAAAAATCTTTGGCCAGTTCTAGTGTTGGCTCAGATCAGTTAAAATTAGTTATTTAAAACCCAAGTCCTCTTGAGACCAAACAAAAGAAGATGGACAATATATATATATATATATATATATATATGTGTGTGTGTGTGTGTGTGTGTGTGTGTGTGTGTGTGTGTGTGTATGTGTATAAGGGATATATATATATATATATATATATATATATATATATATATATATTCCCTTTCTGTCAACTATTCAAGAAACCTGTCCTTTGCTATAGAGTAAATATAATGTCTCTCCTCCCATAGGAAGTTTGGTAGGCATGAAATAAGTCAGTGTGATGATCCCTACACACCAGACTGGAATAGTACCAATTCCCAAGGAAACCTCGGTGGTGGTTTTTGATTCACCCAATGTCAAAATGTATTTCTTCAGGTCCACACTTAGTGTTTGCTGCTCTGCCAATTAATTCCTTCAAGGATGCTGGGTTCTTCCAGAGCGGAGCAACATTTCATGGAGCAAGAGAGGGAAGAGGTGTGCACTCTAGAAAGGTCTGTTGTTGGGTGGGATCCAAAGAAAGCAAGCTTCCGGTTGGCTTCTGTGAGAGCTTCTCAGAGCAGAGGTAAAATTGAATACATCAGGGGAAAACAAAACAAAGCAACAAACAAATAAAATATTGAAAGAGCTTTGTGGTTCTAGACCTAACCTTATCTAAAAAAATCTAATAATAATAGGTCATAAGACCTGGGTTTTTTGGCCCATAATCCTATTTCTCTCCCTCCCCTCTGCCTTTCAAAGTGACTCAGAGAATGGCACTTGGAAAGATGTTATGAAAACCGTTGACGTCATCAGAATCAAGGCGAGTCGGAGAACCCGTCATGGCCAGTTGGAGCCTCAAGAGACACAATGGCTGCTGGTAAAGAGACACAATTAGCAATGCCATATCCTGGGAGAGATCCTGGGACAGAGAAAGGATGTGAGGTTTAAAAAAAGAACTAAGGGAATTTGAATAAATTATGGGCTTTAGTTAATAAGGCTACATTGACATTAGTTCATTGATTTCCACAAGCACACTGTACTCAGTAAGAGGTGAATAAGAGGGATTCGTGCAGGGCTAGGGGAACAGTAATGTAGGAACTTCCTACTATTTGCTCATTGACTGCATGCCAAGCTCTCTGTGCCATGCTCAGGTTAAGGAGGTCTCAAACAGGGTAAATGCATTGTGATTAGCATTTGGGGAATCATTTTCTCCTTGGGGATGTTTATAGTCTATCATCGGAGCCCATCTGACCAGTAGGAATATCTATTACCTGAGAGTTCTTGTGATACCAGATAGCCCTAGAAGCATCCAAAGAGCATGTCCCTCCTATGGCCATGTCAGAGACTCCATGAGTCCATGGTTTCTAGAGTGGATCATTTTCCTAAGTCCTTGTCCCTTGGCGATTATCCCACTAATAACTGAGATGAAGAGGCTAAGAAACAGCCAGTATGGTTTGCTCAGGGGCTGTGCTGTGCTAGCTTCCAGGTTCTGAGCAGGTGCCTACCTTCGGGATAATTACAGTCTCTTGGCTATCAGAGAGGCAATTCTGCTACAGAGGAATGCCACAATTCACCAAGAGCACAGTCTTTGAAGTTAATAAAAGGCTCATCAGTCCCTAGGAGAAACTAAGGAAATGATCCAGGAGGCTGGGGTTCACTTATGAAGACACAGAAGCAGGCAGCACAAGGGTCTCTCCCAGGAACCTGCAACAGTACCCTTAGTTCTCCTGTCCCAAGCCTACTAGAGGAAAAGCAAAACCCAATTCAGCATTCGGGAGAACAAAGGAGAAGCAGTTGTGACCAAAGACTATAAATGCCTCTCTTAAGGAACCGCAAGGGACAGGCTGTTTGGTGAGCACACTTACCAGATGGCTGGGCTGTCAGCTGCTTCCAATCAAATCTTGCACCACTGAGATGGTGCATCCTACACACTCAGCAGGATTCTGCTGATTGGTCGGGTGGGGTAGGGGGTGGGGGTGACTTCCTTCACTCCATACCTAGAAAGTGTGCTCTTGGGGTTTGGAAGGCTGAATCCAAAACCAACAAGAAAGTATCAGAGAAGGGAAACTGGATACTGAAGATAGTGCCCTGTCCTGAGCCATGTGTTTTAAGTTTAGGGTGGTAGAGGGAAGGGAGGGAGAGAAACTGGTTCTTCAAGTGCCTGTGGGCAGAGCTAGGCAGGAAAGGGTGAGGAGACCAGGAAGAGATTTCAGTAAAGGGAGTAAGAGAGAGGGCCAGGAAGAAATGAGAGCAGGCAAGGAGTTTGCCAAGTGCTACAATCCAATTTATTATGATTAGTATTATCTTTTGCAAACTTTGATTTGCTCATTTCGGGTACGGAGAAAGACAGAGAGTGAATTTATTCTTATGTATATGAGTATTAAACATATGGATTCATTCTCACGTATGTGCATATATGTGTGTATGGAAACATACACTGCATATGAAAAGAAAGAAAACCCGGAAGCATGCTTTATAGCCTCCATGCTCTAGTTGATTTCCTTATAAAGGAACTATAGTGAGAGGCGGCTCAGATGGTTAAGCACCCGCTGTGCAAGCATAAGGACTCGGGTTCAAATCCCCAACACTCACATAAAAAGCCAGACAGGGCGGCACAAACTTATTATCCCAGTCCCAGTGAAGCAGAGACAGGAGGATCCTTGAAACCCATTGGCTGGGTCGTGTAGCTGAATTGGTGAACGGCAGGGCAGGTTCCCTGAAATAGCCTGCCCCAAGCCATAAAGTAGAGAGGGGTTGAGGAAGTCATGTGACATTGATCTCTACACATTTGCATGCTTGCGTGCACGTGTGTGCTCACGCATGCGCACGCACGAGCACAGAGTACAATAGAACAGTGTCAGTGAGAAAGGAGAAACTTCCTAGTGTTTCCACTGAAGACGTTCCTATTCAGCTTTAAAACTAGCCTGCCTACAGCTCCCAGTCTTTTCCTGTATGTAACTCTGGCTGTGTTTGAGAAGCAGCACAAAGATACTAGGAGAAAGAGTATGTGTTAGAGATGACAGTGGATATCCCACTCGACCTCCAAGGTACTTTTCAGCTGCTCCTCAAAAGCAGAACATCCTTTTGGACACTGGGACAATGGTTGCTGAAGAGAGCACTCCCAACATGGCAAAGGCTCTCAATGAGAAGTGTCTCCCATAGGCTCTTGTATTTGAACACTGGGTCCCCAACTGGTGATACTATTTGGGTAGTTATGGGACCTAGAATTGGTCTGTGAGAGTTCATAACCTCACTCCACTCCTATTTTACTTTCTCTGCTTTGTGACTTGATCTCCTGTCTTTCTGCTCCCACTACATGTTCTCATGCCCCACCACCCGCCACCCCTTAATCATTTTCCCTCAGGAACCATAGGCCAAAGTAATCTTTCTTCTCTGGCCACCGTGGGGTTTTTTGTTTTTGATTTTGTTTTTGTTTTTGTTTTGTTTTGTTTTTATCATATCAACAGGAAAGTCGGTAACAAAAAGCTTTGACATTTTCTGCAGACCTTCGTTGTGATAGAGCCTTATACACTCGGCAATATCCTGGAACCACAAGACTTGTTCACAGCTGCATGTGTATCACATCAGGCCCAGCAGACAGATCTGCTCCTACCAGACACTTCTGCCAAAGGAAAGGCAGAACTGTGACAGAGCGCGTCTCTCATAGCTGTCCTATTCCAAACCCTTCTGATCTGCAGAGGTCAATCAATTGGAGCTCAATCATTTTTTCCCTTGTGTTCTAGCTTCTGCACAGATCATACAGACATGGAAGTAAAGGCCAGAAATCGACTTATAAATGTACATAAAATATATGCGTTTGATTATGTGCCTTCTACCTCCAGCATGTCTTCTAAGCCATGAGATTAAAACCTTCTATGAACCAATTTCTTCATCTATAAAGTAACAAACAGTTCATCGGGCAGAGCAAAGTCTGCAAGATGTCTGCTGCCACTGGGTTTGCCTTCTTTGTCTTCTTCCTGGGTTGTGTAGCTCCCCTCTTGCCACACCGTCTTTATGATAGTCTGGCAGCTTGCAAAATAGTTAATGTTGACATCTGAATGATGGTGAGGGAGAAAACCAGAAAATCTAAAGTAAATCCAAGTGCTTGGGAGTTGTCTGGTAGAGAGAAACTAATTTGGGAAGTGCCCCCCCCCCACGGGGCCTTTGTAAAAGGCCCTCCATTGTAAAAGCAGGACCAGGATGAATTTGAGCCTTGGATTTGTTGGTGTTCAATTTAATGAGAGTATGAACCTAAATCTTTCAGAGAAAGACAGAAGAGCGGGCTGAAAGGAGAAAGGAAGCGCTGGCTTCCTGGATTTGGGATGGAACACTGCCTTCCAAGACCAGTCCAATTTGCTTTGCCCAGAAGTGACTGGAATTCATGCATTTTTGCAGCCAATGGTTAATGGTTAGAAATCCGTCCATAAAAACGTGGTCAGCAAGCTATAATTTTCCCTCTTGAAGATTGCTTCATTGTGTAGAGATTTTTGCTTTGGTTATTTGTTTGTTTGTTTTTTTTTAAAAAAAATTCTGATGAGATACTAAAAATAACATGGAGTTTGTTGTTGACCAGGGTGGCTAAGTGTTTCTAAATCAGGGTTTCAATGGATTTGCTGCCATTAAATGTGAGCTTTCCTCTGGGTGGGAGGAAGTGGGATGAAGAGGCCCAGGATGCAAACATACTATTCTGTTTGCTTGGTTTGAATTCTGTCCCCAGGCCTTTAAGCAAGCCAAAGGCATTTTCTAAGTTTCAAAATCAGTATGTCTTTATAATTCATACCTGAATACACAAGACCTTACAGAAGCTTCCAAAGTGCTTAAGAGATGGCAAAGAAATATATAGGATGGCTGCATGAAAAATGATAGAATTGAATGCTGAGGAACCTCCCTCTCTCTCTCTCTCTCTCTCTCTCTCTCTCTCTCTCTCTCTCTCTTCCTCCCTCTACCTCTCTCTCTGCTTGCATATGTGTGATGTGTATCTGCATGCATACTATATACACATGTGTCTGTGGGGAGAGCTAGAGAATACACTTTGTTTGAGGTAATCTCTCATTGGTCTGACTCTCAACAATTATTCTAGATTGGCTAGCTAGGAAGCCCCAGAGATTCTCCTGTCTCCACCTCTCCCATGTGAAGATTATAAAAGTATGCCACCCCTACCCCATCTTGAATTCTTACACGGGCCTTGGGAACCAAAGTCAGGTCCTCAGGCTTTCAAACCAAGCACTCTACTGACTGAGCTTTTCTTCATCCTCTCCAGACATTTGCTTCTTTAACTCAGCAAACAAGATGCCACTTACCTAGGTACTGGACAACTGAAACCTGGGGATATTGGGACTGGGAGACCTTTGGGTTATCTCTGGCCTCTGCCTCACATCTTCTTTCTAATAACCTTGTCAGAGTTATCCCTCATTCTTGCAGAGGATGTAGGTTGCAGACGCATTTATAAACTTGGCTAGTCCTGACAATCACCTGTGTTGCTTAGCCAGCATAGCTTCCGGTGGATCTCTACTCCGACTGAGCATTAGGCTCAACTGGGGAGCTTTTAGAACTTCTGATGACCAAGCTGTTTCCAGACCAGTTCCGTCGGAAACTTGGGGCCTGGGCTCCAGGCATCAGTAGCTCTAACGCTCCCCAGGTGGCTCGTGCGTGCAGCCAAGTTTGAGTTCTACTGTGGAGGCTATGGTTCAGCAGTCCTTTTAAGGACCTCTAAGGGGACACGAGCCACAAGCTCTCCAGGAAATTGCTACACACATGGAGCAGTCAGAGAAATATGGGTTGAGTATTCCTTAGCCAAAATCATTGGGACCAGGTATTTATTGGGGAATCTTTTTTTCAGATTTGGAATATTTATCAATACATAACGAGGTGTTGGGGGATAAGACCCAAGTCTGAGGAGGACATTCATTTTTTATTTCATAAACAAACATGGGTGCGAAGGTGACTTCAGACAACATTTTAAAATAATACTGTGCCTTAGGTCAATTTCACTGTGTGGAACTGTCCACATTTGGCATGAGGCCAGCACACAGAAAGTTATAAATAGCAGAGGATTGTGGATTTGAACTTGTAGATGGAGGAGGTTCAAACTAATGAGCATCA
Organism: Rattus norvegicus; assembly: GCF_021556685.1. Lineage (NCBI taxonomy): Eukaryota > Metazoa > Chordata > Mammalia > Rodentia > Muridae > Rattus > Rattus norvegicus. Next base: position 59,004,117 of record NC_141552.1, on the reverse strand, counting down.
CCCCAGGAGTAGGACCAAAACTGTTTCTGAAAGGTAGGTAAAAATGTCTCACAAGACTGGCCAATCAAAACTCACTGTCCCGAGCATGACTGTGGGGGCTGGGCACAGGCACCCAATCAAGTTCCTCCAACCTCATGCTGTCACCTGGCGAAATTGAGTGACTGAAGTTTGGTTGCAGGTGGTGTTCTTTCTGAGAACACATGAAGGTCGAGGTGGTCATGTTTACCACCTTGCATACTGAAGTCAGGAAAGAAGAAAGGGGAACTATGAAGGATACACACAGAGGGGAAAAAAGAGGTCACAGGAAGTGGATAGCGAGAAAGTAAGAAGGGAGAGATCTTTGAATTTCCCAAGGTCTTCTCTTCATAGATTGGGTGCTGCTCTGGTCCCTTCTACAAGGCAAGGCATAAGCCTACAGGATCACACTTCCTAAAGGTTTCCTACAGGTGAGCCTGCAACTACATAGGTTTAATAACAGGGGACTCAAATAAACCAGGAGGACCTCAAATACCTCTCTCTCCTGCAGTCCTTGTTTGAGTTCTACCACACAGGTGTGTATCTTGAGTCTCCAAAGTAGAAGTGTAATTAGGAAGACTTGTCATGGGCTGATCGAGGTTGTAGAAGCTTCTGATCTCTGGTCCTAGTATTGTAAAGAACATGGGGTTGCCCCCAGGAAGCTGTGACTTTCTAACTGGTATCCATCTAGGGGAAATGGTGATGGTCAACTTCTATAAAATTGTAAGACTTCACAGGAAGTAGGTCATTTCCATGTTAAATGAGGAACCACATAAGGTCTTAATGAATAGAATGAGGGCTGGAGGCACCGCTCACACTGCTCAGCAGTTAAGGACACTTGCTGGTTGCCAGGGACGTGAACTTGGTTCCCTGCATCCACATCAGGCTCATAACTGACTGCAACTCTAGCTTCAAGGGATCAGACACACTTCTCTGTCCTTCTTGGGCACCCACATGCATGTGTACACACACACACACACACACACACACACACACACACACACACACCACTAAAGATGTAAATGTTTAGTAAATGTAAATGTAAAGTAAATGGAATGACAAAAGCCACATATTTAAGAAAAAGAATTGACCTTCATCGGAGCTTGGGAAGTCTGGAGAGATGGCATAGGCTTATGCACAACTCCTCTTAGAGTCTGATGCACTGTAACCTTCCATGTATAGCTCATGATTCACATTCTCATCTCAAAGTTTACCTCTTTTAAAAGTCAGGCTTACTGCATTAAAATCGATAACCAATGTCGTGAAGCAATGTGTGTAGTAATGTGAATCTTGACCAATGTGGAGAGTCCTGTGGAGAGAACAGTGATTGTAGATGACAAAGAATATTTCCTGTCACCCTCAAGGAACTCCGTGCACTCTGTCATCTCTTTCGTCCTCAGCTGCTGGCGGCAACCCATGGCTTTTGTTCATATATTTTCAGGTTTCGTTTCTAGATCTTCAAGTAACTGGAATCGTGGAGTAACATTTGCTTGAGTCTGGCTTCCTCCACTTCCTGTGACACATTTGAGACCTGCACAGAATGTTCACATACATGATGTGTGTTCCTTCTTACTTCTGAGTTGTATTTCACTGAATGTGCACACTAATTTGCACATCCACCCATTAGTTGGATGGCATATGGGTGAATTCTATTCTCTAGCAACAATAAATATACTTTAAACATTTGTATTTAGAGAGAGAGCATGCCTATGTATATGTGTACATGTGTATTTGTATATGTGTGTACGTGAGTGTATGTTATATATTTGTGTGTGTGCATGTCTGTGGATGTGTGTGTGTGTGTGTAAGTGTGATCCTATGTGTGTTTACATGTGAGTGTATATGGTGTATATGTGTATCAGTGTGTGTGTGTGTGTGTGTGTAAAAGCACAATTCTCAGTACTCTCAAATAAGGGCTGGGGGATAAAATTACTGGATTACATGTAAGAAGATGGTTTATTTTACTCAGATGACAGACTGCTTTCCACAGTAGCTATACTGCTTTGCACCCATTACCAGGCAAGGGGGAGGGCTGCAAACACTTCCTCTCTTTGCCTTTCAAGTTGCCAATTACGTTTCCGAAAGTTATTTTCAGTGTTCTAATGCACGGGCAGTGGCGTCTTGCTGTGCTTTTTAACCAGAGTTTACCTAGGACTAATGAGACTATCTTCTCATGTCCACATCCACCATCCCTGTGTCTTCCTTGATGAAGAATCTATTCAAATTCTTTGCCCATGTGTATTATGTTGTTTCCTTATTATTGAGTTTTGGGCATTCTTTATAGGTTATCTATACTAATCCTTCATCAGATATAAATTTTGCAAATACCTTCTCATAGCTTGTGGCTGGTTTATTCATCTTAACCTTGCCCTCTGAAGGGAAGGAATTTATCATTTTCATGAGGTCCAATTTGTCAATTTTTCAGAAAAGGCACAGTGCTTGTTGTGTTGAATCGAAAACAAAAATCTCTGTCCGTGCCAAAGTTCTCTAGTATTCTTGAAAAGTTTTGTCTGTTTACTTTACACACAGTGGCCTATGATCCAGTTTCACTTTGCTCTTGTATGTGGTGTAAGGCATGTACTAATCTTCATTTATTTTGCCCAGGAATGCCCAATTATCACAGCATTATTTGTGGCAAAGGTTATTTCCATGATTGGCTCATAATGTATAGTCCTATTTCTTTAGTTATTTTTAGCTGCTGCCCCGGAGGCTTGAAACATACTTTAAAATGTTTTTACAGTCAACTTGCAAATAACACTTTAACCCTTCATGGTAAAAGCCCAGTAAAGTTGTAAATTTCCAGCCCCACTCCAAGATGAGCCCTCACTTTCTGGGTTCCAGAGCTCTTTGGAAACTCCTGTCCTGCCTACCAAGGATAGCCATATTCTGCTGTGAGCCCACAGTGGAGATGTAGGTCTGTGCCTTTCCCTGGGAAATGGAAAATCTCCATTGGAGCATGTGTAAACCATGAACCCTGGCATTTCTTCCTTGTGCCCTTCCTTCTACAGTAGGATTTGATCTTGCCTCAACCTTAATGTGTCCTCATCTTTGCCTGAGCATAAAACCCCCTTCCAAGGACCTTTGCGATTTGGCAATGGAAAAAGTCCAAAAAGAGCTTCTTCAACTCCCAAGTGCCAATGCCTCCAGTTCCAGATATGGAGGCAGAGGGGCTCTCTGGCATTCCTGAACCTAGTCGTATCTGTGCACATGTGAAGGAGTCTCTGGTTGAAAACCCTGCAACAAAGAGACCTCCTGCTGTGTATCGTTTCCTCCCCCCCCCCACCCCCTGTGACTACACACTCTCATGTGAGCCAATGTTCAGTCTTTAACAGCTTGTAACAGACTTGAAGATGGTTCAGCCTTCCCTGAGGTTCCGAGGATTCTATCCTCTATCTCCTAGTAAAGAAAAACTCTCTTTACTTTGGAATAGGGTCACTCAAAGTTTTTCTGGACTCTCAACTGTCATATGGGATCAAAGACAGTTAGGATTTTTAGTTTATTAACTTGCCTGTTAGCTTAGAATGGTCGCCTATATCATAACAAATGCTAAACTTCTTCTGGACACAAAGACTCCAAGCTTCTAGCAAATACCTCTTTTCCCTTCAGACACCTATGGGACATAGCCCAGATCCACAGCCTACTAGAATATTCAGCTAGTCATTCAGATAAGGAAAACTATTAAGCTCACCTCTTTACATGGGTATTGATTGACTGAGTGAACCATGTGAACTATTTCTAGATATATGTATAAACACAGAAATGCCATTTGTGATGATACATTCTATTTTTGAGGCAGACAAACTCAGGTTAGAACTATTCTATTGTGTTTTTTTTTCTTTTTTCTTTTTTTCGGAGCTGGGGACCAAACCCAGGGCTTTGTGCTTGCTAGGCAAACCCTCTACCACTGAGCTAAATCCCCAACCCCTTCTATTGTGTTTTTAATGCTTCTGTTTCTTAGCTTTCTAAAACATTGAACAATAGCCTGGCACTTGTTTTAGCTTCTACAGACTTCTGTAAGAGATCACACAACCCAAGTGGTCTAAAGTAAGTTCTAGGGGGCTCAAAGGTCTAGGGATCAGTTCACTGTTAAGCTGTGAGCAGAATTCAGAGGCTTCCAGAGGAAAAACTCCACCTTTCTCTCAGCTAGTGCTTGTCATGATCCTCAGTGCACTTGGCTTGGGACATTATCGCTTCAGCCTCCACCCTCCACCCTCCAGCTCCATTCCTAATTATCTTCTTCTCTGTCTTTATACCCCCTCTTTGTCCTACAAAAGCATCTTTTAGTACTTGTTAGAGTCTGCCCTAAATCCAAGACCCTCTCTAGTTGAGAGTGTCAATATTATCTGCTCCATTTTTTTCTTAATAAACGTACCTTTGTAGTGTCTGAGGCTTGGGACTAAGTGGACACAAACCATATTATGTTTTATGGGCTTGCATGGGGGTGGGGGGGCACATATGCACACACACACACACGTACGTTAAATGTGTGTTTTATTTTGCTTGCAGCCTATAGTACCACCAATTCTTGCTTCACAGGTCATATGAAGCACATTTTTAATATGAATATCTATCTCAAATCCCCCTGCACCATGAGCTGAGGCCCAGGGGAGCTGTTGGTCCTCTTGATGGGTGATGAGTGAACTGAAACAGTGTGGCTTAATCAATGAAGCCGCTTGCTAATACTTGTTCTGACGTGCCACAGACTGGCCCGAGATCTTTCCAACCTACCTTAAACAACCTTGAGATTGCTCTGTGATCTCAAAGTAAAGTGGCAAGATCACCATCATAAAGCCCCCCCCCAAAGCAAGGCAAAATGAGGCAAGAGTAATTAATGACCCAGAATCAACTTACAGTTAGCATAGCCATCCATTTATGTGGGGTGGGCACAGACTTTTGTTTGTTTGTTTGGTTGGTTGGTTTTGGCATTTTTGTTTTCGTTCTTTTGTCTGCTGTTATCCGATGAGCTACTGTGGCACCATGATGGTGTGCAGAGCTTAATTTTGATATTCAAAGAATTAAGAGCTGTGTTCATTTCCCAGTCAGTCCATTTGCTGTTAGGATTTATGAAAAGGCATTCATTTCTCTACCTCACCCCCCCCCCCATCAGCCATATAGAAATAACGTGGCTTACAGTCTGTGAGTGCTGTCTTGAAGGCTCAATTAAGTGTGAAAACCTGGGCAAGCAGGGACAATATGCTTTGGCAAATGACAATATATAACCTTCCCCTGTGATGCCACTGTGTGTGCGTGACTGTGAGCATGTGTGAGGCCATGTACACACTCCTCTGCATAAATAAATAAGCATGTGGAAACCAGAGATCAATGTCAGGCATCTTGTTCAGTTAGTGCTTGTCTTATTTTTAGAGACAGAGTCTTTCAGTGAATCTGGAACTCACTGGATTAGACTACACTCACACTCGGCCAGGTATTCTGTCTCGGCCTCACCAACTGCTAAGATAATAGTCACCTATTACTATAGGCTTTACCCACTCAGCCACTTCTCCTGTGACATCATCTTGATGGTTATTCAACCAACAACCATTTCCACATGGAAGGATAACAGTGCTTTGGGTCATTTTCCTATTCCTATGAAAATAAAGGTGAGGAAGAGTCCTGGTAGAGACCCCAGGACAAGTGGATATCCTACTGCCAAGTCACGTAGTCTGCAGTAACATAGCTTGCTTCTCTAAGATTCAGTCTCTTTAAGCAGCAAACAAAACACGCTACAAGTTTTTAACATCTCTGAGTCTCCTTAAGTGCATGTGCACGGTTATATTGTGGTTAGCAACATGAGTGCCAGGAAACCTTCAGATTTTCTTCTCATTTACTCTAGAGCCTCACCAAAATCTCTTAGCTCGGGGAGTAGAATGAGCACACACCAGAGAATAACAGTGAAGTCTACATTTGCCAGGAAGGAAGATCCAGATTTGAAGGTTAAACAGACAGGAGAATATATGAGGCTCCCCACCCACCTCCCAGTGAAGAGGGGATTTAAGGCCTCACTCTTTCGAGAGCACCTGGCCTGATACCAAGCCGTCTCTCACATGGTCCAGTGTTTACAGCTACCCCAAACCCACCCAGGCATGTATTTTTACAAAAGCAGGGGCTGTCCAAATCCCTCATAATGTTTCCAAAGGGAAAGTACAGAGTCAATAATCAGGGCTGTTTCTGAATACTGTTAACTCCCCAGTCCTCTCTTCTCTCCTCGGCTCAGATGTGCACATGTTGCATGCACGCACTAACACTCACATAAACGCAGTCATGAATATATACACTGCTGTCTAATACACTAAAGGATCAAATTATAGTTACAGCACAGTAAAACTATCTGTGTTTATGTACTGTGTGTGTGTGTGTTAGAAATAAATTCTGGATGCTTTTCTTAAGGTCCCAAATCCTTAAATTGAGAAGCAATGAATGATTCTGAGATAGTTAAGTGGTTCTTATAGGCCGGACTTATGCATGATACCTGTGACACAAGTCTGTAGCCAGGAGAACAGCCCCTGCTTGGAGTTTGGGCCATTTCTTGGGAACTCAATATCCTGGTAAGTATTGAGAGAGGCACCTGGGATCAAGACACCCAGGAGTTTTTGGTGTGAGAAAGGCATGGTAGGCTTACATCTGCTGGACCAGGAACCAGCTAGAATATCACCACTGTACCATTTCAAATTTGAAGTCTCACTTACTAACTCGGTGCTTTAACACACCCAGGACAGAGTCTTGGATCGGTACTAGAGGTTCATCTGCACATGCTTGGCTAGAAGGTTTAAAAGACTGTGTCCAAACTAAAAGTCACTACGTCTTAAGAAAGAAGCTATGGCTATATTTGCAAATGGGCCTTCCAGGGCTGACAGGTGGTACCCATTCTGTTCTTTACCCTGCAGTGGGGTTCCTTCCTTAAGTGGGAAAGAGAGTTTGTTGTAAATTCCCTTGGTGCCAGGGTTTGGATGCATTAGCTGGAAGTAAATATGGAGACAAAGAGAAAGGAATAGGAAAGGGGGGAGGAGAGGGGAGAGAGGAAGAAGGGAAGGGGAGGAAGAAAATTCCTGGTTTGTGTTTCAAGAGTCCCTAGCTGCTTTTCTGACTGACTGGGTCAACCTTTTGGCCCCAGAGTCTTGGAGCACAGCAGGAGACTCTAGTGCTTTCATTGGTCCACCCTTGTTTGTTGCTAAGTTGATGGACCAATGACGTGAAAGGGCGGCGGGGCTCCTCCCTTCTGCGCCTGTAGGACTCTGGGTGTCTAGGTGCAGGAGCCTGCAGAGAGCCCTGCCAGACAGAGTCCAGTCTTCCTGCTGCTGGCCTGAAAGGAGGTCAGGCCAGAAGGCCTTACCTGTCAGACTGGTATTCTCCTTTTCTTTAGGAGCCTTGACCTCTGTTACCTTTGCAGGACCAGGAGGACTCTGCCTCCGGAGTCTTTTTAGTTTTGTTTTTTGTGTGGTTTGCCCCCGACTTTGTGGTGCAAGCGTGTGTTGTGTGTTTTAATAAATTTATTTACTGTATGAACTTTCACGAGAGAATGAGGGAAACATGGAGAGGAAGAGGGAGATTTTGGCTCGAACCCCTGTTTATCTGCTGCGCAAGCTAAGAAAACCCCCCAGTTTTCTCTTCTCCCCCAAACCCCAGCCAGAAGAAGAAAACTCTGGGCTAATGCGTCATCTCTCCCAGTCTTCATGTTTCCGGCTACCCATCTAAGAGTTCCGCCCAAGGGATCAGCTTCTTTACCTTATATGGGCATAATCCCAGCTCCTCGCTATACGTCATCAACCTGCGTCTCCAAGTCTCCAAAAGCCATAAAACCCTCATGCTTTTAGCTCTGTGTATGACTCCCCTAAACTTTACCTGTAAAATTAAGAGCTGTCTCTCAATCAACCTACCTTTACACATCTGCTTTGGCTTCCATTGGTTCATTTTTTCAGCGGGAAGCATATCAGGAGAGAATGCAGTATTTGGTATCACAGGATAATTTTCCAAGCAAGGCCTTGGTTTATAAAATGAAAATCTCCCAGAGTCAGGAAGAGACCCCTGAGGGATATGATGTACACAGACACCATTGGGTATTTTGATTAATACTGGTGGCAGTTATCATTATTTGAGGACATACAATATGGCAGACCCTGTGTTAAGTGGTTCCGTACTCCATCTTACTTGAAGCTTGTTATATAGATGAGTAAACTGAGGCACAGCAATGAAACAGCTGCGCCAGATGGCAAGGCTGAATAAAGCAGGACTTGAATGTGCTGCAAGCTTGAGAACCTAGAATCTCACTTTCCTTGGTGACAGTTCTGCCATGAGTGTGTGCTATGGGGATTTCTAAGTCCCCTACCTGGGAATGGACCTCAGTAGAGTCTGTGCCGCTGGCTGCCCTACCCCATGCAGTCCCAGGCACAGACAGAAGCTCTCGGTATGAGCAAGGTTGTCGCCCTTCACCTAGTCTACCAGTCCAGTTGGGGTGCCTATTAAAAATCCATGTCAAATGTATCTTCCCCAAGAGTCGGTGAACAGACGGAGAACTTGTGATTCTTCCATGGAAAGCCCTATTTCTATCTTACAGCACACATTCACCGGAGGCAGCAGTCACAGAGCAGGTTTGGTTGTGACCTAACTGAGGCTACATGACTTGTGTGTATAATGCCTAGAATGCAGTTCTTCACACATGACTGTAAATGCTCTATAACACAGGATTGCAAACGTCCTGCAAACTTGAATGGATGCTGGGAGCCCTAAGTATGTGGGTTGTCCAGATGAACACGCCCAAAAAAGTGTGTTCACTTTGACTACAAAGCTTTCTTTTCCTCTGCTCTTCAAGGGATTTTTCTTCTAATTCATTGGGTTATAGCTTAACTATTGCAGCGTTTAATATGAGATGCAAAATTTTGCCAACTTACTCCCTGGGAGGACACTGAAGCTCAGAGATGTATGTCTCTGTTGTAAGGTCTCACACACCTGGTGTGTGTGTGTGTGTGTGTGTGTGTGTGTGTGTCCTGCCTCCTCACTGCTTAGTCAGTGTCTTTTATCTCTGCTGTTCATAAATGGCTTTCAAGATTTCAATGTAAAACACCATGTTTTTAAAATGCACAAGCTAGAAATGCACACCAAAAAAGAAAAAAAAAATGAAATCTATTCTCCTTTTTGTTTAGAAGCCGCCTGAGATGTGGCCCTCAGCCAGAAGCAGGCTTGGCCAGTGGAGAAGCTGGGCTGGCCTAGCTTGTTTCTACCTGGCAACCATGTACTTGCCCCTAGCCCAGGCTTTGAGTCTGGCAAGAGGGAAGCATTCAGTACTCAGTCTAGGGTTGCCTAGTGGGTTCAGAACAAAGGTCCTAGTTAGCGTTCACTGCCCACCCAACAGTGGTCTGAGCATGCCTATCTCCAGTCTGACATGGAATATAGGACATGAACGAAGCTCTTCTCATGGCTCAAAGGAGTTGAGCTACAATTCCCCTTGCAAGACAGAATCTCCCAGCAGGTCAGAGCCTTTTTACACCTCTACCCATCTCCATAGCCTAGCGGTGTCCCAGAAAGACTGGGACTGTCTCCTCTCCTTAAACCCTAGGCTTACACAGCCCTGCTAACATTCTTATCTTCAACAGGGCTTTTCTTCAAAATTTACGCAAAATAAAAAATTGGGGTTGCAGTCTTTGTGAAGACTGATACTGTTGCTGGCTTTTTTCCCTAGGAACTCTCTTGGACTCTCTGAATGCATGAGGAAGCCTGCATGCAAAGCAGCTTTCTCTCTGACTATTCATCCCTCCTGTTGTAACACCTCCCTCCTAAGATTGTTTGAGTAGGTAGCCTGCCTGTGCAATGGCATGTCGTTCCTGCTTTCTGTATTCTTGGGGCCTAGATCGGTTGGGGCAATGTCCTTTTTCCTTTCTATGTTTACTTACTCCTTTGAGCATGTTATACTTCTAGGCTAGACACTTTGTGGTTCAGATGTAAACAAAGCCTCTCTCGGTCAAGTAGGAGAAGCATTGTGACCCCAAGTACAACAAAATCAGCCTTACACCACTGGCCACACTTTGAGAGATATGTGTTTATGTTGGTGACCTGGTGACAGAATGTGATAATGGGTCTTCATGGGACAAGGCTCCTGGAGGAAGAGTCATAGATGGACTCCCTGCCCAGGTTTGGAATAAAGGTGAACAGAGAGAGACCAGCAGGGATAGAGTCCTAAGCAGGACCTGGCTTCCACATGCACCATGAGAATAATAACCAGAGTCTGTGTACTTCAATCCACTTTCTCTGGATGGGAAGTTCTATTTTATTGAAACTGGTAAAAATTAGCTGCTCAGAGAATATTGGTCTTTCCCCTCGAGGTGAGAAATTGAGAACATTTGCTCAGGCCTGGTTCTGTTTAGGTGGGTGTACGGTTTACCAAAGGCATAAAATCAACACATTTTTCATTGCTTCCATAATCAGGGCGTGGGAACATTGAAATCCTACTGAGTTTTGTCTTGGCCTAGTGTAGCTTATGTTATTAACAAATGTTCAACTTTCAGTGGCCCTAAATTGAAAGGTTTCATAGTCAAATGCAACCAAGATTTATGAGGTATTGAGTAGGAACCTGGAATTTCCTATGCGTCGTCATCCCTCAGGGATCCTGATAGCAAGAGTAGAAGATGGAATTTTTCAACCTTTATTCGAAGATGAGAAAACCAAGGGCTCCTAAGCCCCCTGAATCCTGAATCCTAGTATGTGTCATGGATTTGTAGTAGGGTAAACCATTCTTTGATAGATCACAGAACAGACACAATGTATGTCACAGGCTCATAGAGCATCAAGTTTTAACAGCATTTCTGAATACTTTTTTTTCTTTTCTAATTTTTGCTGCTATTTGATCTATAACATCTTTGGCATGTCTAGTCTCAGCCTGACTCACTCCTCTACCAGGGAATTCACTAGTTTAGCTCATGAGTCTTTGAGTATCCAAGAAAGCTTTCAGTCTCAAGACTTGTAATTGGCCTAAAAAGGAAACACCACTTTAAAAAAGAATGTTCTGGGTCAAATGTTTAAATAAAATAAATGGGCAAAAAACAAAGTCCTATGAGCTCATGGCCAAACTTGTTACTTGATACAATGATATCAACTATGAAAACAAAGCAAGAATTCTCAGGTACCTTGAGAAACCCAATTTAAACGTCTCAGAACTCCACAAAGCTACACTCACTTTCTACATTCTCTACAAACTCTCTTCCAGTCTTCAGAAACTGAACTATGACTTTGAGAGGTTAAGTCAACCATTCTTCTCAATGGTCTTTCAGTGGCAACCCTCTGAAAACTTGTAGGTTACCTTCCAACTTCTGGGCCTGGGCTCATTATGAAAATAATAGGCTTGACATATCAGAGACAGTGATGAACATCAAGAGTCAGCTTCCCTTCTCCACAAATAGTTTGGCTGCATGTTGTTTCTCTCAATGGCTACTTTTTTTTAATGAACACCAAATAGCATACATGCATCTTCAACATACATTCCAGCAGCCTCACCATTACCCAATGGAGCTTCTCTTCATAAATACATTCATCCATATATTATTCCATCTATCCACTCATCCACCTCTTCTACTATCAATATATCCATCCATCCATTCATGTGCTCATCCGTCCATCATCCACCCACTCATTCATCCATCTATTCAGTGTATATTTACTGAACTCCCACAATGTGCTTCTACACTGGAGGGATAGAGTGCATAAGGTAACCATGCCTTTAATTTTGCAAACTTTTGGTTAGTGGAGGGGAAAAGACGATATAACTCTCCAGCAATGAAACACCACATTCAAACAATCATCTTATTTCCCTTCAAAATATTTCCTCAATCTCCCAATAGAGAATGGGATAGGAGACAGGGAAGTAGACGTTGCTGTCAGCTAGTTTGGTTTGGTAAACCTGTAATCATCTCCCTAGCAATTTCCTTCAAGCGTCTACCATGCCCTGAGATTACTGTTTGTTTCCTTGTTTATCAGCTGATGGTCTTCCCTTATTCCATGAGGTTAAAAAGCTCCGGAAAAAGACAATTTTTGTCTAGCTTGTCCACCCCATACTCTACAAAACAAAGTCCCTAGAACCACTACTCCACCAGTGCAGAGGGGAGTACCACCACATTTGCTGAGCTGAAGAATGGCTACCACCAACCACTCCAACCCCACCCTTGCCAAACCTTATGAAGGCAGGAAAAGGAAGGCTAGACTCACTCTGAGCCCAGGTTTTGCACATGGGCCCCCCTCAGAGGATATTGCTTTTGCTTCATGTTGTAATTCTAAATGCCTGTCTACTACCTAGATAATCCTTAGGTTTGAGAAAGAAGTCTAATATGTTTTAATAATTTAATCGCTGGTTAACAATTAAATCCAAGTGCAGGGCTAACTTGATGATTTTGCAACTAAACACTCCCCCCCTTACTGTACCACCAATCTCCACCCATCATCCCTCTTCCCAGAAATAGGTGTCTAGCTTAAAACCCATGTACTTAGTACTTGGCTATGAAAGTACATGAATGATCTCTCACCCTGATCAAGGAAGAGTAAAATGGAAAACGTAATCCCTAGGTGGCTTCATGGCAACTGAAAATATAGAGCTGCTGACATTGTCCCGTGCTGATAACATTTTCCTTTTTTAAAACAATCATTATTTTTGTGCTCACAGCTTGCTTTGTAATCACTTCTTACCATCGTCCCATACATCAGCCTGGCCTCTTATCCCTTTTGAGGAAGCTACATTTGAGGGCAAGAGTGGCAGAGGACCTCCTGCTTGAGACAAGGCTGAGCCCTTGAGTGGGTGGACATGGAAAAGAATCCTTGCTGTCTATTTACTCCCCAGTACAGAGGGGGAGCATTTGTATTCTGGGTGGGTCTTTTTCCCACCAAGAAAAAGCAACATCCCCAAGAAGTTATTGTCAGGGTCAGAAGGGAGGGCTGTGTTCAGCCTACCAGGACCCCACCCCCACAGCATCTCTGTTCGATGGCCCTGGCAATTAAGGATGTCATCTCTCATCCCCAAATCGTAGACAAGGTGGGGGCAGTTGGATGTCACTGGAGGAGACAGAAGATGGATAGCCCTGGGAGGTTCCTCTGTCCTATCGATGCAGACAAACTCGTCTCTCTGTCTCATTGTTTACATCACCTTCAATTTGGCCAGATGGACATCATGGAGGAAATTTTGTCTGGACCAGGATTCTTAAAACACTAGCAAAAGGAGCTGGCTCTTGGGAGAAGGGAGGATGGGACCATTAAAAGTTAGGAGCTGGGGCCATTATGAAATAGCCAGAGCTGCAGTGAGGCACAGGGGGATTTCTGCTCGATAATGGGAAATGTGAACACAGGTTAGTACTGTGATTACCGCATCCTGGAGGGGGTCCCTAAGAGGCCAGGGATAGATTAAAAGTCACTCAAGCAAAGATGAGGGGTGGGGGTGGGATGAGAGTCTCCCCTTCAGACTTTGGGAAGACACCCACATGAGAAGAAATATTTTACTCTGCGCGTTGACAAGAAGTGCCCATTTTGATTGTTACCCTAGAAAAGAGCAATGCTCATACACACTTAGAACTGAAAGAACTACACGGACAGAGATCAGTTACATGAAAGCCCAGAACAGAGCTATTTAGAGTACTTGACAAAGAATTTGCTGTTCTCTAGTATGGCAAGATAGCTGAGTGTTTTAATCCTGGGGTACAATTTGGCAACGCCTATCAAGAACCTAAGAGAATTCCTTCGAAGCATTCAAACACAGGCCTGGAGAGATGTCTCAGTGAGTGAGAGAGCTTGCTTTCCATGCAGGAAGACCCCTGGGTCGGAATCCCTAGCAGCCACACAAAAAGCTGAGCACTATACTCCAGACTAAGGAAACAGAGGCAGACACATTCAAAGCTTACTAACCTGCCTGTGTAGTCAAAACGCAGAGTTTCTGATTTAGTGAAATCCTGTCTCATGGTAATAAGGTGCAAAGCAATAGAAAAAGACATTCTACATTCTATTCAGGCCTCTGCATGGGCACACAATACCACACATTTATGGGTATGCAGCACACACACACACACACACACACACACACATACATGCACACACATACATGCACACACACACAGAGAATAATTCCTCATAATATCTACATTTATATTCTGAAGAAATATTTATATGTGTACTCAAATATGTATATGAAAGAAAGTCTCTGGGAGGGTGTGTGTGTATGCATGTGTATCTGTGTTATGTGTGAGTGTGTGTGTGTGTGTGTGTGTGTGTGTGTGTGTGTGTGTGTGTGTGCATACCCATGGTAAAAAAAAATTGGGAGGGTTCTTAAAACATTTCCTAACAGAGGAAATGGCAAAATCAATTGTGTATTCCTTCCATGGTACTTAGTAAACCTTTAAATATAAAAATCATGTTTTCTAAACAAAGTTAATGACATGGAGGAATGATTATGGCATGCTAAGTAAAAATAGGAGGTTAAGTAATGAAAACAAGATAGGAGAGAATTTCAACTCAATACAGAGCAAAAAGCTCAAAAGGAAATAGAGCGGTCATAGTATACGTGACATCTTATATTCTTCTAAATAGTGTTTATGTTTTCTAAAGCATCTACTTATTAAAATACATTTACATATGTATATATAGATATGACATATATGGAATGTGGTATGAATGTGTTCTTTCCTCCCTTTTTTCCTTATTTTATTAATGTCAATCATCTGACATCCAATGTACCTAACCATTTACTGGCTGGCTATCTATAAATGGATGTGGTATAAGCATGTACATATATAAGCATGCGGATTCAACCGTTTATTTTATTAAACCTTTTATCTAACACTGTTTATTCTTTTTGTTTTAAAAATTATATATGTATATGTCATATTTGTATAGAAAGTCAAGCTTTCCTGCATTTCCATAGACATGAGAGCAAACCCAGGTCACGGGAGGTGTCTCTAGCGTAAACTTTGTTTTGGCAGTCGCTCATCACTAGGTCTCACAGGTGGGAAGGGCAGAGAGGTTCCCTTATCAGTGGGAAGACTCTGTTGACCAACCCAGAGCAGAAACTCTGTACTCTGGGATTCCACCAAGTGAAAAATAAGCCCTCACAGCTAAGATGACCAGTTACACTAAAGACTGGCTTGGATTATGAAAATCTAGCCAATTCCTTCATCATGGCCAGGTTTAGTTGTGAATAAGGATTCTCCTGATTGCATTTGATCCATAGCACACGCCATCTGATGGAGTTTAGAAGCAGCTCAATGTACTAGGGAGGCTGGTCTTAGCCATATTTCTATTGTTGGACAAAATCAGTTTCTAACGGAGGAAAGGTTTCTATTGGCTCCTGGTTGCAGAAGTAACAGGAAGTGGTCATTCAGCTCCAGTGGCTTGTAGCCTGTAGTGAGACAAGTACATCCAAGTAGACATGCATTGGGAACACAGCCTGTCACCTCTTGGGACCCGGGAAGCAAACAAAGAACAAGAAGAAGTCAAGGGTTCAATATTGACTTCAAGGACAGACTGACTCAGGTCATCCCACTAGACCGTACCTGGGAGAGTTCCCAATGCCTCCCAACAGTGCCCCAGGTGGCAGGCAGACCTTCACCTCAGGGACTTCAGAGGATACTTTAGTCGGAATGACAGCCATGGCCAAAAACATGCAATGATTTGGAATCTTTATTCTCGTTTGTTTAGCTCTGCTCTCTTGCCGGGGCAACTAACTATTCCTAATTTTTAATTCTATCACTTGCAAAATGATATTAATCTTCCCAAATTATTTTTCAATTCCATGATCTTTTCAGGTCATAGCAGCACATGTGACCTGCCTTCCTTTTACAGCCTGGGATTTTTGTCCTTCAGGATCAAGGATGTCTAAGCACCTAATAGTGTAGGTTTGTGGGAAGTGTGCAGATATTCACAGGCATCTGCCGTGAGCTGTTTTCCCTCCTCCAAATCCTGGGTAGTTTATCTGGTGAGCCGGACTTGACCTTAGAAGACTACAGTAAACCATACAAACCTTGTGAATGCCCCGCACTCAGCACAGATTTAAGAACTTCTTGGTTGTCATTTTAAAAACTGTGGAAATGATACAAAGGAGATAATAATCAGAGAAGGATCTGACACCATCTCCAACGTCCCCTCAAACTAATTCCCTCTCCCATTGAGCCATAATTCTCTCTTCTAGGCCTCAGATACTTAAATTTTACAAATTCACAATCACTACATTGATACGCTACAGAGAGAGTTCATTCTGTGATCAATATCCTTCCCTCATTTCTATTTCTGCTCTTCTTCTCATATTACAGAATTTCTTTGGAATAATTAGTTTCCTACCATTCTGTGAGGCATTTTCCTCCTTACCGTCTTCTGAACAGAAGAGTACTCTTTAGATGATAACTCTATTCTTTCTTGTGAAAAACTGGAAACTCATCTAGGCACAGGCCTGAAGTTACAGCTGATCTGGAGACCGAAGCAGGAGAATCACAAACTCATGAGCTGCCCAGATGACAGTGAGTTCAAGGCCAGACTGGGCCACCTAATGAGATCCTATCACAAAATTAAAAAAATGTTCAAACGCATGTTAGGGGCATAAGCTCAGTCAATAAAGGGTTTGAATATCATAACCCTTCAGTTCAATCCGAAAGATGAATGAATAAATCCATGAATCCATGCATGAAGGGGTAACTAAATAAATGAATGGTCTCTGGAATAACATCATTCAGGTACAGTTCAGATCCAAATTCTGAACTCAGTCAAGTGATATACATGCCCGATAGATACTTAGATAGTGTTTCTCTTTTCCGTGGTGAACTAGATCATCGCAGCACCCACCCATAACGCAGATGTGAGGATAAAATGATATAATCACGTATAAAATGCTTAGTATGGCCCAACAGCGAGTAAGGGTCCCATTAATGTCAATTACTCCTGTAGTTATCACTGTTATTAAATATATTAGATAAAGGCTTTTAATGACTACAGGAAGTGAAAGGAAGCCAACTCCTCTTGGACTCAACTGACCCTCAAATCTAACTCAGACCAAGCCACCATTTTTAGCCGACGATGAGAGAGGGTATTATACATTGGTCTCTTCCCTGCTGGTTAGCCGGACAATGAATTTGTGAGTTCTCGCCCGAGATGTGAACACAGCTGGTTCCAATCAAATCCACCTTTTCCACAGTTTACAAGTGTTTGAAACCTGCTTTCCAGTTTTTTTGGGGGGTGGGTCTTCCTAGATTAGGGCTAGGGGAGGGGTTCTCACTGCCAAGCTTCTCTGGGGGAAGCCTGTTCTTGCAAGCCTCTTCAAGAGTTCAGGCTCCGATAAGCTCTGGGAAAAAATACCTGAGGCTGATGGGAGGCTTAATTGAAATGAGCCTGAGCTGAAATGTTTTATGAGGTACGCCCATTGCTAATTTCTCTGGCCAAGGTTTCCTCCTGTGCCTTGCTATGCGTGCCTGAGAAAGCCGAGTATTCCCTGTGTTGCTGTGGTATGACCTGACTGTATCACTCTGCCAGATGTTAGCCATTGTGATTGTCTGGAGCAGACAATGGTGGAGACACAGCCCTACCACCTCCTATCACAGGAGCCATGGTGAACCCGCTGTACAACCCATCAGCTCCAGAAACCCTGGGACTCTGGGTTCCTAAGTCAAGTCCTCAAGGCTGAGGCCAAGTCTCTCAGATATAATAAATCTGATGTACAAGGCAACACCTAGTCCAAGTATCTTGCCAAGCTCCCGTGTGAACTGGGAATGAAACAGACTTGTCTTGTGAAAGAAGGGGGGGGGATGTGCTAAAGCCAGCCTAGTATGTCTGAGGCCTTAGAATCAATCCCCAGCACTGGAAATAAAAATGTCCCCCACTGGGCAACTTGAATGGGAAGCAGACAGCTTGTCATCTTTCAGGAAATTGAAAAAGACCCTCCCACACCAATGTTCAAATCATCCTGGAAACATTCCCTTAGTGACTTCAAACCTCTAGGCTGAAAATTTACAAGTGTGTTTTTCATGTCATATCAAGAATCATTAGATCTGTGGTCCAATGATGCCATTAGAAAATTCAAATCAAGAAACCTGATGCTGGGGCCATACTGAGGGGTCAGAGCAATTTTCAGGAATTTTGTTGGACCAACAGTAATGAGCTAAAGGGCACAAGCTAACAAGCAATGGCACCCTGAAACTTCTCTAGCACACTTGTGTTACTGTGTAGAATGTTCTTGAACAGCTACACCTCAGACAAAGAAGAGTCAATGTCCCGTTCGTTGAATCTACCCAGTAGGCAGTTTCTCTCCTCTCCTCTCCCACCTCTTCCCCTCATCTCTTGTTCCTCCTCCCCTCTTCTCTTCTCTTTTCTCTCTCTTTTTTGTGTTCTTATTTGTATGTTCATGGTTTTTTTCTGTTTATATGCATATGTCGAGGGCAATACAGAAAACGTTGTTTCCAAAAGTCTGCTTCCTCTGGAAATTGGTCCACCAAACTGTCACTGAGGGCCAGTGTGCCATTTTAACATTGATGTGCAACCTCATGTGTGTTGTCAACCAGCCTGTGTAATGCACATGCTCTACCATCCCATCAATATCCGGTGCATACGTGAAATTAGCATTAATTACCTAAATCTGAAACATTTTAGTATTTAAAGATTTCCAAACATTGACATGATGACTTGTAGTCAAAAGACAGGAACGTTAGAAACACTATTCAAGGTTCCATCAAAAAGGGATGTGTCAAAATTGTTTATGAAACATCAGTGAGTCTCAACTTGGTTCCCCTTCCTCGAGATGTTCTCTTATCCATAAGGGAGCACTTGAAAATCTGAAGATAATCTCGAGTACTTCTGGTCTCAAGTGTATCAGATTAGTGATAAGTGTTTTCTGATTCTAGAAGAGAAGGCCACGTCTACTAAGAGCCTGTTTTTAGCTAAAGGGAGGGCAGCAGGCAGGTGGGTGTTGTATGGCTACCTCACTGGGCTGATGTAAGGATTGCGTGAGCTCCCAGATTTGTATAAGGCTTGTAAATGTAAGGCTCAGACAAACACGCGCATTGTCAGGTCGCTTTGTGCTATGTGTGCCAGTCAAACAATCCAACTTTTTTTTAGGGTGATGTTGACACATGTCAAACACATTAACATTCCGATTTAAATGACTCATTGGCTCAGGAGTCACTGTAGAAGCCCAGGAGGGGATTCAAGGGAGAGGCAGTGTAGATTGTTAGGAAGATTGTGACCTGCAGGCTTCTCTCTCTCTGTCTCTGTCTCTCTCTGTCTCTGTTTCTCTCTCAATTGTTGTTATAAAGAAAGTGGAGAGAATACTGCTGCTACATATTGTTATTTATCCCACCATCATTGTTACACAGACTATAAATCTGAGATCCCACCCTAGTGACGGAGCAACAGGATTCTCGTCTCTGGCTGCACAGGCATAGCCCACCCTTTTGCATAGCATACAGTGATTTCTACAGGATCTTTGCTGGCTACGCTCTCAGTCCCATTCTCCTATGCTTTCTCAGGGACTCAGTCTACCCTCTTTAGGTTGATATTCAGATGACAAGGCTGGATGTTGGGGTCAATTTTGAGTGATGGCCCCTTTCCCCTAAAGTCTCCTCCCTAAGATGTTCTCAATTCCAGGGAGAGATATTATCTCAAAAAAATCAAGGTGGACAGCTCCAGAAGATGGATACCCAAGGTTGACCTCAGAGCTCCATACACACACATGTAATGCATGCAGTTACACACACACACACACACACACACACACAAACACACACACACACATACAGAGAGAGAGAGTGAGGGAGAGAGAGAGGAGAGAGAGAGAGAGAGAGAGAGAGAGAGAGAGAGAGAGAGAGAGCCCGTGCATGAACATAATTCTTCATATACTTAATATTTGTTGCTGATGTCGGTTGCTCAGTTTAGTTTGGGTTTTAGGAAGATGTGTCTGTATTTGGGGTCCCAATAAAATAAATACAGAATATAACCTTGGCATCTAAATCTCACCCTGTTTGGATCAACAGGATCAGCCTCTTTCTGATGAGTGCTCCTCCCTGTGGGTAGAAAAGTCTCTCCCAAATATGGTCTCAGTGAGTGCCTGAGTTTAACAGTCCATGGCTATAGTTACCATGGGCTTAAGCTATATTCTTTCATCCAAGTCCAAGGTCAACTTCCCATCTCTGTCATGGACCCCATCCCAGAATGGTAGACAATGTGTTCCACCATCTTTAACTTTTTTTGCACACATCACTCCTAACAGGTTGTCACAATGTCATTATCTATCACTTGGTGATCCTCAGAGTCCGACCCACGGCATGTTTTTTCTGAAGATGATCAACTTGTGGTTTTAGAGTGGGCCTGGCCAGTTCAACACATGTTCAGTTTCATTTATACTTTCTCCCCAAGGTAAGGTAAGCGCTCACCTGATCCTCTTCTTCCCGTTCAGACATTAAAATTGGGATGTGCTGCCATTCACAAGGATAAAAGCTGGTTCACAGACACAACATCTTGGTCTATAGATGCATATCAAGGGCCATGCTGGATGTTCTAGTCAGACAGAATGATAGCATCCAATGTTCCAAAGTCATGAAGATTACTCAAAGATTTGATTTTTCCATATTCTTCAAGACCTACCAGTGATCCCTAAGCCTGAGTCTTAATCCTGATGTGTCTTATACTATTATTGTTTAAGTTTGGTGGCTTTGCCAACACATTGTGACCCTGCTCCATAATGACGCACTGTGGCCATATGCCCCATCTCCACAAGTCCTGGGCTTGCTGCCCATGCTGTCCCCACCCATGACTCCCACTCTATGCACAAGGGCCTCGGCAGGCAGAACTTAATTCAGACCAGCTGCCTTTCTTCTGCTGCTCCAGATAAACATGGACCCGAGTGCACTGTGCTAGTTCAGCTGGACCCAAGAGAGAAGCAGCCGAATGGCAAATCCACCTCACGAGCCTGTAACATTCTCTCATGGGACACTTGATCTGGCTTTCCAATTCAAATCTGCTGAGCATTTTAATGTTGTGGTTTGTCTTGTCGGTTTACGACATCGTCATGATCTATGGCATCTCTCCCAATAAGAGGTCACAAGGACCTTCCCTCGAACTCCGGTTTCTACTACTTTAGGGGTGACCAGCCACTTCTTGGAAACTACTGCTGCCCCCAACAGTTAATTCCATGTGTGTTGTGAAGCTTAAGCTGAGAGCATTAAAGATAAAAAAAAATCCTATACACTTTGTGGTGATGTTTTGTGATCTTTACACCATGTTATAAAAGAGAGATAGGAATTTTGAAAAATAGATTTCTGGTTGACCACAAGTGGAGAGACTGTTGATAGAAACTTTGTCTCTCTGAGAAGCTCTTCCAGGCTGTCTGCCCTATTGTATGACTTCCTTCCTTCCCTTGGGTTGTTGGGAAGGCCTGTCTGGCTTTAGGCTTCAGTTCTTTCTGTGACACTGTTCTATGTGTTTCTCCACTGAGTAGATGCCAGACATCTGGCCCCCTGGTTCTGTCATGTATAGCTCAGGGCAGCTCTGAATGGTAAGGTCAGTTTGCCTAGACAGATAGACAGACAGACAGACAGACAGACAGACAGAACAGCCTCAAATAGACCTCTTTCCCAATCTCTCTCTCTTTCTCCCCCTCTCTTCCTTCCTTCCTTTCTTTCTTCCTTCTTTATTTCCCCTACTTTTCTACCTCCTTATCACCTCCTTTCTCTCCTTTTTTACTGTCTTGCTCATTTTCCTCTTCCTCCTTTTGTTCTCTCCTTCCTTTTACTTTTGCATTCCTTCCTCCCTCCATCCCTCTATCTCTTCTTTCCTTTCTTCCCACTCCTCTTCTTTCTTTCTTCCTTCCTTTCTTCCTTCTCTCCTATCCTTCCTTCCCTCCCTACCTCCCTACCTTCTCTCTCTCTCTCTCTCTCTCTCTCTCTCTCCCTCCCTCTCTCTCCCTCCCTCTCTCTTTCTCTCTCTCTCTCTCTCTCTCTCTCTCTCTCTCTCTCAGCCATGTTTTTAATTCATATGGGAATCACTTTAGAAAACTGAATGCACCATCATTTTTCTCCTAGGCACACACATATTGATCCTCACCCAGACTAAGGATCCTGAGGTTCTTTCAGGCGCATTCTCCATCTGCTGTCGGAGTCACATCTTCCTTTCTATCTCTAGTAGCTGAAGCCTCCTCTAGGGAGAATCTGGATCATCTCCATAATACTGCCTCTCCTTCCTAAGAACCCCTAATACCAAAGGCCTCCTTAAGGAGAATGTCCATTCCCTTTATTGGATGACTGCTATCCTTGCCTAATCATATAAAATGCCCCCCTAAAAATCTAGAAAACCTCCTGGTTTTCTAGTAAGTTATGTAATATGTGCATTTTTAAGAAACCTTTCAGCTGGTCTTAAGCAACAATTTAATGGCTTGTGACAGTCAACTTGAATCCCCCTTCCTGGATTTCTCAAAAATCCACCCACTCTTGGGTCCTTCTCATGCTTTTCTACAACTTTCTGGATTCCATGTTTTCTGTCTGCTCTCAGCCAGGATCCAGAGCAGAGCTTTTACTGGTTAACAGAAAGACTCCACCACATGGAACCTTAATCATTTTGGTATAGTTTTATTTTGGGTGTGTCCTGGGAATGACTACATTGATTTGTAAGCTCTGCACCATCTTGCTCATTCCACCCTCCCTCCATCCTCCTTATCCCCCTCCTCCTTTCCTCTGGGACAATAAACACATTCCTCCCTCTGCTCCCTACGAGAGATGTAATGTTCCTCTCAGGCCCTTGGGACCCCAGTCTGCATCTGAGAATCCTATGAGTGCGTTTTCTGGGGTCTTCTTTCCTGAGACAAAATCTGGTGGGTTCTCTTTTCTATTATGAAATCAAACCTAATTACTTTTGATTTAATTGTACTTACCTGGCTGGGCAGGATGTTCTCTGATTAGAAAAAAAGATGGGAGAAAGTAATAAACCAAAGTATAAAGGGGAAGCATGGGGCAGGAAAAGAAAAAGGAAGAGGCAGAGAGAAGGATGGGGGAAACTCTTACAGGATTTCGAGATTATCCTCTGGAACACAGATTTGAACTCTCCTATGTGCAAATATCCCTGGGAGTATTGGTGGAAAGCTGATCTTTGTGGAGTTTTTCATCCAAAAGCCCTGACCTAAGATGATCAATAGGGCTGCACTTTGTAACCATGTCTTTGATCGACCAGGCCGCATTACAGTCTCACTTTGAAAACACTTCCAGAACATGCCTAAGCTTGGGGGAGATGACGATGTCACCTACTCTGAGCATAGACAAATCAGATAGCGGGTATCATTAGTTTGTTTTCCTTTTGTCAGTTTATTTAAATCTACATCAGGATCATTCTGTCAGTTATACGTAGCTCATTTTGGCCAGTGATACTGAAGCCATCTGAAAGAACACACGGATTGGGAACCATGGACCATGGCCCTTTTTCAACACCAAGCCTTTTGTTTTCAACTATAGTATCCAGTACCTTATGCAGGAGAACATTGGCCACGTTACTAGAGAGTAGCTAAGCCTCTTTGAAAGATGCTGTCAATTGTTAGAGAATTCTTAGGACTTTGCTTGGAGCCAAAGAGGATAAGGACTTATCACTTAGAGACACAAACAAGAGCCCCACCATGTGACCTCCTGTAGACTTCAGAGATACCTTACCTATGAAGAGGGCACCTAATCCAAGGGGTGAGGCAGGAGGCAAAGGCCAACAAACAGGATGACACTGATAAAGCTAACCTCGGCTGCTCATAAAGCCACTGTCACAAGTGGAGCCCATGACCCAAGTTCCACTTCCATTCCTTCCATGAGGGTCATTGACTCGATTACCACCCTTCCTCTTCCTGCTTGCCGGAGTGCTGACACACTGCTCTTTCTTTTTAGAACGTCACCTGGCTGGAGCCGATCTTTGAAAACAGCCAGAGCTCAATGGTCTGATCCCAGGAATAGAGACTGTACCCGTAAATCTCAGAGAAGCACGTGAGCAGCTGAACATGACCTAAAAGAGAAACAGCAAAAGCGGGCACAAAATTTGACCCCCACACATTGTGCATAGCTCGAAGAAGCTCTTGGGGTTGATATCCCCAGTCTGTCATGTTGCTGCTGGACCCAGAGCAGACTCAGAATCCATGACTTTCTTATAAACTATATTCCCTTGGTATCTTGGTTTGGTATCCCCACCCCACTTCTCAACAATAACTCATGCCATGTGCTAGAGGAGAATCAAACTCACTCTGTAGCTCAGGATAATTAGAACTAATAATCCTGACCGCTGCCTCTACCTCCATAGTTCTGGGATCCCAGACCTGCACTACTGTGTCCAGTTTATGTGGCTCGAGATACCAACCCAAGACCTCCTCCATGCTAGGCAAGGGGTCTGGCAACAATACATTCTAGCTGCCAATTATTGTTTTTCTATTCTTGAGTAACTATTTAGAACTGACGGTTAACTGTCCCAGGCTCATCTAAATATTTGCCCATCAAATGAGAAGACCTGTACTGTCAGAAAACTAAATTATTCTCAGGGAAATCCGACATTTCCAATCATGTGACACTTCCCCAAGAGTCAATCTCCTCATTTGTTTCAAGGTCCCTGCAAGTCAGTCAAGAAACTTGTAAGGAGTTCATTTATTTAAGTTGGTAAAGGCATGTATTATTCTTCACATAAGACAAAAGTCAAATGTCATCTTTGGAACTGACCAGTGCTGTTCCACAAGTTCAGATCTGAATGGAAAGTTCTATAAAGTACAAAGACAAAGGTCAGTCCTCTTTGTCTCCATAGCTGGGTCTCCTGCTAAACTAAAAACGAGTTTGGGCAGGAACTGTTATACAGGATCTGGCTAAATCCGAGCCACTGGGCTGATGATATCATCGTATTCCATGGAGATATTAATTTTCAAAATCCCCAAGAAACATCATGGGGGCACTTATTTATCTTCTCACAGCGCATTGCACACATTACACATACATTTGTAATCTTGGGGAAAGATAACAAAACACTTTTTTCTATGAACTAGGTTTGGTGAGCTTTGAGCTCTGACTCATGACAGTTATACTTTCATGTGATGAAGGCAGAACCATGCATCCTCCAGAGAGATCATCACACTGGCTTGCTCTACTGCCGCCCGTGAATAGATGTGACTTAACCTTCTGTAGCATTCCTGAGGTTAAAGAAAGGGCTCACGGTGTGCATGCTGCCATGACATGAATCTTCCATTCTTTAATCAAGGATATGGAAAAATGTTCCGAAGGCCTCTGTCACATTGTTTAACACACCTTGGGAGTCTTCCCTTCATATCGGGGAGAGTCTAACGTGACATATCTGCAATTAAAGGGTGATGTCAGTTGACACAATGCCACAGAGCCCAGTTAAATATTGTTCCTCAGAAAATAAGAACAGGATTCAATCCTGAAAACATTGGTAGTGGTCCAGGGGCTGAGTCATTTGGCTCTCTATGAGCGTCTCTGCTAGCTAGGACTTGTCAGGAAACCCAAGTTGTGTTCATACATGGAAACAAGAAAGAAAGAAACAGGGAAAAAAGCTATTTAAAAAAGAATATACTGCTCGAGGGATCCACAGTTTTATCACAATTCACGGCAATTCTAATATGTACTTGTTTAGGCTTTAGTAGAGACATTCAGTGGCTCTGCTGGATGAGAAAGGCAAGCGCCATACTCCGTGTTCTTTGAATATGTAACATATTACTTAGATGCTCTGGGTTTCACTCCCTTGGTTCTTGCAAAGGAGCTGGAGATGGAAAGATTAGATTGACTCTAATTTACAAGCACCTTTCATCCTGATGAGAGTACTTAGAATCTCTTAGATACACATTAAACAATGCTGTCATGAAAAGTTAGAAGATGGAACCAAGGGTTCCCTACCCAGGTTAGTATGGCTGAAACTTTATATAGAATGAAAAAGCAGAAGAGACAAAAGAAAACATAGCTAACCTTCTACAGAGAGAATGTTGTCTCCTGATACTGCCACAAATGAGCCTTTGAACCTTAAGCCCACAAACTCGCTTTGCTGTAGAGTCCTGGAGACTAGGAGTTTGTCACACGCCTCACTGGCCTAAGGTCAAAGCCACAGTCAGACCGTATTTCATGGAACGCTCTAGAGGAAAACTCCACTCTTCAAATTGTCGAGGCCTCTTGGATCCCTGGAATACTGTTCCTATCCTCCACCTCTGCTTCTTACAGCAGAAAACTAAATCCTTCACATCATTCCGGTGTCATCTGCTACCTTTCCAGCCCCACCCCGCACTGTCTAGAACCTCTGTGATTCTGTTGAACTCACTGGATAATTGAGGATAATCTCTCTGTGTTAAACCCAGCTGATTAACAGCTTTAATTATACCTGAAAGTGTAAGACATCCTTGCCTTGTGAAGCAACAGAGTCACAGGGTCTTAGGGCTTAGAGCACAGGCACCTTTGGGTGAATACTGTTCTATCAAAGATACTTTCTGATGTATCCTGTGAGGCCAGTCAGACGAAGGAAATAGCAAATATGAATGCCTCCCTTGCCTTATTGGTTTTTTTTTTCCACAAGAGAAAAACA
The DNA here is from genome assembly GCF_021556685.1 of Rattus norvegicus. NCBI lineage: Eukaryota > Metazoa > Chordata > Mammalia > Rodentia > Muridae > Rattus > Rattus norvegicus. The sequence goes on along the minus strand of NC_141552.1, from coordinate 58,977,582 downwards.
ACTGAAGACGCTTTATACAGCGATTCTAAGAGAGAATGTAGACACATGAGTCTTTAGCAAGAGGAGAAAGGTGGTTTTCTTATAATGTCTTCTGGTTATGAGCCAAAGATTCTTAACTAAAAATTTGCTGAAAGCATTGCTCTAAACAGACGACTATTAAAGTTAAATAGTCATCAAGTTAAGTTAAATTCAATTTAACTTAAATATTTATTAGGAGTGAAAGCGAGCATAAGCGTTGAAAACTCAAATCCTTATTTCTTAAGTGTCTCGTTTTACAACAATGTATTTCTGGCTGTTGGGAGGTAATTTCCGTGGTTTTATTAACCTGTAACAGAAGGGTTTGTAACTCTAAGCTGGAGTATCTAGAACCAAGGGAGTTAAGAGAAACTAAAACACAAATCAAGAAAAACCCACTGCCTGGAGCTGAAAGAAGTCAGACAAAGATGACCACCTTATGAAACCCAGGTAATCAGACTCATTGAATCATCTTTTCTGGTTAAAGGTATTCAAGCCAATGACATCATATATTCAAAAGCATTAGTTAGTTCTGAGTTTATCTTGGACATTATTTGGTGTATCAAGGATGTAGCCATTTTGAAAGAAGGCGGCCCATCACCTCCTCTTGTAAAGTGAATATTTCTATAGATTTAGACAATGTAAGTGTAAATACTTAAAATAAAAGTTGTGTATGGTGTGTGTAACAACAGTTCCTCTACCCTTCTAAGCATACAAGAAAAAGAGGGCCTCAGCCTAAAAGTCCTTGGAGATCTATTGATTTTTCCAGATTTCAAGTAGGCTTACATTTAAATCTTGGAAGTCTGAGCTGTGGCCTGAGTTCTTCACAGCTTTTGGGCTTCCAAGAGTACTTATTTGTTTAGGAAGTGGCACATAATATGGTCACATTCTCACACAGTCCCATTTTGACAAAGGCACACACCAAGATTAGATTAGGAACTTCTACATTTCTACTGGTCTTTAAGCCAATTCTCCTGGTGTCTAAACATATAATTAATTTAGCTAGCAGGAAAATAACAGAAATGAAGCCTGGACCATGGAATGCAAGGAACAATGAGCTGGACACGATCTAGCAGGCTCCTCTTGGTACACTGTGGAACTCACAAACTGAGCTAGGAAAACTAGTCTCTTCTCAGGATGGAAGTGCATATACCCCTGAAGGAAACAGCTCAAAGGCTTGATGCAAGAGTCAAGATATTTATTCATCTATTTTGAACACTCCATGTGCTCCCTCCTTGTTCCCAAGCAAGTGGACATATATCCTGGGCATTCCAGGAACATAGTTCTGAATTATTATTTTTAAATTTTATAATATAATGAAGACAGCACCAATTTTGACTTCAAGATCTTGCAGAATTTGTGTGTGTGTGTATGTGTGCGTGTGTGTGTGTGTGTGCAAAGCTATCCTTTAAAAATAAAATCCTATATCATGTGAGTTTTATCGTCATTAAAACATAAAAGCAAAAATTGGATTGCATTTTTAAAATTTTGTGTGTGTGTGTTTGTGTGTGTGTGTGTGTGTGTGTGTGTGTGTGTGTGTGTGTGTGCTATGAAATGCATGTGGAGGTCAAAAGACAACTTTTGGGAGTCTGAACTCTCCTTCTACCCTGTGGGTTCCCTGGGATTAAACTTAGATATCTGGTATGGTGACAACACCATTATTTATTTAAATATCTGGTTATCTATCCTTTTGAAATTTGATTTCCCATTTATTAATCTGATTAGCTTTGATGAAGACTGACTTATCATGGAGGCACCATTTCATTCCTGGACTATCAATTCTATTCCATTGACCTAGCTATCTTTATCACAGTATCAGACACAGTCTCCTCCTTCCAACTTTACTCTTATTTGCTGGGATGTTATCTATTCAGGGGTCTTGTATTTCTACATGACTTTGAGTGTCAGCATGTCTGTGTGTCAGGAGTCACTTGTAGCTTGGATTAAGTCTAGCTTCTGCACATTGAATTTACAAGAGTCTGAGATGCAGTGTTTTTAAAGGCATGGCTCTTTGTTGGGTAAATGGAATTAAGCAGACATTGATGACAATGGCAGAAAATCCTCTTTGCTTTCTGGGTTCATGTCATGGATTATATTCTGACAGAGCTATCCTTGAGCAGTTGGTAAGAAAAAGCTGTTCTAAGACTAAAATCTGTTACAAGCATCTTAGTGTTCCCCTTCCTACCAAAACTAACTTACACTGACTTTAAACTTTTGAATGTAAGTGTGTTCTTTCTTCTGTCACCTTAGCCTATAATGGTTTCTCAATATCTTCCCCTCTGGGTGCACCAACCCTGCCTCCTTACAAGGCCCATCTCTCACACTGACACTTCAAAGAAGCCTCCTATCTCTAAGTAAAACTAGGGAAGAAAATCCTGGAGAGCCACATATGTTTTCTCTTTCCCAGATCTATAACCTCACTAGGTGTCACCTCTTCTTTGAGGACCTGTCCCACCATCTAGAAAATTCTTTTCCAGAAAATTCTCTCTGTCCCTGGGAATAGAGAGGGGTCAGAAAGGCTAGACTTGTTTTCTTCTAAAGGATCATTAGGACAAGTTTGAAGTGGTTGGACCTTGATCTGCTAATTAAAGGAGAACAAAGACATGGTCTTGTGCACAAGGCAGGTCAGTCATGCATGAGGGATGGTCTGGGCAAAGGTTGGATAGAATGAGCTTCAACCCAGAATAAGACATTACAGAACAGCTCAGTGGCTGAAAGCAGTCTAAAATCACCTCCACCTCCCCTTCTGATGCACATTCTTGTTTGTACAAACATGGGACAGACACAAATACCCAGGACCCCTCTTTTGCCACACAAAAGCAGAGCGACACACACTTGACCCAATGCCATTCTATCTTTCATTTTCTTCCAGTTGAAATGAAATTAAAGCAAAATAGAAAGGCCCAGGGTCATCCTTGAAGCTCCAGGAGAATTTATGGACATCTCACTGCCAAAAATTAGGCTGTGACTAATGCTCAGATTAAGTGTGTTTATGAGAAATGAGTCCTCTATTCTTTGGACAGAGAGAGAGAGAGAGAGAGAGAGAATATGAACCTGAGTGTCTCTGTGTGTGCCTGTGTCTTAGGTCATCGATTTAGAGTCATCAATAATCCTCTCTATGTACATAAGCGCCACTACCTCTATTAAGAGGGATCTCTTCCCATGTGTGTATATACATACATATGCATGTATGTGCTTGTGTATAGGGGTAAATGTACAAGTGCTGGGGAAGTTATAGATGGGTATACATGCATGTGAAGGCCAGAATCCATGTTCAGAATCTGTTCCTGAGACAACCGACTTGGAGCTTGCTGGGGAGGCAAGGCTTGCTGGCCCATGATTGTCAGAATCCTATCCTCCTCTCTCTAACTCTCATGCCTGCTCTTAGGAGCTCAACCTTTCTTCTTGGGTTCTGATGTTCTTACTGAGGACCCCATGCTTCCAAAGCAGGCACTCTACCCACTGAGCCATGTTTCCAGCCCTATATTTTTAGAATCTCAAGTGTCCTTACAACCCACTTTTAGCAACAGAAGTAATACTGGCTGTTGGAAAGCCTGGGAGCTTCCATATTTACCATTTCGGGTTCCAGTCCTCACTGGAGAAGTCTCGGGATAGACTAAGTATGAAAAACAGTGTCCATAAGAGAATCAGTTAATTTTGAAATGTTGCATTGCGTGGGTTGATCTCCTAGGAGAACAAGACTTTTTTTTTTCTATAGTCAGAGTAGAACAACAACTTTCCTGCATGTGGTATGCAGGAAAGAGACAGGGAAGACACTGCCCATGGACCCATATCTCTGTGTTATCTGCACAGCTTCCAGGAACACCCTCTCAAGAATAGGTTCAAGAAACTTTCAGAATGTCTGTTTTCAGGGTGAGAAACATGTTTTTTTATAGAGCACCAGGAAAGCAGGACCTGAGTCAGGTGTTCTGCTCTTGCTGTGTGAATACTTCTTAGTGTCGGGAACTCATTTTCTTGGGATACAGATACTATATTGAGCCACTACACATATTATGCAATACACTTTCAGTGGACTCCTGCAGAGTCACCAAATTAGTCCAGGTCTCACCCACATTCAGTCTGTCTCACACTGATCACTTCAAGTTAAAAGACTAGCTGCGCTCGTTAACTTCCCTAGGTCTCCTGGGTAAACGTCAGCAGGGTGTGAAATGGGACCCTCGTGCATGAGAGTGAGCTCCCCCACAGTCGGTTCTTTCCACTTAAGAAGAATGAGATATCCAGAGATACTCAGGCTCACTGGTAAGTTGACTCCATTCCCAATCATGCCTTCATTCATGGCACAAATGCCTAATACTAACAGGTACATGCCTTGCGAAGTCGCTCTAAACCCTTCAATACCCATCTTCAACAAAACCTGAAAAATTAGGTCTGGTTTGTCCACTACAGGCAGATTCAAAGATATGCATCACGGAAACAAACAAACTCAGCAAGACCTTCTTATTTTACTTTACTTATTGTATATTTTGAGACATCTTCTCTAGCTCAGATTGGCCTTTAATTGGATGAGTAGTTTAGGCTGTCATTGAACTATTGACCCTCCCACTCTACTTTCTGAATGAAGAGATATCAGTGATCCATGGCCACACCCAAGTAGGTCTTCAAGGTTTAGCACTCTATTCCCTTAATCATTTGGTCACCTTATCCAATAGGTTTCCATATTTTAAAGACCTTGCTAAGCATGCCATTCTAGCATTTCCATATGTACACAGATTTCCCTTACTAAAGCTTCACCTGTACTGCAGTCTACTTTTTAAAAATGTTATTTATGTTTTCACGAAATTTTAAGACAGTATTAAAAAGAGAGAAATCTCTATTCCTTAGCACAAATTGGGGAAAGGGCCATAAAAACAAAATCTGTTTGTTGGATTAGAGCTAACTAAGAGGCCTCTTCCTGGGGCTTTCAGTTAAAGAGGAAACAAGCAATTACTGTCCAGCAGTTTTGGAAATATTGACATTTGGTGGAGAAGTCATTCTACTGGAATAATAAAGAGAAGTGGAGGGATGGTAGATTCCTCACGGGAACCAGGGTCCTTCCTTTGGTGTAATCTCCAATACCACCCTCCACCTTTGGCTGACTCAGTATGTATGGGAATTCTTCTCTTGTGATTTCCTTATAGGCAGATCTTCAAAAAGGCAGGCAAAACATAGCCACATGCAATGAAGAACCAAGAGTCTTTTAGATAATTATGACCTCCGAATATGTATCGATATTAATTTTGTCTACAATCCTTACCTTATTTATAATTCTTCTTATAAAAGTGATAGATGTACAATGATATGCTAATGTTCCATGTATCTTAGAAAGCAGAAAAATTAAACATTAAGAAAATCACCGTGCTAATATTGCCCCAACTGTTCAAGAGGAAGCTAAGAATTTCCCCTTGGGAAACTTAGTTTTGGTGAAAGGGCACCAAAAGCATAGCAGTAGAGCCCATGGGCAGAGATGAAATACAGGCCAGAGAAGGGTCTCTGGGGAGATATTATGTGAAATAAGCCAGATGTCAGTGGGGCAGATAAAGGGAGGAAAAGAGATCTTGTGCAAGTGCATGTACATGCATTCCATGTCCAAAGATGAGACCCGGGATCTGAGAGAAAAGAAAAGGACGAGAAAACCCAGAATGGTTCATGCAAAGTCCTCCATACAACTATGCTGAGGCTCTGTCCGCTGATCCATAGAGCGCTGACAAAGGAGACCAGCAACATCCCAACCTCACCACTGTCATCGATGCTCTACTGGCTAGATGCAAAAAGAACGGTGGTGAGATTTGAGAACATCAAAAGAACACCATACTTAGACTCAGCCAAGACATGTACAGTGGGAAATCATCAGCCTCTAAAGGGGTTGGACAAAAGCTGCCCAGGCTAAGAGAATATCACAACCATTTTTGCTTGATAAATGGAAAGGAGGCTTTTAGAAGGCTTAGTGAGCACAGGAAATCAGGCAAAAAGATAGCCTCCTAATTAATGACAGAAAAGGACCCAAGGATGCCGGTCTTATAGGGCAGCCCAAGGAACAATGATGCTCTATTTTGCTTTCGGTTGCTGAGGTCAATATGATATTCAAAAGCAACTTAAGAAGGGAAGAGTTTATTTTATCTTACAGCTTTAGTCTCTTGTGAAGGAAAGCCAGGGCAAAAACTCAAGGTAAGAACCCAAAGGCAGAAGCCATGGAGGAGTACTGCTCACTGGCATGTTCCCCATGGCTAACTCAGTCTATTTTCTTTACAAATCAAGACCACCAGCTTAGGGGGACCACTACCTGGGCTGGGCTTTTCATAACAATCATTAATCAAGAAAATGCTTCACAAGCATGCTTTCAGGGAATCTGGTGGAGATAATCTCTTCGAAGTAAAGTTCCTCTTCCCAGAAGACTCTAGCTTTTGTGGAAACTTGACAAAAATAAAATCTAACTAGCATGAATGGGGAGTTAGCAAAGGGATTTGACAAGGAAGTTCAGTGGTCACTCTACAAGATCTTTATGGAGGGAGCTGGGCTGGACAAAAGTAACAGCCATAAAGAAAGACACAAACAAATATCTGACTGATGCCATTGGCAGCACACGATGGATATTTAGGAAAGCTATGGGGACTGAGCTCCTAGTGTTTCCAGAACCATCCACTCAATAGCACATTGAAACAGGCTCTATGGAACAAAGGGGAAAACAACGTGTGTCTAGGCAACAACAGAGTTAGCTACTTGTAGGTCTGAAAGAAGATAGATCCTTTAGAGAACCTGAAATGTTCTTGAGTCCAGATGCAAAGGGAGGCCTCTTACATTTCTCTCTGCCTCCAATAAGTGGATACAAGCACGATGATGCCTTCCAAAAGAGCATGGAGCTATTAAAAGCCTTAATGAAATCTGGAAGTGTGGTATTGATCAGGGGTGTTTTCTTCCAGTCACCAGTGGGCCCTAGGGTGACTCAGAGAGCCCAGCACAGACGTGAGTCATCGTTTATATCCTACCATTGCCTGTAAAGAGGACACTCACCCTTGGAGCTTGGAGGACCACCTGAGAAATGGGTGGGGTGAACTCCTGTTGATTACTTAAATGAGACCATCCCTCCATGGGAACCATCCCCCATTGTTTCTTTTTCTTTTCTTTTCTTTTTTTTTTCAGCCAGATCCAGCCCCAAGCTCTGTTTCTTCTGTTTCCTTCTCTGTGATTGTTTGGTCAATGGTGATACCTCAGGCTCTCTCAAAAACAACAGAAAGGTTGCATGGATTAAACAAGAAATCACATGATAATTTAGGTCTCCATATTAGGGACTTTCATGATGGACTCACAGTAATGCTTTAAACATGGACAGTGTCGCCCTCACCATCAACAGGAGAAATGAAATTTGGAGCTAAGAGATGAATCTCCACATCTTATTACTAACTCCTGGCAGAGCCAACAATATCCCAGATACTGAAATGCATTTATTTCATTATATATTCACCATTGTGTGCATTTATATGGTACTTCTATGTGCTAAGCACAGATCTACCTGGTGTACAAAGGCTAATTCATATAGCTTTCATGATGAGTCTCCAGGATGGATATCAAGATGAACTCTTATGAGAATCTCTCATGACACGCAGAGTTGCGATAAACCAGATAGAAAGATCTGGGGTTTAAACTGGGTCTCTGTGGTTCCTTTTACACGTCCAGGTCCACCTCAGTAAGGTATAGTTTTGTTGTTTAACTTTGCATGCCTCATTAGAAAATAACAGTTAGGAAGCCAGTGTGAAGTTCAGTAGTGTGAATCAGAAACGAGAGGCTATCAGAGAACGATGTTCATTGTCATGTGTTACCATGTGTGTTTCCAAGGGCAGAAAGCACAGAATCCTAGAACCTTGTCATGTAATTACCCGTGATCTGCAACCTGTGGCTTAAGCCTTCTGTACCTCAGTTTCTTCTCTGGTAGAATGAGTAAGTGACTCCTACAGGAGGATATCCTATGGGAATCTAGCTCTTGGAGATCTTCAATAATCTCAACCACCATCCTCTTTCTAAGAAGAGGTTCAAGGGGGAAAAGGAGCATAGAGGGATTTCCTTTACATTCCTGAACTCTTGACAGGAAGCTCTTACTGAAGGCATAATTTTGTAATGCAGAACCCCAGGAGGAGCTATGTGAGAACACGGCAGGATGAGGCAAGGCAATGTGTGTGAAGGGAAACAGAAAGACTGCAGAGTCAATGCCCCAGTGAGTAAGTCTTTGTTAAAGAGTGCAAGAAAAAAGTCTAGTTTTTTTTTTTTGGTGGGGTGTGTTTTGTTTTGTTCTGTTTTTTTTTTTTTTTTTTTTTTTTACAATCTGCACATGCCTTACCCAGAACACCCTACAGGCTACCCACACGTTAGCCTGATGGGAAATCTTTTCCCAGAGTGATGAATCTAGGACTATTATATATGCAAGTATCTGGGATTGAGATAAAGAGATATTTTTAAAAAGAGATAGTCTCCACCCTCCATCAGGGACACCCAGTCACTGAGCAGCAGAAACAGGCTTCAGGGATGGAATCCAAGTGTGACACAGAAAAGATGAGGTACAAAGAGAGAGCAAAATCATGAGGGAGGAAGCAGAAGACTCAACAGTGGCCTGGGAGAAGAGAAAACCTGGGAGGTCACATGGTACAAAGAAATAGAAACTCGGCTCTATTAGAGAGGCATTGCTGGTATGTGTAGCATGCCCTCAAGGGTAAGGGCTGTGTTCTGCTGGTTTTCTGATCCATATTGCCCAGTATCCTGCTGGCACACCGTGGGAGCTAGGTTAATGTTGGATGAATCAGTCACCATCTATGGCACAAGGACAGCCATCTTGGATCTTGCTCTCCTGTGCCACACATGGATCTCAGCACTCAAGCAACAAGACATTAACAGAGAGGTTGTTGGGTAGATGGGAGCACCCCAACTCTGTATGCTGAAAGGAGGGGAAAGCCCATGATGAAAGTCACTTGGACTCTTTAAATTTAAGACTTTAACTCTGTGGTGCAATAGCCCAGAGAGACTCAAGGGTGAAGCTGTGTGCTCCTCCATGGAACAGGAGAAGGGGGAAAGGCCAAAATGATGGTGGTGGGAAATTCTCAAAGAGAGTGGAGCTATCTGGATGTTATATATCCTACTGTTGAGCAGACAATGTGAATTCTCTCCTCCTTACCTCCCCCAAATGCCCAGAATAGGCAGTTTGGCCTCACTAGTGTGTGCTTGCATTTGCTGCTGAGGACGCCCCTTGTATTAGACTGAGTGATATAGTAGACTTCTTAGCTGAGTACTAATGTGGATAGGACCTAGCTTAGAAGACATCTCTGGCTTCCTCCAATCCTTATAGGACCTGAGAGATAGGTTCTCTTGAAACCTGTCTCATGTCAATTGAAAGATTCACAACATGATCAAGACCAGAGAGCTGATAAGTTACTTACTCTGTGAAGCCTGTGGGCATTCAGTCCTAGTGGCTGGTGTTAGCTTTAGAGTGGAGATCATGGTGGTGGAGTAGTGGGGATGAGAAAGATAACAGTGACCAGTTACACTATTTCACCACAAAGCTAGCATGTTTGTAAAGACACTGAGATTCAAGGATGCTGAATGATTCTCCTAAAGTCACACAGTGGGTTGACAAGTTTTTAGATGTATACCAGAAAGTGCAAATAACATACACCACACTGCTGAAATAAAGGGTAAGGGGTTAAGTGTGAAAAAGCAGCAGCTGGGGAGATAGCTCAGTGGGCAAAGCACCTTCTGCACAAACATGAGAACCTGGGTTTAGTTCCCCCAGAAACTCCATAAAAGTAAAGTATGGTGGTGCATGCATACACCACCATCTCTAGAGCCATGGTGACATGAAACTCCAGATACTTGTGGGCCAGCCAGCCAAAATGAGGCAGTGAGTTCAAGTTTCTGTTAGAGTTCAATAATGATGACCTCCTCAATAGTGATGAGGAAGACAACAATGAAGATGGTGACCGTGGTGAGGATGATGACAATAGTAAAGGACATTGAGTCGCCTAAGTAGCTGAGGGTGCTTGCCACAAAACCTAGTGGTGGTGATCTGAGTTCAAATCCAAGGGATCCCCACACACAGTGGAAGAAGACTAACTCCTGTGAGTTGTCCTCTGACCTCTACACATCTGTCACGGCATGCATACATTCTCTCTCTCTCTCTCTCTCTCTCTCTCTCTCTCTCTCTCTCTCTCCTCTCTCTTTCTCTCCATCCCTCCCTCACCATTCCCCTCCTCCTCCCCTTTTCTCTCATATGCATGTGTGTAAGAATTAAAATATCAAGTAGGAGAACTATTGAGGAAAGTATTTGAAGTCAACCTATGGCTTTCATATGTGCTCTGACAGGGGAACCTGCCTAAACATGTGAGCACACAAGTTTACACACACACACACACACACACACACACACACACACACAGCCTGCAGCTCCACACACATTCATGAACAATAAAAGAGAGCACATTTCCTTCTCTCTCAGCTTGCTGCTTGAGGAACATTGCCCCTTATGGTACTAACCATTACCACAGCAGGTAGACAGGGCCTGTGGCTTTACTGCCATCTTCCCAGGGGTGACTTGAAGCTTCCTAGGAGCAACTTAAGGCCTATTGCTCAGATTCCAGGGTACTAATGTCCCATCACAGAAGTAGAAAAGCAAGGAGTAAGTTCAACGAGAGAATCAGCTTGGAAGCACTGCCTGGGGGTGAATCGCAGCCATTTAATATCAGTTTTCACATCGTATTGATTCGTTTTCTCTTCCTCTTACAGAAGACTAGCATCCCTGTAGTTGAGCTCATCAGTGGGCCTTTAAAGGTTTCCTATTGATCTTGCAAAACTATTGTCTCAGTTTGCAGTTTCCCTTTTGGAAACAGCCTTTGCCTTTTGGTCATGTTCTGTATTTAGTTTGTACACCAAACATGGCTTCTTTTCTGAGAGCAGGCAGCAGACATCCTGGGTCCAAGGCTGAAGATGGATATGACTTGCTGATACTTTGGGGCACTTGCCTGGGAGTTCCAGGAAGTCTTCGATGTGAAAGAACAGTGGAGAATTTGGAAGAGAAGTGGGGGCGTCTAACAAGGACCCAATAGACTTGTTCCAAAGAGGGAAAAGTCCCAGCAAAGCAAGAACTACCATGTTTGAAGCACTTTCTTGATCTTCTTGCAAGACAAGCACGAAAAGGAAAACAATACAAGCAAGCAAGCCAAGACTGAAAAAGACTTAGTTCTTTATCTGGATAAACTCAGCTTTAAATTCTGTTTCTTCTCATGACACTCTGCATATTGGTGTGTGTGTGTGTGTGTGTGTGTGTGTGTGTGTGTGTGTGAATGCGTGTGCACATGCACATAAGTGTGTATACTGTGAAAGCAGGAAGTCAACATCATCTTCCCTAATGGATCCTCATTGTTGGGCGGTTGGGTGGTGGGTGGCCCATAAGGGTCACTCTTCCTCAGTCCTAGGATCTGTCTACCTTCTGGCTTGTTCTGATGTCTCAAGTCCCCAAAGTTCATCAATGAGCTCATGGCTTTGGATTCTGTCTGTCTTCCTGAGCCTTCTTTGGGAGCATGCAATACTCCAGCTTCAAAAACTATCCGTTGCACTGCATTCTGTCTTTCTACAACTGCTGAGCTTTTTCTCCTGCTTTTCATCTCATTCCACAAAACAGAGTCTCAGCGTTTCCCTATGGCCAATACACCACAATTTAAGTTTGGAAAGATATACCCTGTTTGTGCTGCTATGGTCTTGAGACACCCCCGTGTATACAGATATATAAAATGAAAGATCGTTTATTCTCACTGGAGCCCTCATTCCTGAAGGTCAATGTGTGCATGTCACCTAGCCTCCAAATATCCTTGGCTCTACCAGTCACTGTTTGCAACTGCTGTAAGTAAATCTAGGAGGCTTAAAGCAGGCTGAGTGAGAGGGTAGCACAGTCAGCAAGATCACCTTGCAAGCATCAAGATTTGAGCTTGATTCGCCGAAGCCATGTAAAATGATGGGTATGGTGGTGGATAATGGAGCATCACCAGGGTTGACCAGAAGGTCAACCAAAAGTATACAAGCTCTAGGTCAATGAATGATTCTGTCTCAGAGAGGTAAATGGTCTTCCTGAGAATGGAATGCCAGGCAAACATTTGCCTTCTGCACACATACACATTGATAAGTGTCAACATATGCACCTGCAAATCTCTCTCTCTCTCTCTCTCTCTCTCTCTCTCTCTCTCTCTCTCTCTCTCTCTCTCTCTCTCTCTCTCTCTCTCTCTCTCTCTCTCTCTCTCTCGCACGCATGCACACACACACACATACACCACACACACACACACACACACACACACACACACACACACTTAAAAGTTTTAAACATGAAATTTATTTCATTATAGTTCCAGAAACTAGAAGTCTGGAGTGACACAGGCTCCAGGAAGTTCTGGGGAAAAATGCTACCCACATCTCTCTGTCTCAGTTTGAGAGAGGTTAGAGATACTTGTGGAATCTTAGCTTGTGGTGACACCATTCTTTTTACCTCCATTTTCTTGTATCCTTTATATGTCTGTGTATCTGTATTTTCAAAAGTACTCTGGTCATTGCACATCCAGAACCAGGACAGGCTTGTACCAACTTATGTCTACAAAGTCCGTATCTCAGATATTATGTGGATCTAGGATATGAATGGGATGGGTCACTCCATTCAACTTTGCACATCTCTCTGCCGATCCATGTACAGATTCCTTAAGTATATCTCCCCAGGCTTATAACTTTTAAGGAAATTCAAAAAATCTTTACTTCTCTGACCACCATGCTTTTATTTTAAGCATGAAAATGAGGTCACAACTGAGAAGAACTAGAAGATCCAGGGAACGGGGTCCACACAGCCTCCTTTACCACATGTTCTGGTGGCATAGATCACAAAGGGCCCCCGATAACTATCTGTTGGACAGAGGCTGGTCTCCTCTGTGTATCCCCTGTGAGTCCTCTATCTGACTTTGAAAGGTGCTCCATTACCTGCCTCTCTGTCATCTGCTCAGGTCAGCATTTACTGGGTAAAAATTAGGTGCTCTCAATAAATACTTGTTGGTTGATTGATTAATCCATCAGTCCAGCTTCCTGCTGTGAAGCATTTTTAAACATGGATCTCCAGGAGGCCGGAGTAGGGGGCTTAAGAGGGCAAGAGATGGGCATAAAGACACTTGGTCAGCAGTCCCACAGTGGAGCCACTGGGGACCTGACCAAGGTTTCGATTTGCCTGAGAGTCCACTTAGAATTCTTCATAGAGAGGTCAGCCCAATGACTTTAGGGACTATAGACTGTGGGGTTCAGGTCACAAGAGTAAATTTCATGTAAAGAGCAGATGTAGCATATCTTCTTTTTTCCCAAGGAGAACACTCCAGAAAGGGAAGGCTGACCCTAACTAGAGACAGGAACCTCTGCTGTTTTATGCATCACTGTGGGCCTATGTCATGAAGAAAGTACACTAGAGAATCCTGTAGACTCCACATTTTAAACATACCCTGCTTAGTTGCAACTGGACCTGAATTTCTAAAAATCTGAATATTAGTGTGCTTAAGATAAAGGGGCATCCACTGGAAGCCCTGCGGAATAGAGTCCAGCAGAAGAATGCCAATGGCTGTGTAGCATCCTAACAAAGAAGCTCTGAGGACTGAAGATGTCTACTCACGTACAGTCCTTTCCACAGTTATGATATCACCACAACTCCCTGAAGACATACACTTTGAGTAGTGCCATCTGAGAGAAATAGAGGAGGAGGAGAAGGAGGGAAGGAAGAAAGAACAGGAAAGAGAAATAGAGTGAGTGAAGGAAGGATGGAAAATGGAAAGAAGAAACAAAAAGAGAGGAGGAAAAGGGGAAGAAAGTAGAAAAAGAAATAGGAGAGAAAGGCATCAAGGGAAGAGAGGAAAGAGGAGGAAAAGGAACAGGAAGAAGAGAGGGAAAAAAAGCAAGAGAGAAAGAGATGTAGAGAAAAAGGGCCAAAGCGAGAGAGACAGAGAGAGAGAGAGAGAGAGAGAGAGAGAGAGAGAGAGAGAGAGAGAGAGAGAATAGAGAGGGAGAGATTAGGAAACATTAACATACAGAGAGAGAGACAGAGAGAGACAGAGAGACAGAGAGAGACAGAGACAGAGAGAGACACAGAGAGAGAGGAAGGAGGGAGGGAGGCATGGAGGGAGGGAGGGAGAGAAAGCTCTCAAATCTATCACCAGTAGCTGCAACTAGAAATAGTGAAGGTCATGCATCTACAAGAACAACACCTTACATACTCACTACTCTATTTTCCCATGGTCATTTGTCCTTTTCTGAGCATCCTAAATCACCCATCCTCTTAGCACTTACTCCTCTGGGGATTACAGAGCTAAAGCCAGCTTTAGGTTTATCTTGTTTCAGTTTCCCTGTATCCATTTCAATCAAATCACTAATACCACTCATTTGCAGATTTTGTGTGCTTAATAGATTGGGAATATGAGGTCATGTGTCCAAGAAGATAATTATCACTCAGGGCAGTGTTTGAATGGTTTCATTGTCTTTCAAATATTAGGAAAGCAAAAAAGACTTTTGTTAAGATACCAATGGAGGCACATGCCCATTTCTCTCTCTCTCTCTCTGTGTGTCTGTGTGTGTGTGTGTGTGTGTGTGTGTGTGTGTGTGTGTGTGTGTGTGTGTGTGAGTGATGCGTGGTTCACATGCACATGAGAGAGAAAATGTGTTTGTGCACAAGTGCATGCTTGTGTAGTTCCTGTGAGGTCCCATGTCTCAATTTGCTATTCCAAAGTAGCTGAACGTTAACTCTACTTGAGACAAAGTGGGATTCTAACAGGACATAGGTATATGTTACCGGGAATCAGGCCATGGAAAACCATTGAGCAGAAGTCAACCCTGGGCTCCTGGTGAATGGGAGTCACCTCAGTCATTACTTTTGCTTTGTTACCCCTTGGGATTGAGGATGGGCAGCACCCTCTTACAGATCCCTATAAGGGCATACCTGACTGGCAACACTTCCTTTGAGGATTCCTGTTTTACAAAGTAGAAGGTGGATGTGAACTCAGGGTCATCTCACTATTCACACCAAGGACTAAGACAAGGATGTTGAGGAGGTGTGCGTAGTCCAGACTCAAGGCAGAAAGTGGAAAATACTAGTCACCAGGAACATGACTGAGTGATGAAGAGTGTGGAGAGAGAGAGAGAGAGAGAGAGAGAGAGAGAGAGAGAGAGACAGAGAGAGACAGAGAGAGACAGAGAGACAGAGAGAGACAGAGAGAGACAGAGACAGAGAGACAGAGACAGAGACAGACAGAGACAGACAGGGAGAGACAGAGATAGACAGAGACATAGAGAGACAGGGAGAGACAGAGACAGACAGAGACAGAGAACTTTTTGTGCATGCACACAGGTATACCTGTGCACACATGCATGCTTGTGTAGTTCTTGAAAGGTCACATGACTCCACTTGCCATTCCAAAGTAGCAGAAAGTTACTAGAGGTGAAGTGGGGTTCTGTGATATCAGGATTCTGTGCATTTTGATTCACCAAGGATTGATGGTTGATAAATCCAATGTTGAAATGACAAGAACAGCCTTTCCCGTGTGGCCAGCCAGCTTACATACCTCTTCCACATTCTCTACTGCTCTCTGTCCAATCCACATAGGCCCCAGGACCTGGACTGGGTTTATGTTATAGTCTCTAGCCAATGATATATCATGTCCTAGCCACTCTTTTTTTCCCCTCAAGATTATTTCTTCCCCTTATCACTAATTAGTATCAGCACACTGCTGTCAAGATGAGCCCTGTCAGACTAAAGACTGGATGTGACATAGATCCTTTTTGGATTTCCTTGTGTCGTCACAGGGTGGCTGAACTTAGGAGAAAAAAGCCTGAGCCCCAGCCCTCATATGCCTCAATGTCCTTTCATAAGAATTTCAAGTAGCAGCATCCATCCATACTGCTAACACTGGTATACCGATACCATGACTCTGTTTTAGGGATGAGGAGGGGGAAGCCTTTCTCAATTAGATCACGATTTCTTATAGCCATCAGATTTCCATCCCTGGGACAAAAGACCTGGGACAAACAGCTCAACAAACAGGAAGGAATTATTTTGCCTTATGAAGGCAGAGGCTTCTGCCCATGGTCAACAGTCCTCCTTGATTTGGGTCTGACTTGAGACAGAGCACTGTTTTGGGCATGGTACAGAATGCACAAAAGGTGTTCACACCATACTGGACAAAAAGAGGAGGGCTCAGAGTCCCAAAATAAGCCCCTAAATGACCTAACTTCCTACCACCAGATCCCACTTCCCAACGGTGTCATATGCAGTCAAACAAGCCATTCTCATTCTAATGATAATAGGAAGAAAACTGATAATGTGCATTCCTCGTATTTAAATAATAACATACATAAAAGAATAAGCTAGACTTAGTGATCTAAGTGAATTTTGTAGTCAATGAAGATGAGAAAGTCTAGTCCTGTACATGGAAATGGCTCCCCAAACTTGTACACGAAATACTGTATTTCTTTTTTGTAGTGATCCCGTTGGACTTTATTTGACACATGGTGGGGGTTGGGGGCCATGTAGAATGGAGTATTAAGAATATTTTGACATTCCATGATGTTTCACAGATTCTTCCTCTACTATTCATAACTGTTTGAAGGTGTAGGGTTTAATCCCCTCTTCTTTGTCTTCTTACTGTTCACAAGAACCTGGCAATCAACTCAAGAAATGAGTCAAGCCTCTAAACAGTTAATGTGTTTATGAATGCCAGATGCTAAAATTAAGCTGTGTGTGAGATCCAAGGAAGGAGGGATCTGTCAGGGTGGATTGTCTGAAAGGTTTCATGCAGGTCATATTTAGATGGGCAGGGCTTCTAGAATGTTCCTCTTCCCCTGTGTGTTCACTGTTTTTCCCCTTCTATACATGTCTGTGGATTCTCAGGAGATGACATTATAGGTGATAGCAATGGCCTCTGTTAACACTCTAGCTTCAGATTAGATCCCACTGTAAGGGGTTCTTCTCTTGTACATGGAACCTTGAGAAGTTCTTTCCTTCCAGAACTCATCTCCAATGAGTTTGAGATTACCAGCGAAGCATGGTGACCTTACATGAAATCTTCCAACTCATGTGTTACTTCCTAAATAGAATGTTAGAAGCCTGGGGCCGGAAAGGGTATCCAAGAGAGTGTGTGACAGCCTGAGGTTGAGGGTATGGTCCTGAAGTGATACTTTTCTAAGAGAGATTCTTGCTGTTTAGCTCTGACTGTCCTGGAATGCACTATGTAGCTTTGATGGCCTAAAGTTGCAGTTGATTCTCTTGGGTCTGCTTCTTGAGGGTTGGAATTCCAGATGTATGTCACCACATCCAATGCCCAGAATCCTTTTAAAGTGAGCTCCATTGGCATCACTGCCAGAGGCATGCCCATTGGTGATATACCTATACCCCTCCCTGATCATACAAAAGTGTATATAGAGAAACTGCTTGGTGACGTAGGAAAAACAACCAAGTGTGCTGACGTTAGCCAGAGGAGACACCAAGTGAAAATTTTGACAAGTGTGTGGCTACAGCTGAGGAGGGTGAGAAGAGATGGGTTGGTTATTGATTCCCTGGTTTACCTCTTCCTATCCCTTAGCTAATTCCTCTATTCAGGGTCAGAAGTCCTGACTGGCAATCCCTCCTATGTTAGCTACTTCTATGGCTACAACCAAATGCTTGACAAGAAGCAACTTTGGCCCATAGTTTGACAGAGGTCTGTTATGTAGGAGGTATAGTGTTGGGGAGCATGTTCGTGTATGGATGGATAATTAAGAAGCAAAGAGAGGGAAAGGCTAAAACCTAGGATTCATTCTCTCTCTCTCTCTCTCTCTCTCTCTCTCTCTCTCTCTCTCTCTCTCTCTCCCTCCCTCCCTCCCTCCCTCCCTCCCTCTCTCTCTTCCCTCTCTTTCCCTCTCTCTTTTTTCTCTCTCTCTCTCTTTGTGTGTGTGTGTGTGTGTGTGTGTGTGTGTGTGTGCGTGCGTGCGTGTGCCTTTCAGCATCTATGTATCCCCCTCCTCTTTTTCTTTCACTTTTACATACTTGGTGAGTGCAGATATTGCCGCGCAGATTCTAAATGAGTCTTTGCCCCATTTAATCTTCTCTAGAGTATATCTCACTAAATCCTTAGGTGTTTCTTAATGGAATCAAGTTGACCATCAATTAACCATCAGACTCTCTCTCTAGCTGCCAGTCTAGGTTGATGTCTGTCTCTCTACAGTTATTGATTTATCTGTAGAGGACCATGGAAATGGAAGAGGGCAGGACCAGCGACCTCAGGAAGGCAGGAACACTCTTGTAGGCAGGTGAGAAGTTTACATTAAGGGGGAAAGAAGAGTAAACTCTGAGTTTAAAACGAATATTTATTATTAATTGGCATTAACAATCTTCTTTGTGTATGACCAGAGACCAGAACTGTTAGCTCTGCACATTCCTAAAAAGATCATCTCATGTCCAATAGAAGAAAATGGAGCCTTTGCTGCAGCATCCGGCATCTTTGCGGCTAAATGCCAAGGTCACAATGGAACTTGGAGTCCAGCTATATTTCTGTATGCACATTTGGATGTCAATCAACCTCTCAGGAATGGTCTCAATCACACAACTTTTTCTTGAAAAGACCCCAGATGGGGGAAAAAATATCCACATACCTGTGCCGTTTTACATGGTTCGGGGTCCTCCCTGTGGCTTACTCTTTGATGGATTTTCTTAATCTCTGTGCTAATCTGTAAAGCTCCTTTGCTCTCCATTAGCTGAAACACCCTCTCCTCACATAGATCCAGAGCTAGGTTTCATTAATTCTCCAGCCTCCTCAAAATTAATAGCTGTCCATCTTGAACCTGGCCAGCGTGTGCACCTTTGGACTCTGAACTCTGGCCATTTGCTATATCTGAGCTGGGGCCCACCTGTACCTCAAAGAGCTAAAATCTCCAAAATAAGCATGCATAAAGTAATTTCTCTGTGGTTAGGACCCTGCAAAGGCCTAGTGTGCTTGTAAGAAAAAAAAATGAGAGCTTCAGGCAAACAGGGAAAGGAATGTTCTGGAAAATCTGGCCTTGTGACAAAACTTGAAAGGAAAAACTGTGTATCAGTAAAATGTATTGCATTTTCAGTGTTTTCTTTACATGTCCATGGTTGAAGTTTTGAGAATTGTTTAGGAAAGAGGGAGAAGCATAGTCCTCATCTTCTGAATGATCTAGAAACATCTTTTGTATTTGCATTTAATTGTGCACACATTATCATCACCGGAGTGTACGTACAGCTCAGGAATCACTGGGAAATTCATGGGCAAGCAGGATCTCAGGCCAAACATAACTAGGTTTGTGTTCTTAGCGGGGCCACCTTGCGATCTGAGGGGCACTGACTATGAAGGACGGAACATTGGCTATGGTTTGAATCTGAAATGAACCCGATAGACTTGGTTGATCTTTGAATGCTCAGTTTTCAGCTTCAGGCATTGTTTGCATGGCCACGAACCCTTTGGGAGGTAGAGGCTGGATGGAGGACACAGGTCCTAGTGACGGACCATGCAAGTCATAACTACCCCCTGTTCTAATGCTGCTTATGCTTTCTGGGCAGCTTCCCTATGAACGCTGGTGGCCTCAGACTCCCAGCATTGTGACTGAGACATTCTGTGACACCTTCCTGTCTCTGGGGAACTGAAAGAGCTAAAACAATCCTTCCTCCCTAAAGTCGTTGCTGTCAGGCATTCTGTCATACTAACATGAAAGCGACAAACACAGTAATTAGTGGTCACAACATACCTAGTGTTTCATTTCTATTGTTGTGATAAAATACCCTGGCAAAAAAAAAACAATTTAGGAAAGAAACAATTCCAACTTATAGTCTGTCAAAGGGGGGAAATTTAGTCAGTTACATTTCATCCATAATGTAAACATATATATATATATGTGTGTGTGTGTGTGTGTGTGTGTGTGTGTTGTGTATGTGCATATGTGCTTATACATGCATATCTATGCCTATATCTATGCATATATGTATATATGTAATACATATATAATTTTATTTCAGATAAGCATATTTTTCACATAATGATCCTGCAAGGACCAGTACTATGCATGATGGCTCTTATTGATCAGTTCCTTTATTCCATAGATGGTATAAATTGCTTTACCTCACATTCTCTAAAACGTAAATGTCCAACAATAGGAAGCATTCTTATTGACATCTATAAGTGAGAACACCAAGGCTCCGAGGTCACTTACGTTGTCCAAGGTCACAGTTTTAGACAGTAGTTCAGTCCCAGTCCAGACCCAGGTTTTCTGAGTTCTACAGGTAAAACTGCAGATCACTTGCAACAAGTGTTTGTGTTGATGGGTACCCTGCCTCTCAGTGTATCTGTAGAACCCAGCCCCTGGTCACTGTGGGCTCTTGGATGGGCCATTCTTCTCTGTCCTTTGTATCTAAGTAGTCAGGTGGTAAGTTCAGGAAAGCTGAGGTTTTGACCCAATCAAATACTCCCCAGCAGACCCACAAGGCACGATGATCATTACATGTGGAGACTAGCCAGGGGGCCTTGTGGCAAACATCCCTGGACTTTGCAGGGAACAATGAACACTGAACTGCATGTGACCTGACCTGCTAATCACTGCCTGATTACCAGCTAATCAGTGCCTTGTTTGGGACATGAATCCCAAATCCCTTTGGACTGGGCTGGGCTCTGGCAGGGCCCAGTCACCAGGCTAATGTGACAGGGGTGAGGCAAGGGGGGCAGTCATGTGTTTTAGTACAGAGTGGCCAAAGGCCACCTTCAGAGAAATGGTCACGGGGATCTCTCTCTCTCTCTTCTTCTGGCTCTGAAACCTGCAGCATGGAAGAGAATAGAATCACGCTCTGCAGAAAATAAGTAACCAGTCCTTCCAGGCACAGAGTGAACAGGGGACTCCTTTTCCAAATATTCAAAAGGAGGCTTTGATTGAGAGGGTCAATTAACATCCACCATTCAAGTACACCAGCAGCACCACCATCTTCACTATCACCACCACCATTCTTACCATCATCCCTATCATCTCGCCATCATCACTATCATCACTACCATTTATATCACTATCATCAACACCATCACCATTACCATCACCTCCCTCCAGTCCTGGCTGCCACACCATGACCATGACAACCATCATAGGCACCATGACCAACATCAGTATCACCACCATAGTTATCACCACCCTTGTATCATCACCACCTGCTCCACGACTACAGCCATTTATACCTTCCCTTTTCTGTGATCATGCTCACCATCCCATCACCACCAGTATCACCATACTAACTACCTTCAACCTTACCAAGAGCAAAACATCATCACCATGATGGCTGCCCATGTGAGGCTAGTACCATACCTGCCATTACTCTCATCCGTACCTAGCCTTCCTCTGTTTTGGGAGCGCAATTTGGACTAGTGCTTCAAACACACTGATTTGAAAGTCAAACAGGATCTGCTTCAAGAATATCAGTTGTTTGAATTAGTGTTAGAACTCAGTTTCCCCGAATAGATTTTTTTTAAAAAGGGCAAGTAACAAGATGAATTTTTCAGAGTGGGGTTCATACAGGAAATTCAAGGTCACCTTCATTATTCTAATGATTGTACTTATTCCTGAACTCCAGTTTAACACAACTCATTTTCTGGCCTTCTTGCTAGAAAATGGATGGAGAGAAGACAACTAACCCTGATCTTTAATCTTCTGGGCCCTTCTCAACTCCAGTATTCCTCCAAAGCAGGGCTTCTGCCATTGCAGCTTTGGTAGACAAATGTATCCATTTTGAAATCAACTATTTGAGTTCAAATACAGATCTGCTTGGGAAAAGCCAACTGATCTGGAAATTTTCCCAAACCTCCTAACAGTGTCAATCTTTTCCTTGGAAGAGCATGGGAAGAGGATATGAGATAAGCCGTATAGAAACCCTGCCGATCACAGGCACGGAGCAGACAGCCAATCCATCAAGCTCAGTGAATTCATCAACATTTCATCTTTGAATACACAATTACCAGGCACTGAAAAACATGTGCCTCATCTGGATAGACTCCTCATGGGGACTAGAGCCATGTTTTCCCCTCTCTTCATTCTGTAGCAGAGCTGCACGCTCCAAGCAGCTCTGTGGGTGTACTGCAGAGGCCTCATAAAAGTCTACCTTTGCCCAGCTGATTCAGTTCTAGGAAACTGGTCAATGTTTGACTATCTTTCTCCAAACATGTAAAAAACAGTTCATCAGGTTAGTTCAGTTGAATTATTGTTCCTTGGGAGATTTCCAAAGTCTGGATCTCCTTCAGAGACAGTTGAATTCTATTTCAGTCTAAGGGATACAGCTCCTGTTCTGTCTCTAGGACCCCTAATCAGCAACACAACGGGAATACTTGGCTGTGTCTTAGGAGAAGGCTTTAATCCTTCATTTCCTGCTTCAGGGATGGACCCTTCAGTCCTGGATGGCCCACAGAAAGAGAAATAGACCAGTTGTCCCTCATCTCATTTTATTCTTACAGCTTCCAGGCCTTGACAGTTTCCTAATGAGCTTTAGGGTAATAGAAGGTCTTAAAAATATTTTCACAGTAAAAGGAAGAGGAAAAAAGTCTCTTGTATCTACGACTCTGCTAAGTAGAAGTATCACTGCATTACTATGTGTATTGGATAATTTAACTTCTCCTATGATAAAGTACTTGGCAATCAGTAAACTGAATGAAGGAAGGGTTTATTTGGGTACTGGTCAAAGGAATAGCCTGTCATGCTGAGGAAGTTCTAGCAGTAGAAGAATGCACATGGCAGTGCATGTGCCATTAGAAAGAGAGAATAATGACAGCCTGTGATTGGCTTGCTTTCTAGTTTTTATTCAGTCTGGGACCCCAGCCCACAGAATGGTTCCACCCACAGTAGACTGGTCTTCCCATATTTTGGCCAGAAGCTAATCTAACTTAGACAAACCCTCCAAGAGGGTTCTTAGAGGACTCTAGACCCTGAAATCTGGAAAACCCATTACCATCGAACACCACATTCTGTAGACTTCACAAAATCCATCACATGAACAGACCCGTCTGAGGAACTCTTGACACTGACCTTGAAGCATGGACTACATATGGAGTCAAAAGAAATGGTGATAGATCCTAAAGCAATGCAAATAAATAGGGGGTGACTTGGGACCTGCATGGAAAAACACTGGATCGTCCCCCTGACATCAGGACAGGTTAACTAACAATAGAAGAATTCTCAAACGACCATCATGGTATTCCTTGAGGAGGTCCGTATATGAGATATGACTAGCAGACATCTCACAGATTCTTTTGGAAGAGCTTCAGATTCAACCCCCTTGTTACAATCTGGAATCTTCCAGATTGACCGACCCCTCTTCATTTCTCAGTTGAAGGCATCTAACGTCTTGTTTAGAGCATTGCTTTGTCCAGAGCCTCACAGCAGTGAGGGCAGCCTGGTAGGTAGCTTTCCTTACAGTTAGCACCCAGCACCAAGTTTATGGCTTTGCTACTTCATTAACCTCACATTTATGCAAGGACCTAGCCTGTCAACTCACTGGCACAGACCCATAATACCCTGTAACATTCTCTTTTATGGACATTAGCAAGGGGTCCTAGGGACGTTCTGGAAGTGGAGTTAGGGACTGGAATGGTCACTTTTGGTCAGCTTACTTTTTAGAGTTAAGCTTATGTGGTGAATCATGTTTTCTCAATTCTCTCTTTTCCTGCTTCAACAGCATCTATAGACTATGTAAATTATATAGCAGATGTGTATGGAGTTCACAGTTCTGAAGGCTGAGTAGGACCACGATAATAAAGGTCTTCTTGCTGTGTCAGAAGATTGGCTGCATATGGAAAGAAATATGAAAGAGGTGGAGAGAGAGAGAGAGAGAGAGAGAGAGAGAGAGAGAGAGAGAGAGAGAGAAAGAGAGAGAGATCCTCAATGACCACTCCATCAATATCTTCAGGATGGTAGAGCCCCCATGACCAAATCACCTCTCAGACGACCCATCTCTTACTGGTGTCACAATGGCAGTCATATCCAGTATGAATCTTGGAGCGGACCGCAGTGCATATGCTCCAATAGCCCGAGTCCACACTTGGAGGCATTCGGCTTTCTCATGCTGGGCCATCTGATGGCTCTAAAGCTGTTTCTCACTGACTACATTTAGTCTCTATCTGAAGGCTTGCTGGGTTGAAATGACATGTTACATTACATCACCCTTCTGGCTCTCCACCTCTGTGAATTGCCTTCCACAGCCCTTTCTGCTATGCGTGTTGGATTGGATGACCCCTTTCTCATTCATTTTCAGGTTTCCCATCGCTTATCTTCAATCGCGTATTCTGAGAGGTGCAACTATTCTATTCTAACATTTGTTTTGATTAACTTCATCCTAATGGTGTATTCTATTAATAAGAAATCCCCAATTTGGTTATTAAGCCTACCTTTTGCTTCTCCTTGTGGCTTGTGATGTCAACTCTCATGTAGAAAATGTGTCTCTAAGTCACATAACTTCCCTTATTTTCTCCTGCTAATCTTTTATTATTTCTTTCCCTTGTCAATAACTAACCCTCCCAGAGGGTAGAGTTGGCACAATTTACAAATATAGGTATTGTGGCTCCACATATGGTCACGGTCAGCTCCTCAATGTTGTCTAGTGAATACACAACCATTTTTGATAACTTATGAGCCATGTTCATCATATTTAAAATCTTCATTCATATACATTTCTTTCTCCAGGGTCTCTGCTCTTTTCTGGTTTGCTACTCTGGAGCCCCACTTAGATTGATTTTGTTATAAGGCCCTTGAAGTATTTTACAGGTAAGCCTCTTCCTTGGATTCCCCTCTGCCATGGCTGTGGTCCTGATCTCTTCTGTTCTCATCAGTAGCATGCATGTATTTCACAAAAGTAAAGTGAGAATAAATAAATAATGGTGGAGCTTTTAAGGGAAAAGCTTAGATTTGGTTTTCTCTATTCAAGTCATTTATCTTTGTGTGCTTTATAAGTAGAGCCTTGATTAGGGAGAATTAGGATAATTGTGATTTTCTTCTTGAATCTTGGGTGTCTGTATAATGTGTAGGTGTCTGTGGTGTGTGTGTGTGTGTGTGTGTGTGTGTGTGTGTGTGTGTGTTCACATATATGGTGTGGCATATGCATGTGTGCATGTGCATAGCCTGTATGTGGTATGCAGGAGTTAGATGCATATGTGTCTATGTCCATGTGGTATGTGTTTATGTTCACATATATGGTGTGGTGTGTGCAGGTGACTGTGTGTGTGTGTGTGTGTGTGTGTTTGAGTGCTTGTGTATAATCTGTGCGTGGTATGTATGAGGTACATGCTCTGACTATAATCAGCTATGTATGTAGGTATACTTACCTGTGGTGTGATGTGGAAGTCAGAGGCTGGTGGATGTCTTTCCTTGATCACTCTCAACCTTAGCGTTTGAGACAGACTTTCCTACAGAGCTGAGCTTGCCTTTTCAGCTAGACTGCATGGTCAGTGAACTCCCAGGACCCTGACCTGGGAGTGTTTCTCTCTCCATACCCCTATACCGAGGCTACAGGAATACACCACTACGTTGGGTTTGTCACATATATTCTGGGACTCAGGTCATTTATCCACTGAACCATCTCCCTGGTTCTTCCTGAACACTTCTGAGTCATACATAGGTACATGTGGCTTCTTCCTGCTGTGTATCATTGCCCCGGGAAGCCCTTGACAACCAAAACTCTATTGTTGGTAGAGTACGACTGACTGCTAAAGTCGAACTCTGCTTGAAGAATGACTCTGCACAGGAAGTTGTGCTTCAGGGCTCAGACACCCCAACCCCCACACCCTTAAGCTTGTGGTATCTTGGCCTGAAGCCTGTTCCCTTCCCAAAATGTTTGTTAGTACAGTGGCGTTTTATGACACTTTATGGAAAAACCAAGGGGTGGAGGGACGATGACTGTATTCAGTAAACCCACCCACTTTAACCTTCTCTTACTGGAATTTGAATCCTCTGCATACCTTGTTAGCAAAAGGGAAGAAAGAGAAAGAGGGGGAAAAAACCCTTCAAGAATCTTTTTTCCATGCAAGCTTAGGAGTGGAACGCTCTTTACCTCTTAACTCTGGCCAGGACAAATGCTGCCCAGGCTCTGAAAACAGCCTGCTATTTAGAAAGGTCTCAAGGCAGCCTTTGCATAACATTTATGACTGTAGTTATCTTTGTAGGATCTCCAGGAGGGACCTGGGAGGCTCAGGGGGAAGAGGTCATTCCATCCTTGCAGAATTAACCCTGCAGGCGATGCTGGGGGCCTTGGATTTAACTCCATCTTGCTCTGAGCTGCTCCGTGGAGTATGTCTCCAGCCTTCAAATCCCACACAGGGAGCTGAGAGGAGACAGGGGAGCCACCTCTCTGATTCTGCAAAGAACCTCACTGTGTTCTGATAAGAGCGCGCGTGTGTGTGTGTGTGTGTGTGTGTGTGTGTGTGTGTGTGTGTGTGTGTGAGGCAAGTCAGGCAGTGGGGCCCAGACAAGGTCCTTTAGACAAATCATGCTGTTCTTAGATTCTAAGAACTTAGAACCCGGGCCCGTGTTACACACAGGTTTGAGATTATCTCTGACAATTATCTAAAATTAACTGTGTTCTTCAAATGAAAAACATTTAGGGGGTGATCAGATAAGAGGACTGCCTATTTATAATAGTTGTTGGGGAGAGGAGGGAGGGAGGAGAAGAGGGAGGGAGGGAGGGAGGAGGGGTGAGAGAGAATGTTTTATGTTCCTCAGAACATAAAGGGAGACCCTCCCACCCCCATCACTTCTTAGAGGAAATGCAGTTTCTAAGAGGGAGCCCAGATTCCTCCTAGATCCAGCCAGAGAAGGGCTGTATCTGCTGAAACACTGAATGTGGCACAAGTCAAAATGTTTGTTCACAGGAGTAAAGCAGAGTCTGGTTTGTCCGGGCTATGAGGTGGATGTTGAAGGTCTGTTAGATGTGAGCAGAGGGGAGTGTTCGTCTGACGGAGGCAGCAGGTGAAGACTATGTGACTAGAAGGACACAGAGAGGAAGCTTGGCACACGAACCAGCACAGGTGTTACTACCTGAAGGCGAGCAACTTGAGAACCTTCTTCCCACTCTGCTCTTCTGAAGCTGGAAAAGATCACTTGGCTAGGAAGAAAGCAGGACTGAGTCCAGAATCACATGTTTTGAAACAGCTTGGACAAACGATCATCTTGCTTTGGTTTTCACTCCGGCTTTGGTTCCATTCCTCGCAGCACAGATCAGAAGTCGTAACAAATGGCCGGGTGTGATGGCGCCCACTTTTAGTCTAGGAACTAGGAAGGCAGAGGTAGGCAGAGTCTGTGAGTTCTAGGCCCACTAGGGCTACATAGTGAGACCCTCAAAAAATAACTAAATGAAGCCATATTTGGTTTATTTACTAATAAATATATTTATTTATTAATAAAAGCTATAATAAAAGGAAGGCATGGAAATCTAAGGATGCATGCTGAGAAGAATGTACCCAAAGTGCACACTCCAAGGAGAGTAGCCCAATGGTTCAAGTAGAAGCCACGGGTAGATTGCTTTATAACAATGAACCAGGCAGGATATTGTATGCCTATAATTCTAGCCCACTGGAGGCTGAGGCAGGAGGATTATAAGTTTCAATCCAGTCTAGGCTACAAGGTGATGATGTCACATATGTACATTCAAGGGATATCATCTTTCTGTGTCTGCACATGCCTGGCATGTACACACGGTCAATCTTCATAGGTGCTATGCATATAAGGTCATGCTAAAGGTAAAAATGGGCTTAGACGTGACTATCGCCTTTCTCAGCAACGGTGGAGTCAGACTTTGAACTACAGACACAAAGACCACCCACTCCCACTGCAACCACACACTATCTCCCTGCCACTGAGCCATGGTAAGTCTTAACTATTCCCAGAGGTTTTAATCCCTGTGAAGGTTGTTTTTTGACTTTTTCCTTCCTCCACACAGGTTGGCAAAGAACAAATAATGACAAACACCAAAACAGCCCAGTGGGAAATATTTAACTCATGTACTTCCAGATACTCTCGCACAGCCTACCTTTGTTCTTGGCCAGAAAAATAAAAAGTAAGATAGTTTACATGATCCCCGGTGGCTCTAAGCCACGTTTCCTGTGCACTTAGCAGGTCTTAATGGAAAACAAAGCAAAGCTTTCTCTGTAGGCATGTGTGCTCTTAAGTCAAAGACCCACATGGTTAGGATCACCACACACACACACACACACACACACACACACACACACACACACTCTCTCACACTCACTCACAGACACACACACACACACACACACATACAGACACACACACACAGACACACACACTCACACTCACTCACAGACACACACACACACACTCACACTCACTCACAGACACACACACATACACACACACATACAGACACACACACACACACATACAGACACACACACACAGACACACACACTCACACTCACTCACAGACACACACACACACTCACACTCACTCACAGACACACACACATACACACACACATACAGACACACACACACACACACACACACAGACACACACACACACACTATCCTATATTTTTAAATACATCCCAACACAACACAAAGTGGGTCACTGCTAATTCAAAGAGGCAAACATAGCTCTTAAAGTTTGAAAGTTCTGGAAGGTTGTAAAAGGTCTTTCACAAGACCTGTGCCCAAGGCCACATTCACAAAACTGTAATCAGTCCCCTCCCCAGGCTTTGTTTATCTGGCCATTTAAAAAAAATTAAAACAACTCTTACTTTGGACTGTCTGACAAGATCTGTTTTTCCAGCTGTGGCATCTGAAAAGGACACTAGAGGGCTGGTTTGGGGTCTAATTTTTTTTTTCAGACTAAAAGGAAAGTTTCTTAAGCAATTTTGCCCGGGTTGAGCTGCATACTGAGAGGCTCCTTTACGGCACACCTGTTTGGATATGGGCTGTTTTCTGGTATTTAAGCCTACCATTTCTTGCCAATTGCTTTATCTGCAGGGCCCTGTGGTTTTGCAGCAAATGTTTTTTATTAACTCAGAAAGAAACACCAGTTGCTTCATGATCATTCTTAGTGAGACCAAAATAACTTGTTATCGCCTTCTAAGAGGTTATCATCGATCCCTGGACCAAGATATAGGAGGGCAGGGAAAAGGTAACAGAGCCATTCTGGGTTGAATCTTTTAACAAATTAAAACATTTTTTAAACTGTTCTTTCTCATTTTGAGCTAGTCATTTCGGATTGAAGTAGACCATTTTACCCACTGTGAAAGTTTTAGGGTTCAGAGATGAGAATCACAGAAGATGGGTAAACAGTCTGAATCCAGTTTCGTCGGATTTTCTGTAGCATTTAAAATCTGCATAGTATGCTATGATGGTTAGTCTTGGTTGTCAACTTGACTACATCTGGAATTAACTAAAACTCCCAAATGGAAGGCGTGTGTATGAAAGATTTCTGCTTAATTCTAAGTGGGGAAATCTACTTCCAGTCCCCATCTTTGAGGTAGGAAGACACATCTTTAATCCAGCTATAATCTGGGCAATGCCTTTTGCTGGAAGCCTATGTAAGGGCATGAAGTCACACCTGCTGGAAGACACAGGGCGTTAAAGAAGGAACTTTCCTCTGCCTGTATCACTCCCCTCGACCCACTTCTTCACTGCCATTAGAGTATAGTCCTTTATGATTCAAGCTGGGACACCCAGTCTCATTGACTGAACAACTACTGGATCCTTAGACTTTTCCGTTCATAGTCAACAACTGTTGGATACCTGGACCACAGTCTACAATGCAAAATTACACACACACACACACACACACACACACACACACACACACACACACTCACACATTAATTCTATAAGCTCTGGGACTCTAGAGAACTCGGACTAATACCCACAGGCTGGAAAAATATTTCAGTCAGTAAAAGATTTGTCTTGCAAACTTGAGAACCCAAGTTAAGTCTCCAGAATCCCCGTTAAAACATCTAGGAACAGTGGCGTGCACCTGTGATTTTTAGGTCTGAGGATATGGAGGCTCAACTGCCAAGCCTCAGGTAAGATTTTTGTCTCAAAAAAAAAATTGTGAAGAGCATCTGACATTGTACCATGGCCTCAAAATGTTCACGCACACACACACACACACACACACACACACACACACACACACACAGAGAGAGAGAGAGAGAGAGAGAGAGACAGAGACAGAGACAGAGAGAGAGAGAGAGATGCATGCTCAAAAATAAATAAATAAAATCCGAATGCTTTGTGCTAGGTTCTGAGGTGACAAGAAGACTAGGCAAAGTCCCCACATTCAAGAATTCACCGTTCATTCTGCTGTACAGTAGGTCTATGATCAATATTAAGGGTCTCTGAAAATGAATGCATAAACCCAGGGACAAGTAACCACATGCAAAGACTGTAATGAATATCCAAGTGTTAAAGTAAAAAAGGGAATTTATTCCTACAGGAAACATAAACAAAACAAAAAGATAAAGAAAACAAACAAAAACCCCCAACAAACCAAAAAGCTACAGTGCAGTGCTAGCTACAAAAGTGTATCAGTCATCTATTGCTGTGTAACAACCAGGTCCTCAAATCTAGTGATTTAAAACAACAAATATCTATTTTCTCACAGTTTCTTGTGGGGAGTTTCTTGTGCCAACATTGTGTCCAGAAAGTAACCATATGTGGGAGGCATAAGGTGGTTCAGTTCCGCACGACTGAGTAGCTAGTGTTGATTTACACTTTAGAAGTCTGGCCTCTAGTAGTTTATTTTAGGTGTATTTAAGCCCAGCACAACTTGGTGAAAAATTCTCCTCATGATAATGACCTAATTCTGTGTGCACAATAAAGCTTAAGGCATGACCACATTGAAATGTCATGTAAAGAATGTGTTTTATCTTCCATAAAGATAGGTTCTATAGATTAACTAAGAAAAACAACCTCATGATTAGGGTCTCAGGGAGGCTCTGGAATGGTCTCTGCCATAGACATAGAACATAGGTCATCAGAAGTACATGTGATATCTTCCATAAAGATGAGAAATACAATGTCATGGTAAGGGTCTGTAGGAGGGTCCAATGTGGTCTGCAGCACACAGATAGGAAATTACAGGTACACAGGCTATTGACCATGGATGCTTCCAGCCTTCCCAATGGAAAACAGGTTATACATCTCTCTCCTTCAAGAGTCAATGTTGTGTGTTTACCATTCCTGGCTCTCCCACTGCTTATCTGTAAGCACTAGACCCTCCATGCCTCCCAGAGTTTCTATGGGGTAGATACCCCAAGCATGGCTTACCTGGGTGACAATCTCTTACTCAGCTTTCTATTACTGCAACAAATAACCCCCCGCCAAATTAGCTCAAGAAGAAGAATGGTTTACTCTCTAGATTTCAGCCCATCACTCATTGATCCTGTTGCTTTGAGCCTCTGGGTGGTAAGGTTATTTCTAGAGTGTGTAGTAAGGAGGATTTTTAACTTTATGACCAGGATACTAAAGGAAAGAGCAAGAGATCAGAAATTCCACGAGCCCTTCAAAGGCACACTTCCAAGAACTTACTACTAGGCTTCATCTCCTAAAGATTCCACACTCTCAGTAGCCCCAGGGCCTGTGGACCAAGCCTTTAACACATGAGCTTTCTGAAGACAGTTCCTATCCAAGCTATCAAATCCCTTACATGACTATATTTGCCAGACAGGACAATAATCTTTTCTCAAGACACAATGGAGAAGACTTCTCTGCCAGATTTTATCACATGTCTATATATGTCAGCTATCCCTTTTGGGGAGGGGCGATTGCGATGATGACCTTAGTTTGTGGCTGACTTGGGGATATTCATTCACATTAGTGACATCACGACTCCCCATAAGGCACTGTGTAGGGTGGCAGCTGTATTCACTCAGCATGAGCAAGAAAGAAGACACGACATTTTTGGAACATCTTGGAAGAGGCATGTGAGCACTTCTACCATGATGCATTTGTCAGTAGTGAACCTGGAAGATGATCCAGCCCCCACTTGACTAGATGACACTAGGAACATCAAAACTCAGAAACTCCCAAGGCCATCTTAGACATTGCTTGGTACACCAATGGAAACCAGAAATGGTTTCATCCATATCTCATATTGAAGGGGGTGGTTCTAGGGGCTCAGCTACCTGATTGACTTAAACATTTCATTAGAAAGAAACATCTACAGGGCAAGTCTACGAGGACACAAAGCACTTTGAGAAAGTGTCTCTGCAGTAGTCCCCATGATACAGGAGCTCCCACTGTGTCCCATAATAGAAGTGTTGCATAATGCCACCCCAATATTCAGAGCTTGAGAGCTTCCTCCCTTTCATCCCCCTTCATATAAAACATTTTTTTTTAGAAACCTTGGTTGTTCAATGGAAATAAGCAATTACTCCCAACTCTTAGAAATGTCAAGATCAAATGACACAAGCATTTAACACTGTGGTTCTCAGATTGTGACCTCTTTGGGGGGTCACATATCAGACACTCTGCATATCAGATATTTGCATTATCCTTCATAACAGTAGGAAAATTGTGATTATTAAGTAGCAATGAGTTAATTTTATAATTGGGGTCACTACAACATGAAGAACTATATTAAAGGATCATAACATTAGGAAGTCATAGAACCACTGATTTAACACAAGCATTGCACTGTAAATCTTAGAGGTCAGGTCATATGCCCTTTGCCTACTCTTTTGAATTTAAAATGTAACAAAGACAACAGATAAGCATGCTAGACTTTGTGATTATTAGTTAATTCATTGTAGAGGGGAAATGTGAGCTTGGATTCTAAGGAACAGGGTGGTGGATGTTGGCTCAGACCACAGATAACAATTCTGGAGGATCACCAGTGCCATACAGTCAAAGGGAAATAAGAAGCTTTCAGAAGGAAGGTGGTATCCCAGCATGACCAGGACTTGGCATTGAGGTCTCAAAGCAATATCTAAGTACTGAAATTACAAAGTTACTGTATTTCAATATCTCAAAATGTATGAACACAGAGTGCTATATTATATAATTATAGACTAAATTATTGCCATCGGCAGTGAGAAAAGACACTAGGAAAGCCCAGGGTGGGCTGACCTGGATGTCATAAGAAGGCCATGGGAAGCATACTTGCACACACACACAGAAGGTAAGGGTTACTGAAATAACACAGGAGAGGAAGAGTATACAAGGTCAAAGGAACATCATGTGCAAAGACTGAAATGGAGAAGGCATGAGGCTGTCCAAGGTACTAGGAGAGTGTGGTGATACTCAAGCAGAGAGAATGAGAGAGCATCTAAGGTCATTGAAAGTTGGGAAAAGAGTAGGACTTTGATAGACTAGGCTCAAAAGCAGATGAAGGATGGTGGGGATTTAATCAAAGGCATGAAGTCCTCAGACTCCCATTCTAAGCATGCCTGCTGGAGACCCCAGCATGCCATCAGCCTAAGTATTCTCAACACGTTTTCTTGTGCTTCTATTCCTAT
This sequence comes from Rattus norvegicus, assembly GCF_021556685.1. NCBI lineage: Eukaryota > Metazoa > Chordata > Mammalia > Rodentia > Muridae > Rattus > Rattus norvegicus. The sequence goes on along the minus strand of NC_141552.1, from coordinate 58,944,043 downwards.
TGAAAATGCCCAAATGCAGATTGTGCCAAGATAACACTTTGGATGCCTGGGTAACTGGGGAATATGGGCAAAACTCCTAGATCTTTGGATTCAGCCCTCTGGAATCTGGGTTGAAGTCCCTAGAGACAGTTAGGTAGCACAAATAAAATTCCCCTACCAACATAACCTTGGTTTCAGAGAAGTTTTTTTTAAGACATTCTCACATTTATAGGGGATTAGAACTTTGAATGTGGATGTTTGACATGGCATCAGTATGGATAGGACACAGATTCTAGGGTTTCTTTTTGTTTAAAATTTAAAATGTATCTATGTATTTGTGAGGTTTGTGTGTGCGAGAGAGAGAAATATGGGAGGGATAGAAGGAGAGAGAGAGAGAGAGAGAGAGAGAGAGAGAGAGAGAGAGAGAGAGATCAGATAGGTAGGTACCACAACGTATTTGTGGAGAGAAGGGGACAACTTTTGGAAGTCAATTTTTTCCTTCCATCTCCTGTGTATTTGGGGGATGAACTCAGATTGTCAGCCTTATGTGCCCATTGTTTGTTTGCTGTGCCTTCTCATTAGACCAGCATCTAGTGTCTCTTTAATGCCATTGCCTTTTTATGGGAACAACATTTTCAACCCATCTTCTGAAAGAACAGTGAACACGGCACAGCAAGATGACAAAATCCAGCATTGTGAAGCTCCCAAGAAATGTTTACCCAGAAGCCCATTTTCACATTTGGAATGGAACTCACTTAGATGACATTGGTTGGTATCAAGTTTTCTGAATCTCCATTTCATTAATATTTTTGGTACTGGATATCTTTTTGCTTTGGAATACTGCTACTCTACCTTATAGAGCATTGCCTAGCTTCTCTGTCCCCTCCCACTAGATGCCAGAAAATTTACCCTAGATGTAAAAATGAAAACATTTCCTGACATTGTTAAGTACTCCATGGAAAACAGTATCAACCCTTATCCAGAACCATTGTCATTTATTGAATAATTACAATAATATGTGTGACTGTAGATCTACTAACCACAGTCCTTCCCACTTTGATTTTAGATTGTCTAACAGAGGACCCAACATAAAGTGGGTGGGGTCATGCAAGGGTCCAGAATCCTCTGCAGAAAGAAGAACAAATGTGGAAAGCAGCAAAATCAAAATAAGTTCAAATGTGATTTGTACTATTGCAAAAGAAGACTGCAGTGTGCTTAGAAATGACATCAAAGAATACAGACTAACTGGAGATGATCAGAGACATCTTTAACAAAGGGAGCTGTAAGATGAGACTTCTATAGTAAGCCACCACTAGCAAGGCAAATGACAACATTCTATATATGATAGTTCAAATTTGAAATGTCCCCTATCAGCTTATGTGTTTGAATACTTGTTTTCATGCTAGGACTGCTGTGTTAGGAGGCTATGGGATCTTTAAGAGGCATGATGTCACTTGAAAAAGCATTTCACTCACTGATAGACTTTCAAAGATTAGAATATGCTCTGGGTTCCAATGTTCTCTTGATTCTTGGTCCACCATGATATAAATCCACACAATTCCACTATCATGAACTCCACCATGCCTTCCCCATCCTGACAAATTTAAACCCTCAGATACCATGATCCAAAATAAAAGTATGTTGCCAGGAGTTACTTCTGTGACATACTTTGGTCACAGAAATTCAAAGTTACTGGTACATAGAGGGGCAAGCATATATGTAGGGAAATGTTAGCCACCCTTGGTGACTCCCCTCAGAAGCTCTGATTGTCATCAACAAAATTCAAAATAGCCATTCTTGTTCTTCTATTTCTTTAAAAAAAATCACTATATATTGTCCACTGTGTAAAGAATATACAGTCTTTGGCACAGGCTGCTCACTGTCTAGTTAGTTGAGCAAAATAGATACACCATAAAAAATATGGCAGTCAGTTAAATGACCCAGGGACGAGTACCAGAAAGTGGATACCCAGAAGACAAGAGACTGGCTTGGAACTCAGGGAAGAGATTACATGGAGATTTAGTGTACCTTCAAGGATGAGTGAGGATTAGGAGAAAGCAAGATGAAGGCAGTGTTCTTGGTGTGAAAGATAGCAAATGCTAAGATGAAGAAATACAGTCAGAAATAACTGTGTGAGGAATCTCAAGAAGGGGAAACTTGAATAAGAGCGGCACTAACCAACAATTTTTGTCTTTGCGTGTCAGCCTAAATTTAGAAGTTCAAGCTAGTGTGGGCAGCCAATGAAGGAGAGCAAAGACTTACAGAGGGAACAAACAGTGTCAGCCAGGACTGCTTCTTGGATTGACATTCATAGACCATTCAAGACCAGAGAACATGTTGCATTTCAGAATCTCAGCAAGATCTCACACAGCAGGTTGGAGTCTGATGTTTGTGGTAGTTTTTGAAGTGTTGTTACAGAACAATGACCAATCTGAATAAATTAAAACAAGGAGAGTCTAAGCATGGTTGTGTCTCACTGTCATGTCAGGAGGTGAAAGCAGGAGACTCTTATGTTTAAGACTTGCCTGGTCTACAAAATTCGTTCAAGTAAGGGTAACTTATTGAGGGCCTATCTCAAAATACAAAATAAGATGGGAATGTAGTTCAGTGGGAGAGTACTTACCTAATAAGACCCTGAATTCAATCGCTTCCAAATTAACAAAAATAATAGTAATAGCAATAATGGATAATAATAATAATAATAATGACAGAGATTGAGGTTAAAAGCAAGTAGGTTAAAAATCCTTTGCAGATTTCTAGTGTGAATTTCTAAAGACAGAGTAACAATAAACATGGGAAGAGACAAATGTTTATGATAAAAAAAATCAACAAGGCTTGGTGGTCACTTATTTGCAGGTAATAGTATGTACAATAAAATAGCAGTTGGGCCAGTCAGAAAACACTGGTGCCATGGTAACAAGAAAGCTACAGTATAGGTTAGACAGCTGCTGTGGGGAGGAATTTGAATCTCCAACACCAGCTAGCTCTAGAGATAACCAAGTGATATCCCAGAAGGCTTTGAGTAAGGAGCCAAAGACACACTCCACAAAGGGAATATTCTTGGTTCTCTGTTTTCAGTCCTGAGGAAAGTATATGGTGTGGACATGATGCTTGAAGGATTATATTTTAAAAAGTAACTAGCTAGGGGTCATTTGCACAAGGAGTACCAGTCATGACTCTTTAAATAAGACTGATTCACCAGGAATAAAAACTATAGAACAATATTCTGGGGGGGGATGATATAAACCATCTGTATGCAGGTATCCCCAGGACTGGGGAGAGACACAGTTTTTTGTTTTTTTTTTTTTGTTTTTTGTTTTGACAAGCCACACATTTTTTTTATTTTCTTTTTTCTTTTCTTTTCTTTTTTTTATTAACTTGAGTATTTCTTATATACATTTCGAGTGTTATTCCCTTTCCCGGTTTCCGGGCAAACATCCCGCTAATCCCTCCCCCTCCCCTTCTTTATGGGTGTTCCCCTCCCCATCCTCCTCCCATTACCCTCCTCCCCCCAACAATCTAGTTCACTGGGGGTTCAGTCTTAGCAGGACCAAGGGCTTCCCCTTCCACTGGTGATCTTACTAAAATATTCATTGCTACCTATGAGGTCAGAGTCCAGGGTCAGTCCATGTATAGTCCTTAGGTAGTGGCTTAGTCCCTGGAAGCTCTGGTTGCTTGGCATTGTTGTACATATGGGGTCTCAAGCCCCTTCAAGCTCTTCCAGTTCTTTCTCTGATTCCTTCAACGGGGGTCCTATTCTCAGTTCAGTGGTTTGCTGCTGGCATTCGCCTCTGTATTTGCTGTATTCTGGCTGTCTCTCAGGAGCGATCTACATCCCGCTCCTGTCGGTCTGCACTTCTTTGCTTCATCCATCTTGTCTAATTGGATGGCTGTATATGCATGGGCCACATGTGGGGCAGGCTCTGAATGGGTGTTCCTTCAGTCTCTGCTTTAATCTTTGCCTCTCTCTTCCCTGCCAAGGGTATTCTTTTTCCTCATTTAAAGAAGGAGTGAAGCATTCACATTTTGATCATCTGTCTTGAGTTTCATTTGTTCTAGGCATCTAAGGTAATTCAAGCGTTTGGGCTAATAGCCACTTATCAATGAGCGCATACCATGTGTGTTTTTCTGTGATGGGTTAGCTTACTCAGGATGATGTTTTCCAGTTCCAACCATTTGCCTACGAATTTCATAAAGTCATTGTCTTTGATAGCTGAGTAATATTCCATTGTGTAGATGTACCACATTTTCTGTATCCATTCCTCTGTTGAAGGACATCTGGGTTCTTTCCAGCTTCTGGCTATTATAAATAAGGCTGTGATGAACATAGTGGAGCATGTGTCTTTTTTATATGTTGGGGCATCTTTTGGGTATATGCCCAAGAGAGGTATAGCTGGATCCTCAGGCAGTTCAATATCCAATTTTCTGAGGAACCTCCAGACTGATTTCCAGAATGGTTGTACCAGTCTGCAATCCCACCAACAATGGAGGAGTGTTCCTCTTTCTCCACATCCTCGCCAGCATCTGCTGTCACCTGAGTTTTTGATCTTAGCCATTCTCACTGGTATGAGGTGAAATCTCAGGGTTGTTTTGATTTGCATTTCCCTTATGACTAAAGATGTTGAACATTTCTTTAGGTGTTTCTCAGCCATTCGGCATTCCTCAGCTGTGAATTCTTTGTTTAGCTCTGAACCCCATTTTTTAATAGGGTTATTTGTCTCCCTGCGGTCTAACTTCTTGAGTTCTTTGTATATTTTGGATATAAGGCCTCTATCTGTTGTAGGATTGGTAAAGATCTTTTCCCAATCTGTTGGTTGCCGTTTTGTCCTACCCACAGTGTCCTTTGCCTTACAGAAGCTTTGCAGTTTTATGAGATCCCATTTGTCGATTCTTGATCTTAGAGCATAAGCCATTGGTGTTTTGTTCAGGAAATTTTTTCCAGTGCCCATGTGTTCGTGATGCTTCCCTAGTTTTTCTTCTATTAGTTTGAGTGTGTCTGGTTTGATGTGGAGGTCCTTGATCCACTTGGACCTAACAAGCCACACATTTTGGTTAGTGCCTGTCCATTATTAAGTGCATTCCCAAGGTGGCTGTTTTGAAATGTCTGTATCCCTGGCTAGTTCCCAATAAATGAAACAGAAACTATAAGATTTTTTTGATAAACTCTATGGCTCAATAGCTGAGCAGTTAATAATAATCTACTCTAATCCTCTGAGATAATCTCAGTCAAAATCCCAAGATTCTTCCATTTAGTATTGGTCTGATTCTCTGGACTTCAGGTATTTTTTTCATGATGTCTCTCCCAGACCTTCCTAGGGGAGAATCCCCTTTTCTTCCTCTTTCTCACCCTTTGCCCTGTCTAGCAGAAGCCCAGGCCTATTCAATCTTCTGACCAACCACTGGCTGATCAGAGAATAAATGGGGAGCACTGTTTACACAAACTGAAACAGAAGATACTGAGGAAAAGCATTACAATGGCATGTTCAGATAGCAACCAGATATGAGGGCAGAGAAATCAGCATTTAAATAATACGAGGATAATTTTTACACAGTGCACAAAAACATCGCACCTACAGTTCATTATTGTGCAAGCAGAACCAAAGTGGATGTATGAGACACTGAAGGCACTTACATTAGTCTTTCTATTATGTAATTCATGTATATAGTGTCCAAGCCATTGTGTCTAGAAGACATCTGGACTGTCCATAGGGTTCACTCTTTGTGCTCTTTGAGTATTTCTCGAAAGAGGTAGGGTTTGATCTATTTAGGATTAAGGTAATTCTTTTTTTTTTAATTTAGAGAATACTTTATTAGTTTTTGTAATCAAACCCACGTATATAAGACCTTACATATTTAATACAGTGTGTTACCCCTGTACAAATGGAAAAAACTTAAGTTCAACATTTCTAGACCAATATGGCTGTTAATTTCTGTACAGTGCCAACTCAACACAGTAAACGGGGATACTTTTTTCGAAAGTTGACAGCACAGGTAAAGTTTCAAAAAATTCAAATTATATATCTGTATATATATATTTATATTTATATAAAAAGACCAATAATAGCAGTGTGTTATGCATCAACAGCAGCAACAGCTTTTCCAGGTTCTGCAGTCATCTGAACAAAACTGTAGAGACATCCAGCACACTCCATTAAAAAAAAAAAGTAAAAAAACAAAACCCGAGAAAACAGCACAGTTCTGTTACTCTTGTGGTACCTGGCACCATTTTTTTTTAAATTAGCTTCTCAATCATCATATGGAAAGAAAACATTCTGAGCAACATCATTAAAAACAGCTCTGATAAAGCACGGTCACTACTACGTATCATAAAGCAGGTACAAACTATTTTACATCCACAGAGGTATGATACAGTACTGTCCTACATCTATAATACTAGAGGATACAATTTAAAAGGCATTATTTGAGACTTGATTCTACTTTTCCAGCAGAGGGCCCAAAGGATGGTGTGACACAGCTTTGTAAAGAAACATACTCTAGACAGGATTTCCTTTCACTAGTGGCACACTTCTAAGGATTCATTCTCTCCATGAATGTCAGCTAAAACCGTTATTTAAAAAATGAAATATCCCTAGAACAAAACCGTATAACCACCGGATTCACATGAAGATGACCTAGTGGAGACAAGCTGGACCTCACCTTACCAACAAGCTATCAAATCTGTTATGTTTAAACAGTGAGACCTCCAAGGAAGGAGATGCCAAGTAGTGCTTCAAAGCTTCGGACCACAATCAAACACAGCATCCTTTTCAACAGAAGCAGAAGCTCATCTGAATATGCTCATGGATGCTGACATCAACATTTAATCATCTCCTCACTCATCCAGGAAGAGGGGGAGATCAGTTACTACTGTACTTTAATGTGTTCAACCAAATCACCATGTTACAAAAATAGCAAGCTGCCATAATAAAAAATAAGGCTCCTCTATCCAGCACCAGATAGCATCATTTTACTTTCAAGCCTAGAAATTGCACACTTGTATATAAACCAATCGAAGATGAGGATTGAGAGGTCATCTTGGTGGATTTTTCCTTTGATGAATATGAAGTGTCCTTCCTTATCTTTTTTGATGACTTTTAATTGAAAATTGATTTTATTTGATATTAGAATGGCTACTCCAGCTTGCTTCTTCTGACCATTTGCTTGGAAAGTTGTTTTCCAGCCTTTCACTCTGAGGTAGTGTCTGTCTTTGTCTCTGAGGTGTGTTTCCTGTAGGCAGCAGAATGCAGGGTCCTCATTGCGTATCCAGTTTGTTAATCTATGTCTTTTTATTGGGGAGTTGAGGCCATTGATGTTGAGAGATATTAAGGAATAGTGATTATTGCTTCCTGTTATATTCATATTTGGATGTGAGGTTATGTTTGTGTGCTTTCATTCTCTTTGTTTTGTTGCCAAGACGATTAGTTTCTTGCTTCTTCTAGGGTATAGCTTGCCTCCTTATGTTGGGCTTTACCCTTTATTATCCTTTGTAGTGCTGGATTTGTAGAAAGATATTGTGTAAATTTGGTTTTGTCATGGAATATCTTGGTTTCTCCATCTATGTTAATTGAGAGTTTTGCAGGATACAGTAACCTGGGCTGGCATTTGTGTTCTCTTAGGGTCTGTATGACATCTGTCCAGGATCTTCTGGCCTTCATAGTTTCTGGCGAAAAGTCTGGTGGGATTCTGATAGGTCTGCCTTTATATGTTACTTGACCTTTTTCCCTTACTGCTTTTAATATTCTTTCTTTATTTTGTGCGTTTGGTGTTTTGACAATTATGTGACGGGAGGTGTTTCTTTTCTGGTCCAATCTATTTGGAGTTCTGTAGGCTTCTTGTATGCCTATGGGTATCTCTTTTTTTAGGTTAGGGAAGTTTTCTTCTATGATTTTGTTGAAGATATTTACTGGTCCTTTGAGCTGGGAGTCTTCACTCTCTTCTATACCTATTATCCTTAGGTTTGATCTTCTCATTGAGTCCTGGATTTCCTGTATGTTTTGGACCAGTAGCTTTTTCCGCTTTACATTATCTTTGACAGTTGAGTCAATGATTTCTATGGAATCTTCTGCTCCCGAGATTCTCTCTTCCATCTCTTGTATTCTGTTGGTGAAGCTTGTATCTACAGCTCCTTGTCTTTTCTTTTGATTTTCTATGTCCAGGGTTGTTTCCATGTGTTCTTTCTTGATTGCTTCTATTTCCATTTTTAATTCCTTCAACTGGTTGATTGTGTTTTCCTGGAATTCTTTCAGGGATTTTTGCGATTCCTCTCTGTAGGCTTCTACTTGTTTATTAATGTTTTCCTGTGTTTCCCTAAGTGTGTTCATGTCTTTCTTGAAGTCCTCCAGCATCATGATCAAATATGATTTTGAAACTAGATCTTGCTTTTCTGGTGTGTTTGGATATTCCGTGTTTGCTTTGATGGGAGAATTGGGCTCCGATGATGCCATGTAGTCTTGGTTTCTGTTGCTTGGGTTCCTGCGCTTGCCTCTCGCCATCAGATTATCTCTAGTGTTACTTTGTTCTGCTATTTCTGACCGTGGCTAGACTGTCCTATAAGCCTGTGTGTCAGGAGTGCTGTAGACCTGTTTTCCTGTTTTCTTTCAGCCAGTTATGGGGACAGAGTGTTCTGCTTTCGGGCGTGTAGTTTTTCCTCTCTACAGGTCTTCAGCTGTTCCTGTGGGCCTGTGTCTTGAGTTCACCAGGCAGGTTTCTTGCAGGGGAAAAGTTGGTCCTACCTGTGGTTCCAAGGCTCAAGTTTGCTCGTGGGGTACTGCCCAAGTCCTCTCCGTGGCGGCAGCAACCGGGAAGATCTGCGCCGCTCTTTCCGGGAGCCTCCGTGCACCAGGGTTCCAGATGACTTTGGTGTTTTCCTCTGGCGTCTGGATGTGCACAGAGTGCAGTCTCTTCTGGTTTCCCAGGTGTGTCTGCCTCTCTGAAGGTTTAGCTCTCCCTCCCACGGGATTTGGGTGCAGAGAACTGTTTATCCGGTCTGTTTCCTTCAGGTTCCGGCAGTGTCTCAGGCGCAGGGATCCTGCCGCTCCTGGGCCCTCCCCTACGGGAACCCAGAGGCCTTATACAGTTGCCTCTTGGGCCAGGGATGTGGGCAGGGGTGGGCAGTGTTGGTGGTCTCCTCCGCTCTGCAACCTCAGGAGTGCCCACCTGATCAGGCGGAGAGACACAGTTTGTTGAACCACCTACTAATCCACTCCTTCAGGGTGACCCTGAAATCTGAACTTTGGATGGGGATATGTTCTCAAATCTGATGACTTTGATATAAAGACAGGGAAATGCAAGGGATGGGGACTATGATAGGTGCTGGACAGTGTCCCCTGTCTGGAGGCAATGTATGTACACTGGAGACAGAAATGCAATGGAAATAAATGTAGATAAAAATGACCACAATCTCTCAAGACTATCACTCAGTGTCTCAATCTCTTGCCAAGAACTCCTTGTTTCTGCTGTCTTCACCTCTGAAAAGGTTCTCTAAAGTGGTAGGGCCAATAGAATGTGTACAAACCATTAAAATGGAGATTCTATGGAATGACTTATAGTACAGGAGCTTGGTAGCCCAGCAGTGGCCATCTCTAATCTAGAGAGGAAGAGATGCCAGTAGCTTCCCAGTCTAAGAAAAGGAAAATCTCTGGGGTTTAGATCCATGCTGAAGGCCTAGAAGCAACCTGGAGAGTTAGTGACATTGAGTCAATGGTGAAAAGCTGAAGTACTGAGTCTGGTGTTCATAGATGACAGCAGCGATGATAGACACTAACTCAAGAAAAAGAATGAAACTTGCATATGCATGATGCTATCTCTTTCCTCTGCAAACTTCCTTATGCACAGGCCCCCAGCCATTGGATGTTGCCGTGTGTGTGTGCATATATGTAGATATATACATTATATGCATATAAATATGCATATGTGTACGCATATATGTATACATATACGTGTATATATAAGAGATTTATTAGAATGGTTTATAGGTTGTGATCCAGGTAATCCAACAATGGTAGTTTATAAGAGGGAAATCTAAGGATCCAATAACTGTTCAATCCACTAGACAGGATGTCACCTGGTCTTCAATATACACTGGAATCCTGACAAAGTAGGCTATAATGCCCATGGAGGCATGGATATGCCAGATGGAGCCACAGCAAGCAGGCAAATAGAAAGAGGCTCCCTTCTTCCATGCCCTTTATACAGACTTCTAGCAGAAGATGTGGTCCAGGTGAGATGTGGGCTATCCCACCTCAAAACATCTACATTTTGTGTCTTCACATCTCAAAGATCCAGATCAGAAGTAAATCTTCCTGCCTCAAGTGATTTCACTAAGCAAGAATCCCTCCCAGGTGTGCCCAACTATGTTTGCATTTTTAGTTAATTCCAGATGTAGTTGAGTTGGCGACCCAGGATAGGCATCACACTCACACTGATATCCAACCTGCCAATCAGCTGAATTTTTTTGGTCAAGAATATTTGTCAAAGGAAAAGTTTAAATCAGGAGAACCACCAAAACCAACTGTTCCATTGGGATAAGAATCTACATTTACTGCCTGGTAGGAAATGAGTGTTTGTTTTTCTTTCAAGCACAAAATAAAATCTACTTTTAAGGAATTTGGTCAATACACATCAGTTTGTCCTAGGATGAACACAGAGTGAGGAAGTAACAACTGTTCTGCACTTGGAGAATAGAAATATTAGCAGGTGAATACCCTGCCTTTCTGTACAGCTTGCCTAGTATTTAAATACTCAGGCCATTCCCAGTCCCAGACGTTCTTGCGTTACTCATACAAAGAAAACCAAGGTAGCAACAGAGGAATACAATACCCAGGGAACCAGGGGAATGTTCTCAGATGTGGGGGCACATTATAGAGACGTGGAGACCAGCTGAGTAGACAAGGTAAGCCCTGAGTTTTCTAAGCAGAGGATGTGGGGGTAACACTGAGATCTGAGCCCACTGGTTCTCATGAAAGTGTACAAAGGCTGCCAGGTATCACACACACACACACACACACACACACACACACACACACACACGAGCAAATAAGTATGAGGAACAGGTCCAAGGACTGTGGGTGGAGCCCAGCAGGCCCTACCTATGACCCAGAGGTGGGGCTGGGAAGAGAGATGCCCCTTTCTCCCACACTGCCAGGTTCCAACCCACAACCTCAGAGGGCAGTGCCTGGAGAAAGGGAAGGAACAGAGCAAGTCATAGCATCTCCACCAGTCTGGTGACTCATGCTTGGAGCTTGGCCCTTGGAGCTCTAGTCTTTGCTGAAAAGCTCATACTTAGAGAAGCTACTGGAAGTGAGTCTTGAGCTGGAGCAGAGCTGTCTCTGATCTCTCTTATCTCCCCAGAAGCTGGGACAGAAAGGAGATGAGCCCTGAGGACTCATGCAGGAGGGAAGAAAGTGAATGCCAACTGAAGATATTGAAGAGCCAAAACATCAGTACCTCCAAGATGAGGATACTGAGTCCTAGGGAAGGAGGGGCTTGCCTGAGTTAAACACCAGATGTGAAGCTAGAAATAGACATTGCATTTATATTCGAACCCTCTAGCATAACTTGTTCCCAAGGTCTCATGGGGGAAAATCACTTGTCTCCTGATGGACCCGGCTAGATGTCCACAAAGTAATGCTTATGGGCCAAATCTCCACATGCTTTTGTGTTGTGGCACCCAGGTGGATTTTGCAACAGAATAAATAATCCCCAGAGCCTAAAATATTTACTAGCTGATCCTTCAACAACAACAACACCAACAACAAAAGAAGGTTGCTGAGGTTGACGTCTGAGCCACATCTCTAGCCTCCACCTTCATGCATTCCATTTGGCTCAAGGCTATAAAGACTAGAAAACAACTTGGATATGAGACACTGGTTTCTTTCTTTTCTTTTGTTCCCCCACAATGTTACGTAATATATTTATGTATATCTGTATATAATAATAATTATAGAAGATGAAATGAATTTTAGAGAGATTGAGAAAAACAGAAGTTAGAAGGAAAGACAGTGGAAATGTTGTAAATACAGTAATCCTATATAACAGTCTCAAAAAATTAAAAATGTCATATTGCTATTATAATTACTTTAGTATGTAAAGAAAGATTCTCATAATATCATCCAAGAAATATAAGGTCACAAGGGTCTCATGCATTACAAATTATATCTAATATATGTGTTATGTATTATTCATTATAACTATTACATAATATAAAATATATTGTCATCCTTATTGCATTCAATGGAGATTCCACTGTCTCTAAACCGTTAACATCTTCTCCAATATGTTCCAATTTTTATCTCCCGCACAAACTTTGGTATGGAGGCACAGATTTCAAAGCACTTTGCATGCATCTCTGTCTGGTCCCATTGTTGTTTCTCGAGCTGTATTCACACTGGAGTTTTAAAGGTTAACAACAGCACAAACAGATGACTTCATGTGCCTGATCCTGTGATGGGTAGGAGGATGTAGAAGCGTTGGAAAGTCATAGAGGAGGTCCTTCTTCAAGCCCTGATTCCTTCTCTCAGGACTCTTTTTTTTTGTTTTTTTTTAAAGATTTATTTATTTATTATATATAAGTACACTGTAGCTGTCTTCAGACACACCAGAAGAGGGCATCAGATCCCATTACAGATGGTTGTAAGCCACCATGTGGTTGCTGGGATTTGAACTCAGGACCTCGGGAAGAGCAGTCGGTGCTCTTAACCACTGAGCCATCTCTCCAGCCCCACTCTCATGACTCTTGTGAACACAGGGAAATTAGCTAGCTCTCTAAAGTGAGTATTTTTTTTCATTTGTTCAAAATACGCTACTGATGGAGTACTCCAACTTATCTTTGGTTCTACAGTCCAGTTTCAGCTAAACAGGGTCAGCAATGGTCTGAAAATATCAAATGGAAAGTTCCAGAAACATCATGAATTTTAAATCGCACACTGTTCTGACAAGCATAATAAAATCTCATGACATCCTACATGACCCATCCTCCTGACATGAATCATCCCTTTGCACAATGGATCTATGTGGTACGCACTACTCCCACATTAACTACTTAGTTAGGTGTTAGAGGATCACAGAGCTTGAACTCAAGTCATCATTAGTGATGCTAATCATTCTAATACGTGCCAAAGAGTACTGTCATTACATAGAAAGCTGAAATTTCTTGACTTAATAAACAAAAGAGAAAAATAATATACTGTGGTTGCTGAGATCTACAGAACGAACAAATCTATCCATGAAATTATAACATGGCAAAAAGACATTCCTGCTAGTTTTGCTGTGCAACCTCAAACTGCAGAACTAATGGCCACAGCAATTGTGATAAGAGCTTGTGGAGATGGAAATGATATTAAATGCCAGGGTCCGATACTAGTTCTGGTTTAAGGCATCCAATGGTAGTCCATCAAATTATCTCTGTGGACAAGGAGGCAGCTGTAATTAATCAATGAGGAATTGTATGATTGCAGGGATCAGAAAGGAAGAGGTCAAGGAAAGTGACTAACTGAACAGTCACATCCCCTAGTCCTTAAATAATTGTTTGGATTTATTTACCTAGTACCCTATATGGTCTGCAAGTATGAGGCACATTTGGTGTCCTTATGTAATATGAATGTGAAATCTCTCCTGTCACCAAGAGAGGGTCCTTCTAGATCTCATTCTCTAGAGAAGCAAGCAAAGAAAATACACACATAATCCAAAGCTCATGAAAATGAGCTCATGAATGAAAAACATCAGAAAAGATACTCATATGATTCCATGGAAAACCTGACCTCACGATTAGACTCGAGTTTGGTTTTGTTTGTTTGTTTGGTTTTGTTACTTAGAACAAAAAAATTACAAGCAAGATATATAAATGAGAGACATTTCGCATTTATTTGCTAATATACCAACTCTAAGTAAGAAAGAATAAAGAAATGGGGAATCTGGGACAGTAGAGTCTGAGAAAGAAGGACAGAGATAGAGACAGACAGAACGAGAACAGAGAGAGAAAAGAAGAAGTAGGAAGAGAGGAAGAAAGTATAGGGGGAGAAATGTGAGAGAGAAAAGAAGAGCAGGAGGAGAAAGAGAGGGGAGAGGGGAGGAAAAGAAGGGATAGGGGAAAGATATGCAGATGACTTCAGAAGGTCCAATATTTAGGACCCATAATATTTTTACAGTCTCAGAGAAATGTTCAAATTTTAATTTCTTTCACAAGTCAGAAGATGCAATTATAATAACCACTGCAATTACAATAACTAACTATCTAATGCTAATTGTCAGATGCTTTTTCTTTTCCCCTTTAAATCGAGACTGCCTTAGCAAATGCTGTATGGACCTTAAAGTCACAGCCGTCTTAGAAGGGAAAGGTGTAGTAGGAGTGCAAACTGCAGGGGACAAAGCAAACCCAGATAGAGGGAGACAGGATGCTTAGAGGGAGAAAGGAGTGATTAGTAGTTAGTGTTAATGGTGAAGAATCTTCCCAAGGTAGCCCAGCGAATCATGTGCTGTTTGGAGAGTTAGATGCAATTACTATACGTTCTGTGTTAACATTCCAATGATCATTAATGTCCTGGAGAAAGATTTACTAAGGAAATAACTCACTTGAAATCACCCCATATTTTTTCAGTGGCCGTGGCACATTCCATGCGTTTGTATCACTTAAAAACTTTCACATCGCATTTATGATTATTAAACTTAAAGGAAAGCAAAGGCAAAAGCTATCTCTTTTTTTTTTTTTTTTTGGTTCTTTTTTTCAGAGCTGGGGACCGAACCCAGGGCCTTGCGCTTCCTAGGCAAGCGCTCTACCACTGAGCTAAATCCCCAACCCCCAAAAGCTATCTCTTGTCCATGGTTACAACTGCTAGAGAAATCTTCATGGATACACCCTAGGGTGTATCTCCTGGATGACTCCAAGTCTCATCAAGTTGGCAATCAAGATTGGCCAAATAGAAAGCACCAATTCCACACCTTAAGATCTAAATCTGAGAAGCAAAATGAAAAATTTAATAGAACATTTAAAAGAGTTTTTTTTAATCTCTGATGACTGATAAAAGGACTTCAAAGCTATTGTCAAAATACATACTATCTCACAGAAATTACTGCATAAGTTAGCTTCATTAAGAAGAAGGTACCCACCATACACCTTGGTGGCAGGACACAGAGAAATCAAGGTGGAAGTGAACCAGAAGCTTCTCCCATCCTGGCTAGGATGCATTGTGTTGGAAGTTACTATGCAAGAGACTGAGGTTGAGAAGTCTGAACCACCGGGAGAAGATGCTCCCACAGGTACTAAACTGGCAGTTATAGGGGGCAACCAACCACTTTTTGATTGACATTTAGAGCAGCTCTGTAGGAAGGAATTCATGTTTAGAACTGGAAATTGGCTCTAGAGCTCAGGAATGGGTAGGCCACAGACCTGAAAGGGGAATCTACTACAGTTGTTTGTTTAAAAGATATGCTATGAAAATGCTTTCCTAGGCAAGTTTACACACAAGGACAAGGATAGAGCTCTCATCATTACCTCCACCATCCAGCAGTTAGTACAATCGTTTGCCACCACCAAAACCCTAAGAGTAAGTGACTATTGACTGTACAGCCTTAATCGGGACATCTATATTACCTCCTCCAAGGTCTAGGGAACATCTCAGAGGACAGAATGGGGAGAAAGAGTGTCAGAGCCAGAGAACAAGGGCAAGTGCTGTGAAATGCTCTCTTCGGCCCATGATGTGGACATTGCAACCATGACATCAGAACAGCTAATAGTTGAGCAAGACTGAGACTGTTGACGCTACATCATGGGGTGGGGAGGGACTTATGAAGCCTAATGCTTCCTACCAGAGCTATTGGCAGTTTATGGACTGCTGGGGATAGGGCTGTCATTTTTCACAGTGGTATATTAACTAGTCTTCTGTCCAGGCTCATGCAAACAAGTCTATCAAACTTCCTGGATCATACACAAACACAAAGACACAAAAGTAGAAGTGTGGTTGAATTAGGGGATCCAATGGAGAGGAGCAAAGGATAAGAAATTAATGAGGTGAGAATCCGTTCAAAACTCATTGTATCCGTACCTTACATTTTCAATTTAAAACTCAAAATTTAAAATCTTGCTACTATCGTTTAGTTCAATTGACATAGCATCAATTCACCCCACCCACTGAATATTTGGACTTTTATTCAGACTCCCAATCTTAATCCCAGGAACTTCTCTTTGTAGTAAGTGGCAGTGCAGAAACTTCGAGCTGCACAGCAGAAAGTATAAATGTTTGCAGATACCTAAGTCATCTGAGCAGGGACCTTGTCATAGTCAGGGTTTCTATTTCTGCACAAAACATCATGACCAAGAAGCAAATTAGGAAGGAAAGGGTTCGTTCTGCTTATACTTCTACATTGCTATTCATCACCAAAAAAAGTCAGGACTGGAACTCACACAGGGTAGGAACCTGGAGGCAAGAGCTGATGAAGAAGCCGTGGAGGGATGTTGCTTATTGGATTGACCCCCAGGCTTGTTCAGCTTGCTTTCTTATATAACCCAGGACCAACAGCACAGGTGGGCCACCCTCCATGGGCCCTCCCACCACTGATCACTAATTGAGAAAATGCCTTACAGCTACATCTTATGGAGGCATTTCCTCAAGGGAGGCTCCTTTCTCTGTGATAATTCCAGCTTGCGTCGCAATGACACACAAAACTAGTCAGTATAGACTTGATGGAATCTCATCAGCTTGTTCCTAAAATATTCCTGGAGAAAGGCTTGCATACATGTTCACATCATATATGTTCCAGAATGTTCACTATTGTAAACTAAAACGTTCATAAGAGCCAAAAATGTGAAGCCACAAAAATTGCCCATCAGCAGGAGATTGGATGGACAAGTTATGTCTTCTTGAAATGAAATATTCCTTGGCAGGCAAAAAAAAAAAAAAAAAAAAAGGATCAACCAGAGACAAAAAATTCAAAATGAACTATCCTAGGAGCTGGGGAGGTAGCATGTACCAGATCCTACATTAGGTCTTTAATACCAAAATAATCATCATCACCATCATCATCATCACCATCAAAACCACCACCACCACCACCGTCATCACCATCATCACCACCACCACCATCATCATTAAATTTCAAGACATGTTATTCGAAAAAAGAAAGTTGCAGAAATTTATTGGTTAAGTAAAAAGTAGAAAAATAGTACATGTTGCTTATGGGCATTTAAATACTGAATGTAAGTATAAATCCATGTTGTTGACTGACAAGACATTCAGCATAGTTACTTCTGGGAAAACAGAATGGGAGAAGTTCAAGGAATTTCAACTATCTCGCCACAATACATTATTTAGAGAGACCGTTCAGTGTGAATATGGTCAAATAAAAAGTTTGCAGAAAGGAGTAATGGCTGCACGGGGTTAGATTATTATTATTTGTATTTCTCTACATGCTCGAAACACATTACAGAATTGGCACATATTATATTATGCAGACTATGAGAAATTCCCATTCCAATTGTCGTTAAAGGCATAAAACCATTTGTTCACAAACTCACAAATGAAAAAGCACATTGGTTGAGAAACCAAGTTTTGGGGGAAAACAGCTTCCAGGAAGAGAATTGCTAAGTAGAGTAGTTTTTCTTCTTGGTTGGTCAATGTCCTTGGGAATTCTCTCCACTAAATATCAAAGCATTGGTCCAAACATCACAATGTGTGAAAACCTAGAACCTCACAAATGACAAGGCCCCATAGGAGGTGCCTGTGAAGGGCCCTTAGAGAAGTGACTGTTTCCCTGACTACCACCTACATCAGATGCACAAAGAAAACATGAAGACCAGGCCAGCATCAAGAGATGCTGGAGAGAAGTAGACAAAATGCATGAAGTGTTATTTTTTACTGCTTCCAGGGAACTTGGCCTTGAACTTCCTCCCTGAAGCTAAAACAGGGAGAGTCTTACAAACATGGCAGAGTTTTAGAGTGGTTAATAGCACACTGCTCTTTCAGAGAATCAGTGCCCAGCACGGATGAGTGGCTCACAGCCACCCGTAACTCCAGCTCCAGGGGATCTGATAGTTTCATCCCAGCCTCCTGAAAGACCCTGCCTTTGACATGGCAGAAGGCAAGGTCTGACTCTCGAATGTTGTCCTCTGGCCTCCACACATGTCTTGACATGCACTAGGTGGTGTATGTGCATGTGTGTCCACACACACATAACAGTAGTAGTAGTAGTAGTAGGAGGAGGAGGAGGAGGAGGAGGAGGAGGAGGAGGAGGAGGAGGAGGAGGAGAAAGAAGAGGAGGAGAAAGAAGAGGAGGAGAAGGAGGAGGAGAAAGAAGAGGAGGAGAAGGAGGAGGATGAGAAGGAGGAGGAGGAGGAAGAGGAGGAGAAGGATGAGGAGGAGGAGGAAAAGGAGGAGAAGGAGGAGGAGGAGAAGGAGGAGGAGAAGGAGGAGGAGGAAGAGGAGGAGGAGGAGAAGGAAGAGGAGGAGAAGGAGGAGGAGGAGAAGGAGGAGGAGAAGGAGGAGGAGAAGGAGGAAGAGTAATATAGAATTTTTGGAGATAAGTACAATTTCACTTTGGACTCAGCAAGAAAATTCTCCCCCACTATCACATAGATAAATAATGGAAATCAAACCCATTGAAACCGCCCTTCCACACAGCTTGGACACTGAGGGGAAAAATGTTCTGGCCAGAGATACAGTTCATACACAAAGAACTTAGTGTTCGCCCTGGTATCTTTGAGTCTTTCTTTCTTCTAGTCTTTGGTCTAGAAAAAAACAGGCCGAAGCTATGCCCGTACTGGTGGAGCATCTTCCCCAGCTTCAAATCACTTTAAATATATAAATATACCCACATCTGGCAAGCTGCAAGTCTCAGATCAGATGCTTAATTTTGCACTTAGCCATGGAAGGATCTCTTAATACTTCTGACTAGTGCATTTCCCATTTCACAGATGAGAAAATTGAAGCTTAGGGAAATTAATTTGTCCAGCATCACAGGCAGCAACTCAGGACCTGTGCTGTATCCTGGTACGTTTGCTATCTTCCTTCTGACATTTTATTGCTCTTACTTGGACAATCTTTGTTCCCACAATACACACATAGCCCCCCCCCCATGCACACACACACACACAGGTTGTGGGTGGGGCATGAATTTGGAAGCTCCTCCAGATCTTCATTACATGAAACCCGACTAATTTTCCCTGTTGGAAAAGGGCTCCCATAGCTGTGCGGCGATTGTGATACCAGCCTTTTCTCCCTCTCCACCCTATGAGGAAAGACTGACCAAGTATTCCAAACTTTAGAGTCCCGGCTTTGAAGGCAGTGTGGGGTCATGGAGTCAGCTGGGGACCCTTACCAGGTGGAGCTGTGGTAGTGGCCATGGACTGAGACCCACACAGGAGCTTGGAGTGCTTTGCAATCAGTGGGGAGTGATTACACATTGTTTCCATACACTGGCACAAGGGAGTCCTGACGGGATAATGGGATGCAGCTGGCAGAAAATCACAGCTGACAGTCACCAGCTAGTGAAGTCTGTGCGGCAGCCCTCCAGTGTGACAATGGAGTCCTTTCCGAAGCTAGGAGCAAATTCGTGGACAAATCCGAGTGCAAAGCCACTGGGAAGTGTGCAGGGAAGTGTGGAAGGTCACCAACCAGATAACTGATAAGAAGAGCATCCAGGGGCTTCCTCTCAACAAACCGCGAGGCAAGCCCTGCCAGGCTGCAGCTTCAAACGGCTTTTCTGAAAGGAGAAAGTCCTGGAACGGAAGCCTACGAAAAGAACCAAAGCAAGATGCTACAGAAATGGAGTCCATTGTCCTGCCTGGCCCGAGAGGGTCTTTGGCTCCGTGCATTACCTGTGCAGGGCTCCAGACACACAGCGTGTCTCTCACACTGTGTTCACTCAGAGAATCTGTTTACATTCTTTCTTTTCATGGATCAGTTCGTTAAGGGCCAACTGGAGCCCATTTACCCTGCTGTTGGGAAGGGAAAACAGCTGCTTGCTTAAATTGAGGTCTCCTTCTTCCTTGACAGTCATTGCCGCCT
Organism: Rattus norvegicus; assembly: GCF_021556685.1. Classification (NCBI taxonomy): domain Eukaryota; kingdom Metazoa; phylum Chordata; class Mammalia; order Rodentia; family Muridae; genus Rattus; species Rattus norvegicus. The sequence goes on along the minus strand of NC_141552.1, from coordinate 58,924,070 downwards.
CCTGAGTAAGAGGTAATGGACTTGAATTCCCAAGTCCATGGGTGTCGCCAAGTCCCTGCCAAGGCCAGAGTAATATTCTAGCTGACTCAGTCTCCATAATTCATTCCCATTCTCATGGACATGCGAAGAGGTCCCTAATAAGTGACTTTGCTATGAATAAATGCACCTCTAACTCCTGATCTTAAACCCAGTGTCCCTCATCACCCTTCATTCCCATCTTCTGTGTTCAGACCATGTTGCCCCTAAGTAACTTGTACTCCACAATACAGAATAATCAATAATTACAAAAAAGGAAGGAAGGAAGGAAGGAAGGAGGAAGGGAGGGAGGGAGGAAGAGAGGGAGAGGAGGAAGCAAAGGAAAAAGATAATGCAAATGATTAAAATGAGTAAACTTGATTTTTTTTACTTTGTAACAAGCTTATAATTATTTTTTTTAAAAAAATAAGCACTTCTTTTGAAAAGAAAAAAAAACTAAAGGTTTAGGAGAAACTGCACAAGGTGACCCAAATAGATGCCATGTAGCCTTTGACCTGTCACCCCTAATGATAACACTTGCAGCTTGTAGCCTAGCATCCCAGCTAGGGTATTGACAGTGACAGAACCGTGAGGCACATGTGTCAGGGTTCACTCATCAGTTCTACATAGCTTTGTCACATGGACTGGCCCTTGTGTCCAACATTTGTCACAACAGTGCTGTCCCCTCATTAATCCCTCAATGCCCAGAAACTATATATTTCTGTTTCTCTAATTTTCTTATCTAAAGAATGGTGTGTAAGTCGAATCATGTAGTGTGGTGGCTTAAATGAGAAATGTTCCTCACAGACTTATGTATTTGAACATTTGTTCCCGAGTTTATGGAACCATATGAGGTGGAGCCCAGCTGGAGGAAGTATGTCATTGGAGGTGGGTCTTAAGAGCCTGGGCAGAGGAAGTACATCACTGGAGGTGGGCCTTTATAGTCTCCTCTTACTTGGAGTTTCGTCTGTTAGCTTCCTGTCTGAGATTCCTTCTCTAGATGCCTGCTGAAATGCCTTCCTTATCAGACGGATGCGCCCCTGTGGAACTGTAAGCCAAAATGAACTCTTCCTTCTACAAGTTGCTTTTGATCATGGTACTTCATCACAGCAACAGAAAGGTATCTGATATACCGGGGCATGAAACCTTTGCACATCGATATTTTTCCTATTCCCCATAATTACTTGTATTGATACAAGTTGTTACATTTACCAATCCCCCTTCCTTTCTGTTGTTCAACCATTCAACTGCTGAAGGAGTTCAGAACCATTTCCATTTTGAATGATGTTGTCCTGGATGCTTTGTGAAAGGACATCTAAAGTTTATTGGCTGGTTCATATGACAATCACATAAGGTTATAGTGATACTTTTACTAAACTAATTGCTGGTAACATGCTTCCCTGTGCTACTCTGTTGTCTATATATTTCCTTCCACAATATCTTCTTCCACAAAATATCTTACTCCTCCCTTGTCCATTTTCTTCGTATCTTTCAAAACATTTTATTCTTATAGTTAATTATAGGTGTATATGTAGGTCTGGGTACATGTAAGTGCAGGTAACTATGGAGGCCAAAACAGGAAAATAGATCCCTTGACCTGAAGTTATTGGGAGTTGTAGCTCACTATGTGGACCATGGGGACCAAACTCAGGTCCTCTGTAAAAGTAGAAAGCTCTCTCGACCCCTGTGCCATTTCTTTATCCCCATTTCTTTGTCCATTTTCTTAAGGAATGAAGACATATATATTCCATAGGGTATTCACTTGTGAAACATGATTCTAAATCTTTTCTTCCACTCTGAAGTTTGTCTTTCTATATTCTTTATCAGTCTCTCATGGACTCAGACTGGCCTTAGTTTAATGTTGATGGGATTCATTTTGCTGGTTTAATGGATGGCATTTTGGTATCAAGCCTTTGTTCTCTTTGAGTAAACCTGTATCCTAAAGAATTGTTTGTTATTGTTCCAGAAGTTTTATACATTTTTATTAGCATTTGTAACCATGATCCACTTTAAGTTAATATGGTCATGAAGCATGAAGTTTAGTGTGTGTGTGTGTGTGTGTGTGTGTGTGTGTGTGTGTGTGTAGTGTGCAGGTACCCTCAGAAGCCAGACAAGTGTAGCTAGAGAATAGAGTCAAGCACCATTTTGAATCTTACATCCATTGAATTTAATCTGCTAAGAAGCAGATGAGCAGGAGTCTGGGTGTAAACATAATACGAGAGAATGTACTGTACCACTTCCATTTTACCTAGTAATGTGATATAGAAGCCAGTGTGCTGGTCCTCATGCTATGTATATTGTATTACATCCAGGCTGAGGTAGAGGATTTTCAATTATAAACTTAATGTTAAGACTAGTTCATTGAGTATTGTCTAAGTCGCAGCTGTTTAAATAAAATTCAACTGTATAGTTGAGCTGCTCTCTTTCCTGAACCAAATTATCTGCCAAATCAGTTCATCAATGGTGGAGGCATATGAGACCACTGCCTGTAGGACCTTTAAGCCCACATAGGCTACTAAAGCTTCTAGATTATTCCAATGTCATAATGTTACAAAAAAGAATCATCATATTTTATTTAATCCTAATTTACTGTGTATGTGTACATATGCGTGTATATGTTTGTGTATGATTGTGTGTACGTGTGTATTAATGTGGTTGTGCATGACTGTATGTGTATGTGTTTGTATATATATGTTTGTGTTTATGTATGTGAGTTTATGTTTGCATATGTGTATGTGTTTGAATATGATTGCATATTGTTTAGATATATATGTATGTTTTGTGTATATATTCATGTGTTTATGTATGTATTATGTTTATGTGTGTTTGTGTGCACAAGTATGTATGTATGCATATGGGCATGCGGAGGTCAGAGGACAACTTGAAGGAGTTGTATATCCTTGTCTGGTCATCAGACTTGGTCTCAAGTGCTTTTAGCCTGTGAGCCATCTTGACAGACCCAGAAAGCATTTTTTTTTTTTAAGAATCAATTCCTTTCTTTAGTATTTGTATGTGGTTGTTTTCAAATAGTTCTTGAGAATTAAGTGGTCTTTACAAGCTCTCCAAGTAAACAAACCAGAAAGCTGAGAGGCAGAACTGACCCAAACATTCAAATCTTTATGGCCCAAAGTCACCTCCCCAGAATGTTTTCAAAGGCAAACACAGAGCATTCTTTAAATATTTCTGGTAAAGAAAAAAAAATAGTTTTGATTTCTTTTCTAAAGTAGCAAGCCCCAAGAAAGAAAACTACTAAGGAAAAAAAGAAGGGTTGAGTGCCTTCATTAAAACATTAAGTATTTCTATATTCAGAACACCCCAATAACCCATCTCAATAAATAACCAACAAGGAAGGGGGGAGCAAAATTCCAAAATATGTGCATGTTTCCATGCTTGCTCGCTCTCTCTCTCTCTCTCTCCCTCCCTCCCTTACCATCCATCCTTCCTTCCTCACCCCCATTCATCTCTTTATTCTAGACATTTCTGCCAGTCTTCCCTACCCAGCACTGGCAGGCAGAGACAACTAGGTATCTAGGGATTGTTAGTGCATGCGCAACCCTCTCTCACTACACACACACACACACACACACACACACACACACACACACACACACACACACACACAAAGAGAGGGAGGGAGGGAGGGAGGGAGAGAGAGAGAGAGAGAGAGAGAGAGAGAGAGAGAGAGAGAGAAACACCAAAGTACCAGGTTCTTTGTCTGAGCACTGCTAGCTACAAATCAGATACACTTCTATTATTACTGCCCTTTCTGTTTGCTGAGATCTGTATTTTGTACCTGTCACCTGACCTGCCACTCCAGGCTCCTTCCTCTTCAGTCCATCTGTGGTGGATAGTTTTACCCATCAGCTTGATACAACCCAGAATCACCTGGAAGGAAATTCTCCTGTGGGAGTGTAAGTGATTTTCTTGGTTGGATTAATCGAGGTCTAAAGACCTACTCTGAATTTGGATGGCATCATTTCATAATTTAGCCCTGGACTCTATTATAAAGAGTAGAGAAAACTGGCTTAGTACCTAGCAAGTCAGTGAGCAGGGTAAGGTGAGAGAAGCAAAGCATTGCTTCTCTATGCCCTTGACTATCAACATGATGATTTAAGCTCCTGCCTTGACTTCTCCACAATGATGTACTGTAAGTTGGAAGTGTAAACCAAATGAAACCTTTTACCCCCACAGGTTGATTTAGCTCAGGCTATTTCATTGCAGCAACAGACAGGAAGATAAAGCATTATTCTTTCAGCACGGCACCAGTTTTATGATTACCTTTATCCAAAGACCCTCAGTGTCTCCCTGCTACCTGCTGATGCTAGCGTGCACAGATTTTGAATTTGGGTCATCAAGGATATCCACAGATTCTTCTTGTCTGACTTTCCCTGTCCTTTCTTCTATTACCAACCTTGCTAGAGGAAGTACATCACTGGGGAAGGACTTTGAAAGTTTATAGTCACACGCCACTTCCGGTTCACTCTCCCCACTTCCTGCCTGCGCTTGAAGAGATGAGCTGTCAGCTTCCTGCAGCTTTCAGCCACACCTCCCCTGCCATGACTGACTCTTCTCCCTCTGGAAACATAAGCCAAAACCAACTCTTTCTCCCATAAATTGCTGCTGGCCATGATGATTTATTACCAGAACCGAAAAGTAACTAAGTCATTATGTTTTAGTAAGTAGCCTACAAAAATCCAGACAATTTAATAATTAGCTTTCATGTATCATCACAGGCCCATTGCAGTCTCTCTGAGTTGAAGAATCATTGGCAGCCTTGCCATTAACCTCACCCAGCTGTTCAAAAAGAAAGCAGACCTTTAAACATAGGCAAGAGCATAGGAATGGCCTGCCTTTAAGTAGTGAAACACCAGGGCTAGCTTCTTTAACTGCATACCATGGAGCTGACCTGGATCTCTGACCTGGGCCAGCTACTGGACTGTCAGGTACCATATGGAAATGTGTGATGCAAAGAGATTTATAGAATCCCTGGGAAAGGCCCTCTGTGAACCCTATCATATTTCTTTTTAGAGAGCCATAATATAGACAGAAAGGTTTCTCTGTTTCCCTGTAGGTATCTACATCTGTCACTAAAACATCAGAGAACCTCTTCTACCATTCAAGTATAACCAATGAAATGTCTATTCTTGAACATCACACATGAGACTGCATAGAGTTCCATCAACTTTCTGCCCCAGTGCACTTTTGGGTAACCGGGAATGTCTGAGTAGATAGATGTGGAAGTTCAGGGTCCAGGTGGTGTTTTTTAATGTCACAAAATTGTACATGAATTAAATATTTTCTATACCCAAGATAGGCCAGCGGATTTTAATGGAGCGGTATTTAAAGCTGTATTGTTATAGTTTCAAATTCTACACTGAAGTGACTCTCAAAGAAACCACCCATTGTCGAGCTGTGAGACCCTCAATAATTATATTAAAGATTGCTTAAATACTTCCCCCTCTGAGCTCTATCTATATCTCGGTGAAGCAGGATTTCCAATGTGCATTACAAACAAGATATGAGGATTGAACTGCCTTATAAGGCAAGCGCCATTGACATTTGTGAGAGTCTAAAACGAAACCTGGTTGTTTTCCATGGGTGATGGGTTTATTGTTACAACTAAGTAAATTAAATTGTATTTTTAAATTATCACTCTATTTAAAATTCTAGAGACATAGACAAATAAAATGCACATGGACAGTTTTACAAGAGCGCTTATCTGAAAGTGTCTGCCAAAGGTAATGGTTACCCTAGAACCCTAACAAACTTTTAAAAGGAGCTTGGAAAATACTCTGATCAACTGATAGCCAGCTAACAACCTCATGGGAAAGCGCTGTACTCCATTAAAACTCTCTTAAGAAAAATTAGAAAATTTAGACCCTAGAAGTTTAGCGTCCCCCAAACCCAACATTCAGTCAATAAATGAGTAAACGTAGAGAGAAGAAAAAAAAAAAAAAACCATGATTAATATCCATGAAAATTTTCTCCACAGAAACAGATACTTACGAGTTAGCATGTAAAAATCATTACTACAATGTTGGCAAAAGCAAATTATTTTGTATTTTGTAGGGTTTTTTTTATATATATCTGACTTAAGAAAAATGAAACAAGGGAACTCAGTCAGTGACTCAGTCACTGTAGTGTTTGCCGGGCAAGCATGATGGCCTCAACTCAATCCCCCAGACCCTGAACTAAGTGAAAAGATGGCAGAGTGGAACAAGGTTGCAATCCCAGTGCTGGGGAATTGAAGACAGGTGGATCCCTAGAGCTTGCAGGCCAACTAGCCCAAGCCACATGAGCTCTGGGCATGACAGAGTCTTTCTCAGAAAGCAAGGTAAATAGTGCCTAAGAAATCACTGCTGAAGTTGTTCTCTGATCACCACAGGCATGTGTGCACGCACACACACACACACACACACACACACACACACACACACTCACACAGGAAGAAAGGAGGGGAGAAGTAGAGAACAGTAAGTCAATCCCAAGGCTTTCTTCTGAAACACCAATTATGATAAGACTGCAAGATGGCTCAGTGGGTAAACACACTTGCCACCAAGCCTGAGGACCTGAGTTTGATCCCTGGAGTTACATGTAGAAAGGAGAGAATCCTCTCCCTTGTGTTCTTCCCTGATCTACACATACACACATACACCTCCCCACCCTCACACATACCCCCACCCCCCAACACACACCAAATAAATAAAATGTAATAGGTTTTCTTAAAGAAATAAAAAAATTTAAATAATTCCCCAAACTTCTGAAGTGGTTCTCAATAGGAAGCCCTTGAAACATTCACACACACACACACACACACACACACACACACACACACACACACACCATATACTTCCGACAGATGATCCTTACTTAGCCTTCTCCTTCTCTGAGATGCAAAAATTTGATTTTTCCCTCTCTGCTAGCACAGAGTCCTGTCTGCTCAAGAATGTGAACTGTAAATCAATAGCCACAACTTAAAGGTGACATTCTGACAACTGTACATCCTGGAGCCGCTCAGGATCTCAGGATCATTTTGTTCCTGTCAAATGTCTCACTTCTAAATAATTTATAAGCATCCAACTCCACATCTTCCAATACAGGACGTGCTGTCTTCATTTTACGCAGGTATGTCATTATTCAAACATCCAGTGATTCGCCCAAGGAATGAGTAGAAAAATCCATAGCTTCCAGACCACTAAGATGATTCAGCATGTAAAGGTGCCTGCTACCTTGAGTTTGATCCCAAGAACATGCACTATAGCACTCCACCCCCAAATACAATATATAAATTTAATAATTTATTTAAAATACCATAACACCTAAAGACAGATTCCTGATTATATATGTACATGCCATGTTACGTGGAATGTATTTATTTTGAGTTGGCAGCTAATGACAGCTCACATCTCAAAAGTATATAAGAACTTTATATTTACCTTGGAATGATCCATATTTCTATTCCATAAATAAGGAATATTAATACTTTTTTTAAAAGAGCAGATGTGTAAGAATTGAGGAGAGTGAGCAAGAGAGTAAGTAGGTCAAGGGTATAGGTGGCAGAGGCAAGATGTGGTCCTCAGGCCTCCTGATGTCATCCTCTGACTCTACACCACTGTTCCTCTTTAATGGTTGGTATCGCTCTCATTATTCCAATCTTACTATTTGGGACACTCCAGCATTCTTCCAGCCTTCCACACAAACACATAGAATCTTAACCCTGATGGAGCCTTCAACATTCAGTTGTTCAAGCCTCTAGGTTATAAGTGGGTGTTCCGGTTCAGTGGGGAACACCTAGCACAGGCTTGGGTGTTAGAAGTTTAATTACTGGTGCATTATGTACCAAGAGATTCTGGGACCTAACAGGAAGAAACAAGCCACAGGGAGAGTGCCCTTGGAAAGTTATACCAGGTCCTTAGTCTCTTCCCTCATTGCTTCTTGTTGTCATAAACTGAACAAACTCCTCCACGACCAAAATGAGTTACCATGACATTTTCTGTCTCGCCATGGGCACAGAAGCATGGACCCAGGAGACAAAGACCAAAACATATGAAACAGTTAAAATAAATGTCTCTTCTTCGGTTGTTTTCTGCATATATGTTGTCACAGTTAGGGGAGCAATACTCACAGGCTGAGAGGCTATAAAGGGACTCACAACACAGAGTGAGTGTGTTAGTTTTAACAGTCATCTTGACATGGAATAGAATAACCCAGAAAGAGAGTCTTGAGGGGAATTATCTGGATTAGTCTGAGTTATAGGCAAGTCTGATAGAGACTGTCTTGATTGGTAATTGCTATAAGAGGGCATATCCCACCAGGGGTGGCACTATTCCCTAGGCTGAGTCCTGAAGTATATAATAATAAGAAAGCTAGCAACCAAGGAAGGATCAATGTATCTATGCTTTCTGCTCTTGACCATGCCTGTGATTCCCTAGGTTTGTGTCTTGGTTTCCCCACAATGATGGGCTATAACTATTTTGAGCTCATTCATAATCCTCATTGACTTGACAATTCAGGATCAAGAAAACTTATGGAGAGCTTATCAGAAAAAAAAAGAACAAATCTTCAGATTGTGCACAGAGTAAATGGCAAAATGCGACTGAGAAAAGGTGGATCAACTCTAGACTGTGATGGACAGTCCCAAACCCCACCCCCATCTCCACCCTGACTAATGGAAGGAAAAAATGTTGCTTCGTGTGCATTTCATTTAAAGCATTTTTTTTTTAATTTGAGCTGTTCTTACAAAGCTTAACTCTAGCTTAACTGCTCATAGATTCTGGAGGAAAAATGCTGTCTGCCAGGACTGGAAAGATCCGGTGGCTACATAGATAAGGAAAGTTTCATTTCATGGGCAGAGAAGGAACACCCCCCCTCAACAGGCAGAACACCAGGCTAGTTAAGATCTCAACAAGAGAAATTCATGTTATTTATCCTTCAAACTAACTGCATACTGGGTCCTGAAAGGTGGTGAAAGCTACCTACAAGACTTAGTTCATTATCTCTTGGAGTAGAACTGAGTGCAATGAAATCCGTAGCCTTCCCAGATTTGAGAACTATGAAAATGTCCCAGCAAATCTTGGCAAAGCAGCTGCTGTGTTGATCCTTGTTGGGAACAGTCTCTTCTGGGCTAGAGGAGGCAGATTTGGCAGGAGTAAACCATAAGACTCAAGAGATTGACTCTTCATGTCTCCCCAAATAACAACAGGGGTGGTCTCTGTGGCAAGTGTGGGTGTTTGGAAAGGGTGAATTCTGTCAGATCGAGACATGGTTACATTAGCAGAATTCTTCCCTTTGAAAGCTCCAATCAATGCTCTCTGGATACACCTGGGAGGAAATTCTGCTTTCTGGGCTGTAATTGAATTGATTTAATATTTTTAAGATAAAGAACATTAGCTTTTACTACGCTGAAAGGAAATCTCTGAAGGCAGCCTGCCGCATGTCTCTCTTACAAGCGCTTCCACCATGAGGAGGAAGATAGGACTTCATTTCTGCTCCAGCACTATGTCCTCCACCCTATGACAAGCTCCATATTCAGGGGGAGATCTTGTCTCAAAATAAATAGTAAAGGTGCTTGGCCACCAAGCCTGACAAACTGAATTTAATCCCTAGGACCCACATAGTAGAAAGACAGAACTGACCCTCACAGCTTATTCTCTGAACACACAGCCACATATACACTCTTCAAAATGTAGTTTAAAATACCCTTAAATATGGAGAACAATGAATACAGCTCACATGGACCTCTGCCTCCATCAACATGTGTGTACACACAAGCACATGTACACACAGATACACACACACACACACACACACATTATTTTAATGTAACAAAAAAATTTAAGATGAGTGGATGATTGAAGAAGGCACTTGATGTCTACTTCTGCCTCTATAAACATAGGCATATCTATATAGGCACAAGAGCATAGACATGCACACACTCAGGACACGTTATTAGGATGTGAGGAATGTAGAATAATCTCTGAAATGCTACTGATTCTGCCCCCACCATTTATGCTTCAAACTAACTGCAACAGTAGTTAAGTCTAACAACTCTTTTTGAAACTCACTTTCTTGTGAATGTTAACTGTTTCAAGGTCACCATGGTTGTAAAGTGTTGTCCCTACAAGATTGAAACATAGTTAGCATGTTCACTGGAAGTGAGAAGCCCATAATTATCCTCCCCGCTTACAAAAGAAAAAAAAAAAAAAGGTGATACTCAACTATGTGCATCACTTTCCAAAGCAGAACAGCTCACCTGACGCCAGCTAAGACCTTGTGGAAACTTAAAAGCCCAGAAATACAACTGAGGCTTGAGAGAGGCTCTGAACAGAAATAAGAGAGAATCGGTGATGTTTGCCAGGGATTTGCCAACATCGGTCCAGGAGATCTCTGCTGCGTCATGTGGCTTGCTTGCACAATGGCCAAACTTGAATTTGACAGACAGAATGAGTATTTTGGTCTGCGGTAGGTCAGAGAACAGCGGAACAGAAGAAGGCCTTGAATGGGATTTAATACTGGGTAAATCTTTTGACCTCCTCTGATAAGTGCAGTCAGCCTTGAAAGAAAGTGCCCATCGTAACTCCTGAGTTCTCAAGGACCCTCATTCACATTGACACCTTCAGATGTTAATAAGCCCCACTGTGTTTATTTTGGATGTGGTAATAAGTGTGAACAGAATGAGGCCTTCCCTGGATTCTTGAACATAATTGCTTCTTAGATTTTGCTCAATTGAGGACTGAAGTTTTCTTTGAATCTAGGAGACAGATAATGAGGTCACAGCCTCATAATGAGAGCTTCTTGAGGCCAGAGATAAGGGCTAGACATTTTTCAGCTTACATTTAACACAGAGGGAGGAGAAGAAAAACCTCTTGCATAACAAATATTATACTTTATTAGCACTCAAGAGTCTTCTACTCTTTCTTCTTCTTCTGGTTTTTAGCCATACCCTCAGAATACCTGCAGTCAGCCATCCTGTTAATGGAGACAGACATGAGGGGGCTTGGGGCACTGAATGCCTACCACTCCATGGTGAGGAGAAGAGTATTTCTACATGGCTGTGTTCTCCCCTCCCCTTCCCCCAACATAGGATCAGATAAAATCCATCAAGAGAATCAAGTGCAAAAACAAGAATGGCCACTCTAAGAATAACTTTGAGAGGGACTCCCAGGACAGCATAAGTGATGAGGATACCATTCTCTGATGGGACTCTCAACTTCTTTCATTGCCATCAGCATCCTACAGGTGAAGATCCTGAGAAGGTAGCTACGTAGTGGGAGGCAAAGGAGAGGGGCTTAAACTTCCGTCTGAAAGGACTTTACACCATTGTCTAGATTCAGACTGAGGAGACGCCATGTTGTGTTTTCCTATGCTCAACCCTTGTTCAAGGCCATTTACTGCGTGGTGGGTAAGAGGGTTGGTGGGACATAAAGAGCAGTTCAATTCAGTGGTTGTCCCCTAAAAGTTAACGCAGAAGTTAAGGCACACAACCATAATCCTAGAACTTGGGAGCCTGAGGCAGGAGGATTGCCTAGAGTTTGAGACCATTTTTAGACCACTCAAAGAATGCCAGGTTTCCAGGGCTACATAGCAGAACTTATTGCAAAACAAAACACGCATGCATACATATCATGGCCACATCGATACAGTATGAACCAGGGGAAGGAAGTGGAGGTGCAAACCCATAGGAAGTGGCCAGGAAGGAGGAAGTTAAAATGATGTAAAGAACAAACAAATGGGAGTTGGAACACCGGAAGATAGAAAATGAGGATTCAATCCTGCTGAGGGAAGTGCAAAGCCAGTGAGGGAAGGATAATCAGGAGTGTTGTCCTCAGCTGTAGAAGTTGACTTTCTCATCTGTGTGTGTCAGGTTGCAGATAATGCTGTGGAAGGGTCAGCTTTAACTTCCAGGAGAGTCTTTTTGGCTCTAGGGCTTGTGGTTGTCTTCCAAGGACATAATGTCTCCTTAGAGAAAGACTCAGATAGTCCAAGAGAGTATGAGGGGTGAGCTATGGCCACTCTAACAGGGCAAATCCTTTGAGTATTCATGGGCTTCAATGAGCAAGATTTGAAAATGACTAGAAGTTGGTTAAATATGGAGGGAAGGGATGAAAGAATTGTGGGTGATTCTGGAAACATGGCCATTTGGAAACCAGGTAGTCCTGATACCATTCCATAGAGAAGTAGAAATTCTGTGAAGTTGGAGAAGAGTCAAAACCACCTCTGCCCTCCAGCACCCGAGCTTCCTGTTCATTCCTCATCATCCCACACAGAACCTGGATCCCATGAACTAAAGCAGAAGCTTTATTGCCTGCCCTTGGGTTGGATCTATATGTGATGCCATCGCTCACAATTCCATGTCTAGCACAGGGCTCAGTGCAATGAACAACCACGGAACCTGCCTTCTCTTGCACATCAAATGTTCCAATTTCTAGTTGGACAATCTGTGGCGTATCAAGTCAGGTGTACCCAACATGGGGGTGGGTAACATCAAACACCATCGAGTTAGCCTGTTCATTTGAACTGTCTCATGTTGCGGTTCTGCCTTTTCACTAATAACGATGTATTAAAGTGGCACTAGGGACTCATTTTTTTTCCTGCCACATCTATGCGGGACTAGCTTTTTGCCTTGACTCTGGATTAGACTGGATAGAAAAGTTCTTGCTTGAGTCTGCTTTTGATGCTGATGGCATATGGGTCAAATCCTCTTAAGACTCAACTTTTCAGCCCTTGAGTTCCTTCCTATTCATGCTAAAGAGAGCAGGTGTGATGGTCACCTCCATCATAGGTTGTCTGGACTGCTATTTAGAAGAACATCCTTATTAACAGCTTTATCAACAAGTGTGTGTGTGTGTGTGTGTGTGTGTGTGTGTGTGTGTGTGTGTGTGTGTGTGTGTTGGTGCATGTGCATGTGTTGGTAGAGATCAACATTGGGTGTCTTCTTTGACCCACCTTATCTTTTAATACAGGATCTCTCACTGACCTCGAACCATTAAGTTGGCTAGACTGACTAGCCAGCAAGACTCAGGGATCCATGCTTTCCTCAACTGATACAGCTTACATCCACACATCCTCTTCAGTCCAAGCGGATACCACCATACCTGAATTTTAATGTGGGTCCTGGGGAATCTAAACTCACATCCTTATACTTGCATGGCAAGCTCTTCATCAAATGAGCTATCTCCCTAATACCCTTCTTCATCTTCTATTTCCTGTCCTATGGAAATCCAAATATTTTTGTAAGGTTACAATTTCTGTGTCCTCTGCAGAAAAACAGCTCACGAAGAAGGAGCTCCCACTGATGCCTAGCAACAGAAAACAGACATTGAACATGGACCATCCTCACTTTGAACGAATGCAACCTGCAGCTACAGAAGCCACGCTTAGCTACACTTTAGTTCATGCACAGCTATTTAGATAACAACCATATGTAAAGGGAGAGTGGTCTAGCTCAACTCAGTGGCTCTGTAATGGAATTTTATGAACTTCTGGAGGTGTCGTGTAGTCTGAGATCCAACCCCAATGAGGGACTCCCAGTTCAGATCCTGAAAACACAAAGTTTTCTCTCTTCTACCATCCTGCATGTGTGTTCTTCCTCTTTGCTGGCTAGTGTGCCCAGTCCTCTATACCAGATTATATATAATCTCTTAAAAATACTCCCTGACAAGGCTATCCTGCCTCAAGTGTTTCTACCCTATGTGTGGCTCTGTTCCCACAATGTTTGTCATGCACAATAATTGTTTTTACCTTCCTTTGTGATTACATATTGAACTCAAGAGTGTGACTTTGAACTCAATATGGCCAGGAATTTTCATAGTATATGTATCTGTTTTGTACTATGTACAGTAGGCATTTACTGAATGAAGGAACAGGAAGTGCTCAAATCCCACAGTCCCAGGTCATCATGAAGAGGAGAATAGCGTATGACCTCCCCTCAAAGGCCAGACTATGACATTTTTTCCTACTGGGATCATCATAGCCAAAGTTAAATCTAGCAAACACTCTCTCAGCTGCATTGATATCTTTTCTATTCCTCAAAAACCATCACTCTTTGGGGAACCTAACCTGAGAATGGAGACAGGGCAGTAGTTCTCTACCATTGAGGATAGCCTTCCATGAATCCCCAGTGTGTGTCCCTCACATTCTGGAATTTCTTATAAGGTCCAGATCCTGGAGAGGAAGCCTAGCATTTGTGCCTATGATAACATTCCATGATTAACTACTTTGGGGCAATTGCTCAGCTTTTATACCTCACAGCATGCCTCAGCTGATTGATGCAATCCTGAGGTTCTTTTGGCTGGCTTCCTCCATCTCCACTTGTGACTTCTAGGGTCCTACAGGTCCAGTGACAACTCTGGGAATATTGAAGATGTAGCTGGGGATAGGTCTGCTGGCTCACTATTCCCTACTTCCTCTAAAGCAGCACTTGCTAGGGTTGTTTCACATGTGGGTTCCCAAGCTGCATCTATCTCTTCTCCTGATGCCATGGGAGTGGCTCCCACCTATGCAGGCCATGTCATCTGCCTTCACTCTCTTGCTGTAACAAATGCCATGACCAAAAGAAACTTATGGAAGGAAAAAGTTTATTTCAGTTTATGGATTGCAAAGATTACTAAAAGTGAGGGGCATTCACTAATTCATTCATTCATTAAATGAGGGATGGTTTTGCATACTATCCACAGGGGGAAAAAAAGTGTTTAGAAACAAAAACAAAAAAGTAAAGGGTCTGAGAAACACAGCTCTATTTGAAAGTAGCATAAAGGAGATTGGACATAAACAGAAGGCACGACACTTATCACATATTGCTACAGTTTGAATAGGAAATATCTCTAAAACAGGCTGGGAGTTCAATTGGGAGTCCATGATTGATGAATTTTGGGGGAAAGGATCAGATTATTCAGATGCTAACCTCATTGAGGATCAATCTATTGGTGGATTCAAAATTTGGTGACAATATTGGGAGATGTTATAAGCCAGAGATTAGTTTCTAAGTGTAGAAGTTAGTCACAGGGGTGTGCTTATCCCTAGCATCTTCTCATGCTCTCTACTTCCTATTTCTCTTGGAGCAAGAAGCCTTGCTCTCTATGCTTGGCTCCCACAGTGATGGGGTCAAGTGACCATGGACAAAAAGGTATAAAAATAGGAGACCAAAAAAATGTTCTTCCTTTGTTGAAAAACAAAGTGGATAGGAAAGCAAAGTGAAAATCCAAACCAGAGTTTATACTATCTTTTATTCTTTAAAAGGCTCTTGATTATATATATATATATATATATATATATATATATATATATATATAGTTTGCAATGAAAGGAAGTAGAAGAAATGAAAATGTAGAGAGAAATTTTTGCTGACTTGCTATACACACCTGAATTGCCATGGAGAAAAGTAGCATTGAATGGCGGACAGGGTATAGGGCCACTCACACTTCCAGATCTACCTGATGAGACTAAAAACATAAAAAGAAAAAAACTCAATAAGACTATGATGATTTCTCAAAAACTTGAGTGTAGAACAATCTAATGACTCTTCTTCCGGGTGTTTTTGCTAAAAGAAACAAGAATATAGGTCAGTGGAAAGCCTTCTATAGGAATGCCTATGGCCCCTTTCCTCCTAGACATCAAACATGGGGTAGAGACAAACCGTCTACCAATTCAGAGTGGAAAAGTCAAACTGCAGAGTATTCGTGCAATGGAATCTTACTCAGAAAAATGACTGACACACTGCACATACAATGTAAGCCAAAACTACCTCAAAAGCAGCAGTGTAGCCAGCGAAGCCAGGTGTGGAAGTACACCCTACACGATTCCGGGGACGTGGCGTTTCCAAACACACAAAGGGAACCTGCCATGACAGAAATCAAATCAGTGGTTGGTTCAGGGTGGAGCACTGATGGGAGGGACATTTTGTGGCTGGTGGAAACACTCTGGGTCCTGGTTCAGGTAAGGTTACGTGGCATGATACACATTTGTGAAGGCTGAGTCAGCAGTCCACTGGAGTGTGCCACTGTGTATACATGATACTTCAAAGACAGCCATTTTGAAGTCTTTGTTTCTTAAGTGTTGAGTCAAGAGATTCCTGGAGTTTTAGGGTGGCAGGAGGGCCATGAAAGGCTTCTTTTACTGGGTAGATGGAAACCCAAGCTTCTAAACGAAGAAACAACATTTAAAATTGCACAGGCTTTGAAGCTGAAGTAAGACAGAGAACTAAGGGCTCCTACCATGGGGAACAGTTGAGAGTTTTGCTGAGTGAACACGTTTATGGTAATGCTGAAAATCCCTTCCACTTCAACTCTGAACTCCTCTGCTCTACTATCGTCACTTAATTGGCCATTTAGTGGAGGTTAGCAGGGTGCCCTTTGGCCTGCCATCTACAGTGCCATCTTATGAAAGGCTTAACATGCAGGGTCAGTCCCCGAAGGCATGAGTCCCTGCTCCATCACTTCTGAATAAGTCAAACGACAACAAGGCCCAATCACATTATTCAACATCAAGATGTAAATTCTTGTCAAAATATCAAATGGAAGCTCTCATCTTGAGGCTCAGTTCAAGGCTTGCAGCTCCAGAGGAAGTGCTCCTGAGTTTATCGCCAGCCACTGTTGTAATCGGGAGCATAGCCACCCCTGTCTCCACAGTGAACTTCTGAACATTCACTCTGACTGAAGGATTTACCAATAGGCTGTGCTTTCTTACTTCAAGGCTGTGTCTCGGGGAGGGGGAACTGGCTATGAGCTACATATAACCCTATGACATCTGGAGTATATCTCTCAATCAATGTCAGGCACTCTCAGTAGATACTTTAAGAATATGTTAGTTGGATGAACCATGAGTAAATATTTGCTGTTTACAACCACCCCAGTCATTTTATTTCAGTGTGTTCTAGAGAAGGAACTAACTAGAGTTTTTGGAAGTAAATGAATTTCTATTAGGGGCATGTTCTGCCATGCTTTATAAGAGTATGGGATCTAGGTTCTTGGAGCCTACATTCTCTACATAGAAAAATAATCCATAAATTAAAGCAAGCATTATAGTTATGAATTATTAAGGACATGTTTGAATTTGTTATTGTAAACTTTAATTTTTCATTATTAGTGTGTGTATAACATATGTGTTGGGGCAAGAAGCATATGTTTAGGTCAGAGAACAACTTTATGGAGTGATTTTTTTTTCTTCTATCCTCATATGGTTTCTTGGGATCAAACTCAGGTCACCAGGCTTGTATGGCAATCATCTTTACTCACTGAGCCGTCTTGCCAGCTCCCCTTAAGTAGCTTTTAAATTGAATACAATCTTTTTAGCACATATGTATTTTTATAAGTGAATGAGATCAAGATTTCCATCAGAAATAGGAAACTAGGATTTCCATCTTTAACTAGGTCAGCAATGTCTTTAAACAAGGAAAAATAAATAAAAGAAAGTATCCCCTTGGCTTAACCTTATTTTGTGAAGGTAGATTATATACACAAGGGTGTAAGAAGGCCTGCTACAGATGCTTTGGTACTCCCTGGAGAAGTGGCAGAGACTTCTGGGCCCTGAAACAGACTGTTCCAACCCTTTTGTAGGTGCAGTTTTCATATATGGCATTTGAGTGGCCGCTAGGGCATCTCAGCCCCTCCCTCCCATCTCTTGTTTCTTATGCGTGACATGAAAACTGTTCTTGGTATTCACCCAAGTCTTGGATCAGTTGCGATCCTGACCTGGGTTCCTCCCTTGGACCATAAGGGTGCAATGCAGAGGGCCACCCATCTGTCTAGCTCAGAGCTCTACTTCAAGGAGAGCCAAAGAGAACGGGGCTCTGCTTATACCTCCCAGAGTGTCAGAGGTGGAGACTGAAGTCAATTTTGGTGGGGGAAAATACTCTGGAATCTGGGGGGTGGAGTAGGTACCTTAGGATTGCACAGAAACCTTGAGGATTGTCGTTAGAAATAAGGTTCAATTACAGAGGTGTTGAGAGAACAGAACAATTAAAAGGCTAGAGAGAAAGTGGGGTGTCCATTCTTCTGCCTTGCAGTTCTACAGCTATCTCAGGAAGAGATATGAGACAACACTGGTACTTGTAATACGAACCATAGATTTGAAACTCTAAGGGAGAAAAGTGCTCCTGGGGGTATATTTCTGGCTTGCTTCTAAGACCTCTGGGGTTTTTTTCATTGTGTTTGTTTGTTTGTTTGTTTGTTTGTTGAAAATTCTCATTCCCTCTGCCTATCTCTATCTCAAGCACTTCCTCTTGGTAGCCCAGGGAAGAGGAGATGGATCTGAAATACTCTTCCTATTATTTCCTATTTTTCCATGGTAGGGGCTTTATGTGGGGATCTTGGGGGAATTAGACAGATGTTGAAAGCAATATGTATCCTCACTGGTTAGGAGTTAATGAAGATTTAGGGTCATTGAAGAAGTAGATATTTCAGAGCAACAGGGGTGAGGATCTTGCCTGACTCCTCAACGATCACCCTTGCTATCAGAACGAGAGTGAGAAAAATTGCCAAAATGGAAAGGATTCAATAGAGCATTCCAAAGTAGGGAGACAATCAGAGGGAAACAGAAACTAATTATAAAACACACAAGTTCTTAACCTGCACTGAGGTTCTGGTCCTTCAAGTGCTTCAAGCATCCACTGAGGAACCACATTGGACAAAATTGATGAGAAATTGCTGCCCTGAATGGTGATGTTCCATGAATCTTCCAGGATGCTGTTGCTTATCCATCTTCCTGCGCATTTGAATAAAATGGATGAGAAACGTGGTGGCCTGATGCTTCTCTGTCTGCAAAGTTGTTTAGTCCTAATAGGCCTTCTGATGTCTCTCACTGTGTTAAAGTAAGTTTAGTTCTTAGTAGGCCTTCTAGATGCCAGATTTGCCTGGAGAGGCGAGGACCGAGATGGGTTCTTTTCCACTCAAAGATCTTTTGGATTTACTGTACCACTGCAATAAATTGCCCTACTTCAGAGACAGAACAGTGGACCCCTACCAAGTTTTGAGGGGAAGGGTGGAGTTACCCAGTTCTGGGGTGAAGGGTGGAGTTTCCCTAACTGTTAATTTTGCAGCCTGGAGCCCATTCTACACAGTTCTGACAACTCCCAATATTTATTTATTTATTTATTTATTTATTTATTTATTTATTTATATTGTAAAAAGTTGGGTACAGCTCCCAATATTTATTTATTTATTTATTTATTTATTTATTTATATTGTAAAAAGTTGGGTTGGGTCTCCAAGATGACCTACCCATATTAGACATGGCTCTGGGCTCTGTTGGCTCTTTTGTTTTCCTTTTGTGTTAGGCTATGGTTTTCCTATAATAAGTAAAATGATTTCCCTTTATCTGGGAAGTGTAACATAGACTTGGCCTTTGCCCCCTCTGAGTCCTCTTAGTGCTAAAGCGTTCCATGCAGATCCCAGCTCCTTCTGGGTGAGCGATGGCTACCTAGGTAGAATTATAGCTGTTGACAACTTCATCCTCCCTCACATCCTGTTAGTTTCCTCAGGATCTCCTTCCTTTCTTATTTTAATTTATTTCCTCCCAGAACTCTGCTTGTTATCAATTGTGTATATGTGTGTGTGTGTGTGTGCCATATGGTTTTCTGTTATACATGGTATTTGCCATATTTATTTGTTTATGGTATATGTTGGGGGTGCATGAGGGGAGTGGTACATGCACCCATATGAGCTCTTGCTAAATCAGAGCAAGTCGTTCATTAAGTGTCTCTTCACTTTACACACTTGTAATGGGGTCTTTGAACAATATGCTTAACATTTCTGTTAGACTGGCTGACCACTGAGATTTCTCCAGTCCCCAGTCCATCCCTCGGTGCAGGAATACCCAGCCATGCCTGGCTTCTATGTGGATGCTCAGAATTTTATCTCAGATCTTCTTGCACACATACCAAGTACTCTGCGATGTTGAGCCATCTCCCCAGGACTTCGTTGTACATTTTTAAACATCTGGAGAGAGCAGGAAGGACAGGTAGCTGATTGACTAACTGGATCAAGGAACAGCTAAAGAACCAGTGGGTCTGTCAATGAAAATATCTCTCAGCTTTCCATAAGCTACATCTATGCCACGTGTCTGTCTGTCTGTCTGTCTGTCTGTCCGTCTCTCTCTCTCTCTCTCTCTCTCTGTGTGTGTGTGTGTGTGTGTGTGTGTGTGTGTGTGTGATCTTGCCAAGAGCTTATCATGAAATGCAGAAGACAGAGAAGCCCCTACTATAATGGAATCCAGTCGAGAGTTAATGCAGTCAAACATCCAGAGAGTAGACAGTGTGTGCCTCCCACATACCAGACCCACTAAGAGTCTTATAAGGTAGGCCATCAAATACTGTGCCCTCATTGGTGGTACATTGTGGGCAGGGAACCACACAGACACATGCATTTTCCAGGACATCAGGATACCGTGGAGAAATATGAGAAAGGGAAGAGTGGGCAAAAGGGATTGCAATATTAAACTGATTGGCCAAGGCAAGCCTTACTGAGGAGGTGACATTGGAGACGACAGATGAAGTGTCAAGGGAACCAGGAGTGAGGGTGTTTCAATCATGTGAGATAGGACGTGCCAAGATCCAGAGTGTGAAGCAGCTACCGGCATGAGAAGTAAAACCTCTGAAGCCTGGCCATGTGGAAGGTGCTAGAATAACTAGGCACTGAGTCCCAGCCCAGCTGTCCCCCAGCCTTTTGTCCTTGAAACGTAACCTTGTCATCTACAAAGTTTTCACTGAAGGGCTGTTAGAGATAAGGTACCACAAAAAAGGAAAAGAGAAAGAAATCAGAATGTTTTAAGAATATTTTATATGATTTTGTGTTGGGCTGCAGTCATAGCTGTTCTCACCCCGTGTGTCTCAGCTGCTCCCCTACTTGCTGTTCAATCAGGAACCCTGAAGCCTGTTTGTTAACTAAGGATGTTCCTGTGTTACGTTCTTGAGGTTCCCCCAATGATATCATATCATAGCCCCAGAACACAGAATGTCTTCTGACATGACAACCCAAGGATGTTCATAGGGAGGGCAACATGAACTATCCTCGTAGCCCCAGTGGCATCATAAATGTCCTTGCAAAAGAGAGACAGGACATTTAGAGGAAGGGTGTGATTGGAATGACATGAGGCACCAAGCCAGGAAGGTGGGGGATGTCTAAAAACTGGAGAAGGCAGAACCTGTCCCCCTCACCCCTTACTTTCTGGAATGAAAGTAGCCCTGCCCCACTTTGACCTCAGCCCCGGGGACACACTTAAACCTCTGGCCTCCAGTAAGATAAAATTGTGTTATTTTAAGCTACTGACTAGAGTGATTTGTTATTGTAGCAAAAGGAAATGGGACAATTTCAAAATGACTGTATTTTATTTTAAAAGTATGCATTCTGCTTGTGTAGCTCTGGGCCCCTTTACACATACCCAGCTGTCACTTAATCCCCATGAATCTTGAATGAATCAAGACAAGCTCTACTGATATCTTCATCATACATATAAGATGTGCGAAGCAGTCAGAATGTCAGGCCATCAGAAGAAGACAAAAGCAATTCTATCAAGGATGTGGACAAAAGGAAACCCTACATACACTGCTGGTGGGCATGTAAACTGGTCTAGCCACCATGGAGGTCAGCATTGAAGTGTACAAACAAACAAACAACAAATGACAATGACAACAACAGCAAAACAAAATAAAAAATACCTGACCCACCCCTGGGCATTTACCCAAAGGACTTCAACTCAACCTATCCTAGAGACTCATCAGTGTGACTGCAGTACTTAACACTGTGACTGAGCCATGAAACCCACACCAGTGTCCACCCACAGGGACACAGGTAAAGGAAAGTGGCATGTGTGGACAATAGAGTTGTTTTCTGATGTACAGAATGAAATCACATTGTTTGCAGGAAAGTGACAGCCAATGAACATCCTGTTCAGCAAATCAATCCAGTCTTAGAAAGATGGACACAGTGTGTTTCCCTTCATTAATATAACCCAGGCTTAACATGAAGGAACAGCATATGTATATAGATAGGATAGAAAAGTGGCCTTACTATTTTATTTTTAACCATGTGCTGTGTATGGGAATGTGCATGTGAGTGCATTTGCCCTTTTAGGTCAGAAAAGGGTTTTGGATCTTCTGGAACTAGACTTAGAGATGGTTGTGGCTCACCTGATCTGGGTGCTATCAACAGAGCCCCGATCCTCTGGAAGAGCAGAAAGCACTCTTAACTAGTGAACCATCTCTCCAGCAGCTGACATAAGTAGAGATGAAGATAGCAGTGGGGTGGAAGTATTAAAAACAGAAGGCAAGAAGGGAGAGAGCATGGCTAAGTGTGCAATGCAGGCTTATGAGAAAACCTCGGAAGTCATTTTATTGGTTTTTCTCTTCTTTCCTTCCTTCCTTCCTTCCTTCCTTCCTCCCTTCCTTCCTTCCTTCTCTCTCTCTTTCTCTCTCTCTCTCTCTCTCTCTCTCTCTCTCTCTCTCTCTCTCTTTCTTTCTTTCTTTCTTTCTTGGGTGGGTAGGGATCTCACTATGTAGACCAGGCTAGCCTTGCCACCCTATGCTCCTTGAATGTTGGGTTTTAAGAATTGTACTACCCGGCCCAGCTTTGCTGTAATAATTTTTCATAAGCAATCTGAAATGACTGGGAAGAATTTGAACTGAGCTTCCTGGCTCCAGGTTACCACAGCTCTGCTACATCTGCCTTTTCTTGCATCAGCCTTTGGGAGCTTCACGAGACCCTTCCTGTCTCGTCATTTCATGGCCACTCCTCCATGCTCCCTCTTGCATGCAACCTCTGAGGGCAACAAATCTAATTTCCCTCTACATGAATTTGCCCAGTCTGGGTATTCCACATAAAAAAAGGACAGAGACAGGCACAGTTACCTGTGTCTAATGAACCTGCTTGAGGGTCAAACCAGCACCAGAAAATACTGGGGCCTACGGCACTGTGGTACTCGGTCCTTCTGCTTCCTCTTGTGATTGTTTTATCCTCATTGTTTCTTTTCTATTCATGCAAACCTTTGGACATGGCTTCAAATCTCTTTTTGGAATTAAGAAGCACCAAAACCACACACACCACACCACACATACACACACAAACACATATACACACCATACATACCATACATACATACATACATACATACATACATACATACACATGCAGACCACATATGCACGCATTATACCATGTATATACACACACAATACACACATATACATACATGCAGATTACATATACACATACCATACCACATATGTACATACCACATACATCATACATATACACATTACATACACACACACAATACACACATACATACACATGCAGATTATATATATACACCATACCACATACACATACCACACATACCATACATATACACACTACACACACACACACACACAACACACACACACACACACACACACACACAGAGTTTCTCAAATGCATACATTGTGCAAAATGTGGCTGGCTTGTTTTACTTAGTATTATGGTTTCAAGGTACATTCATGTCTCAACACGCACTAGGCACTTGTTACATTTTTTAAAGTAAATAATACTTCATTTAACAAATAGGTCATGAATTCATTTACCAACTAATGGATACTTGATTTGTCTCTACATTTGGGCAATTACAAATGATGCTGCTGGGGCCATCAGTTATTAATGTCATCACACTTGATCAGAATGGGTTTCAGGCAACATAGGCTTCTAGAACTCTGCCAGCACAGAGCCATGCATACAAATTATTGTTCTTACAAGCCAAGGCCTGCAGTGAGATGTTGCCCCAACCACCCCAAATCCTCAGAGGGCCTGATGGAGGACTAGCAGAAGCAGCTGGTCTATGTGAAAAGTCTGTGTGGCATTCTCTTTCCTGGAAGGAAGGAGTAGGCTTCCCATCTAGTAAAAGAAAGACCTCACAGAATAGAAGTGCATATACAAGCAAAGGGAAAGACTAAGTTCAGTGCTAACCTGCTCTTCATGGCTTTATTTGTTATTTGAGATAAAGTCCCATGTGGCACAGACTAGCCAAAGATAGCTTTGAACTCCTGATCCTCCTGCCTCTACTTCCTAAGGGGTCTAATCACTGGTGGTGCTTTTCCATGGTTATTTTGATGCTGAATCCACGGAAATGTATTATGTTTCACATACATACACACACACACACACACACACACAAGCACACAAGCACACAAGCACACACACAAACACACACATACACCTACACGAACACACACACATACACACTCATAAACACATACACAAACACACATACACACACACAAACACACATACACAGAAACACACACATATATATGTACATACAATATACATATATATATATTAAATGACTTGTAAGGATTCCCTCTGAAAGTATGTTGAAATATTCCAAACATTATACTATAGGCAATTATTTACCTATGTTTCCCAACATTTACTGTAAACAGAATTACACCATCCCATTCTGGATAGGGTAGAGAGAAAGAAGCCCCTGTAATGAACAATAAATGATTGGAAACTTTAAAAATACAAATAAGGGAAGGCTGGAAGCAGATGGTCACAAGGAACCCATGGAATGTACTTCCTCCTGCCATCTCAAAGGGAGTGCACACTCCACTCCTTCTTGTGAATCCCAGAGTCCCAGGGCTGGAACCTCCCTCCCATCTAGGCTCAGCACAACCTCAAGGACATGCCACCCAGGGACATGCATAGCCACAGCAGTAGTGACACCCATTCCAACCACTACAACTACACACAGCTCCTCTTCCAAATAGAGTAGAGAGTGTCAGAGAGACCATGCCTTCTCCCACTCAATGACACAAGTTAAAAATACTGCCAGTTTCTTCAGCTTCTTCTTCCCATCTTAGCCTGGCACATTTAAAAATATTCCCATCAGTGGCTCTATGTTTGAAAATGTATTTTGCATCTGATAATTATGATGCATTTAAAGGGGTGAAATTAGAAAGCACAAAATTAGGTTGGCGGGCTTAATTAGCCCATTCTCTCTCCTTTTTTTAATGGGTGGAATTTGGGTAACTGTCTGCTCTTGGGGTACAAAGACCCCCCCAATAGGAGTAGTGGAAATATACTGGCTTCTCTGTGGTCCCAATCGCTCAGTGAGTCAGAGCTGTGGATCAGCACTGAGGAATGTCAGGCACCTGAAGCAAGAGCTTGCACCGAGTTCTCTTCAGGAAAAACCTCAGGAGCTGGATCACAAGGTAATCTAACAGGACAAGGATTAGCAGAGAGATGGTGCAGTTACTGTGATAACCTAGTTTTCAATGTAAAGAGATATAGGTAATGGCTGGGGCAACCCAGAATGATACGTCTACAAGGATGATTGATCGTCAGTAGTGTCTGGGTGCCCCTGAAGGTACACATCCCCAACAACTCTGATTCTGTGCCAACATTGACAGTGGTGTCTTCTTCTGCACACTGAAGCTAACTGTTCCTCCCCGAGACTTATGATGTAAAAGAGTACCCCAAGCTGGCTGGACCAAAAAGGACAACTTCACGTGGTCTTTCCATTGATGCCAACAGGAACCTCAGCAATCTGGTTGCGTGCTTCTGATAATGGCTACTTGCAAGGAGCTGGCCCCAGACCTAGATGGTTGGATCTATCTCCAGCACAGACAGCATGCAAGAGTTTTCTCTTTGCACATCTCCTCACAGCTCTTTGCAAGCTCCGACAGGCTGCAGGAAGTCTAGTTGAGGCTCAGTAATCCCAGGTATGAGTCATTTGGATGAGTCAGACGTGGCCCTGCGCTTTCCTCAGGCTGTGGTTTGCCTTTTAACAGAGGCTGTGTTGTTCTTTACCAAACCAAGTCCTACAGCCCTCTGTACTCTGGGGAAGGGGACCCTATACCATAAGTCCTCTTGACAGAAGGCAGAGTGACAGCCCTGGCTCCGGCTGGGTAGAATATTCTAAAGCAATCCATGGAGTAGGTGCATAGCCTCAGAGGGGCCTGAGAGCTGAATTTGGTCCCAGGCTAAGATCTGAATTATCATATCATCTCAGCAAGGTAGCATGCTCAAGTTGCAAGGCGCTATAAAGCATCCATTCATTTAGAGAGTCAGACATGAAGCCAAAGGTGCACGTGCCTACAAGCTATCCAGCAATGCTTTTGGTCATATTTGATTGCTCCACGTGCTAACTTTAGCACTGGCCACACGGTGCTTGGTGTTACAGAAAAATCCTTCGGGTCACTAATAATGGGTCAAAATGTGGTCATTTTGGACACTTTAAAGAAAAATCTTTATTTAAAAGAAAAATCTAATTTCTAACCAGGGAGCAAATAACTAAAGGAGTTCCAGCAGTTTCATTTCTAAACCATCTCTGAGAAGACTGAGTTTCCCCCCAGAATACAGTGGGATGACAAAATAGTTACCAAGAAACTACATTCGAATACATAAATGTACACATCAGAATATGAAAAGAAAAAGAAGAAGAAAAGGAAGGTCCGAGCAGGAATCTTGAGGGGCATCTGGATCCCCCAGCAGGGGGACCCTCCCTCTACAGAAAACGTGGCTCCCTACCCTTGTATTTTGAGACAAAAGTCCATAGAAAGCACAAATGATACTGAGACCAAAAAAAAAAAAAAAAAAAAAAGATTGAAGAAATTGAGCAAAAGCTCCCCGTGGCTGTGCCTGCGCACTGCTATGAAGCCAAGCACACCTGGTGCTTTAGAGTGTGTGATTGACCCTTCCCCTGAACAAGGATGCTTAGAAGCAGCGAGGCTGGGAGCCAAGCAGGGGAGACAGGGAGGGAAAGTGGGAACAAGGGGGGAGAGGGTTGTTTGCAGACTAGACTGTTAAATTGACTTGGATGAGGTCCCTTCCATTCCTCCCTGCATAAAATGGTTGTCTATTTCAGATGGATTACCACAAACTCCCAGATAGAGCCCTTAAGTGCTGTTTACACAGTGTGCTAATTGCAGTAATGGAACTCACCCCTAGCTGTCCCTCGGCTTCGGCCCAGTCTCCCCCATGAGCTTCGTTAGTAGTCCTATTTGTGGCTCTTTCACTCAGCCCCCAACAATGAGCTAAGTGGGAAATATGTAATTATTCATTTTATTGCTATTGATGCCGCTGATGCTAACTGGCCACTGCCAACCGGGGAGTTTTTGAACAACAGGGATGCTCTCCAAGAAGAGTTGATCTGTCTGGAGTCAGGGTGACCTTTGAGGACTGGCTTGGTGTTCACTATCACAAAGGTCTTGACTACAGAGGACCCAGAAGGCTGAGTTCATATTGAAGACCATATCTCTTTGTCATCAAAATCATTTCGTTACTGCCTGGTGGACTTGGCTTTCGTTTCTCCCCAAATTAGCAGTAGGAATAATAGCACCGTAGTTCCCTCAAGTCATTGAAGCTTGGTCAAATGCACAAGAGTCAAGGCCAACTAGCTGCTCAGCATGTTTGGACCATGGCCGTGAACTTCTTGTGAATGTACAGTGGTGACTTATTCATAATGAGTCTCATTCAACAGCCTTTATCCTCTTTGCACATTGATCCTTTAAAGGTCCCATCTGGATCCTAATTGAAGGCAAGACCAGTTTCTCTTGACCTGAGACTGGCCCTCTCCCCATTTCCGGTTGCTTCTGTAAGCAGCTGGTCTCAAATTTAGCAGCTTAAACCAACACAAACTCATTTTCCCTCAATGTTGGAGGTCCCAGCTCCCACATGTGTTTCACTGGTTTAAAGCAAGGTGTTGGCAGACCTGCATTTCCCTTAAAGGTCCTCAAGAAGATTATCACTAGCTTGCCCTTTCAGCTTCTAGAAACTTCTTGCCTGCCTTCAATCCTGGTCCCATCCTCCATCTTCACAGTAGATGAAGGTGGGGCTAGTTGGCCTTATACCACAACACAGAGACTTTCCTCCTCTGTCCTGCCTTGCACTTATAAGCTCTCTCCTGATTATATAGGACCCACCCAGGTAATCCAGGATAATCCAGTCTTCTTAAAGTCAGGTAATTAGCCACTTTAATTCCTTCTGCAACCTTAATTCCCATGGTCCATGTGACTTATTGTATCTATAGGTTCTGGAACATAGGAGATGAACATCTGGCCCATTATTCTGTCTGTTGTGGTACATTTTCTTCTGAGGGTGGTTCTTACCTCAATTTGAAGGTTTACAGTCTTCAGGATATCATCTTTCAAAGGTAATCTTACATCTTGGAATGTCAACATTCATAAATAGAAAATATTACTCGCATGTCTATGTGCACTCCCATAGACATACTACCACTGTCTGTCTACCTCGTGAAATGGGCTCAAACAAAAATGTATTAGAGTGGAACTATACATAATTCAGATCTCAGTAAATGCTTCCATTTATCCAATTGGCAAATCAGAAAATTCCAATTCTGGCCCAGGGATGGTGTAACTACATCATACATGGTCTCTGGAGGCAAGGTTGACTTCCTGTCTAGCTACACAACCCACTTCATGGTGCTTTTGTGAGGCAAGATGACCCCATATCTTAAGTAAAAATAGAGCCATCTATTTAACAGCTACCAGGAGCTGAGCACATGTGCTTCAAATAGAGTCTAAGGCAGTGGCTCTCAACCTATGGGTCTTGACCCCTTTGGGAATTGCATATCAGATATCCTGTATATAAGATATTTACATTAGGACTCATAATCCTAATCCAGTAGCAAAATGATGGTTATGGAGTAGCAACTAAAATAATTGCATCGTTGGGGTTGCCACAATATGACAAACTGTATTACAAGATTGGAGAGCATTAGGAAGGTTAAGAACCAGTGGCCTGGGGTAATAAGAATCTCAAAAGCAGAGGCCAGTGTTACCACCATTGTCCTTGTGGTTACCAGCTTAGACAGGAAAGTAAGAGCCCTCAGTGTTAGCACTGCTTTGAAGGAGATGTGTTCAAAGCCATAATTGAAGCCGGGGAGGGGCCATTTCAAGGAGACATTGGAAAGAACTGAAATAGATTAAAATGGAACTCTGTATCGTGCACGCAATTTGAAAGAAAAAAGTGAACAGTGGGTGCTTGCAGAAAGATGGGGAAGGGGAGCATTCTGGGACATGAAATGACATGTGAAAAGATTCAGAGGCACCAACTGGTTCATTCAAGATCTACAATCAATCTCATGGGGTTGAATAAAGTGGAGCAAGGGCTACAGGGAAGGCCCTGCAGTACTGGGGCTGAGGATGCCTCAATGGACAGCACAGACACACTCTTGAGTCCACCTTGAGCTTTGCTCCCATTCACTCAGCAAGCTCATGAACAATCCAGACACACAGAAGCTACACACACCTGGGACACGTGCAACAGCTGGATGCCGGCACTGCATACCAATGAGGATGACAGAGACATCTTGGAGCTACATGTATAAAAACATACATTTATGATCTAAGTGCACACAGGTGTAGGCCTGAATATGTACATATAGAAACAAATACATCATTAACCATGTGGCCAAACATACACATACACACACGGAGACATTTATGTGGAAGCCTGTATATGCAATATGCATGATTTCTATGTATATACAAACACACACACACACACACACACACACACACACACACACACACACGTATTCCCGCAACACATAAACATACTTATAATGCTGACACTAAAGGCACATGAAGAAAATACACAGCCTACTCACTGTCCATGGTTACATATGAAACATTGAACTGTGTACACTTTCCAATACACTTAATAAGCAAACACATTAAAACATACACAATGTACATACACTCTTACTGTTTACATGCACAGGAAATGAATGCATGTACATACATATCCATAGAGAACATTGGCAGTAGATGTCAAGTTACATGCACACATACACACAAACACAAGCACACATACACACAAACACAATAACACACACACGCACGCGCGCACGCGCACACACACACACACACACACACACACATACACACACACGTCACTTCTTTCTGGAGTGTGTTTCTGGTTCTGAGGCAGGCAACTGTTTGGCCTCAAGGAGCCTGGGAGAATTCTCTCAGCCACAGCCAAGGGCAGAGCAGCTCTGAGACCTGTTTGCATTGCACGGCTCAGCTCTCCCTCCCTCCCCTGAGGAAGGATAACACCTGAGCTGTCCCCAAACACCCAACTTCCATCTTCTCCCCAACCCAGCCCTACTGGAGTCTCTGCAGCCTGTGACCAAGTGGTGTCATATAGAAGCATTGCTGTGTCTTTTGCAAGAGTCCTCCGTCTGTGAGACTGCTTGCCCGTCCCCACCCCTCCCTTCCAAAGGAGCTGGCAGGGGGCCAGAAGAACCCAGAGGGAATGGGGACAGCCTTGCACTGGGGGTGCTTCTGGCACTGTGAGAGCCTCATCAGTGTACTCCCAGGGGCCCTGTTTGGGTGATGAGCCCAGGCTCCACTTGAGCTCAGCAGTGAGGAGGCCCACCACAACATCTGCTGGGCCTTTCTGGGGCTAGTCAAGCACAGCTTCTTCTTCTGCCGGGGCTCATCTTGGAATTGGGTTCCAATGAACTGGAACCCTGTGCTCTCTCTCGCCTGAAGTTTTGACAAGTTGTTGTCTCCTAGCAGCTGCCTGCACGGAGCTGTGACCTCCATCTGGGTTAATGAGTGCAAGGCTCACCACGCGCCTACCATGCAGCTTCAGTTCATTGTCCTGCTCCAGGGAATGCATAAACTAGGACATGCTTCACCCTAGGGGCATAGCCTCCTCCTTGGAGACCAGACCATACCTTTGATCACAAGGAGTCTCAGCAGACTAAGCTCAGGACCCTGGTCTTCGTTAGAGGAAGAGGGGGAGAAAAGATGTTATCAGTGGGACAACTTAGTAGAAGGCTGTTCATGATGTATGTCAGATGTTACACATGGCTCTCACTCCTAGAGCATTTCTGTAAAAATCACCCCAAACCCTAATTCCATACACCCGCAAGAATCCAGAGCTATCTGAGAATTGCTATGAATCCCAGACATTTATTTCCTCATGGTTCTTCTCTTGGCTTCTAAATTCACAAATTACCTGCAGGTGACTTCACTCTGCCTCTGTCAAATGTGCTAAAATCCCCATTTCTTGGGCTAAGGAAACGACTCAGTACTGAATGCTTTTCTAGAAGACCTGAGTTTGATTCCCAGCACTCATAGGCATCTGTAACTCCAATCCCAGGGGAATCTGACACCCTCTTCTAGCTTCCAAGGGCACCTGGCATGTAAGCAGGGCAGAGACATACATGCAGGCAAAGCAACCATACACATAAAACTTCTTTTAAAAATCCTACTTCTTAGAACAATTTCCAAATACAATGTGTCTACTCATTGGCGTTTAATGATTTCATTAAGGGGTTCCTGGACACAGGAAAGGTTTTATAATCAGACTCTGATGACTCCACTGGATTCTGCCTTCAGCTTACTCTCATAGTCTCCTTCCTTCCCTCTCATGAGTAACATACGGTCTGCCTCTGAACACAAACATGTCCACATTTATACCAGGGGAAAGCAGTTCCCACCACATCTCCCTAAGGGACCTTTTTGACTACTCCTGCTCTCCAAAGAGTGGGTGTCTACTTATAAGAAATTCTCATGACAGCTGCCAAGACAATGAAAATAATTCTGACACTGTGACATCACCAAGCTGAGTTTCATCAGGAAGTTCCTGGATAAAAGTGGATAAACACGGCCGAAGTGAACTCCGGAAATGACACAGGGCCATAGCCCACCTAAAGGGGAAGAAGGAATAGGACTTGAATGTTGAGTCTGGTCCTTGGTCCTGATCAGGCATGCAAACATAGCTGGAGTCAGAAGCTAGCGTCTCTTTAGACACCCTGCAATCCCAAGGAAATCTCTCTCCATCCTCTGATAGTGTTGAGCGTACCAAAAGTGTCCCCCAGGACACAGATGCCGATCTTCTTTGTTCCACACCAACAACCAAGGCCCAAGCCCCATATATCCACCCCCATTCCTCAGCCACTGTGGCTTCTCCAAGTCAAGCCAGGGGCAGGCACAGGTTACAGGCCTCCTCGAGAGTGTTGACTAGGGTCCATTCATGCACACAAAAAATGGTCTCTTCCAACAAAGTCTGTTTGTTTCCCCACAAGGGCTTGGGGATGCTGTGCCAGGCCAGAATGACTCATTGGCTCCAGGGGCACTCATTCACCCTTCTCGCCAACTGTAGCCAAGAAGCCATCCTCTGGCTCCAAGCCAATGCCATTTCTATGTAGAAAGTTTGAGAAAGGCAACCTGGAAGGGGTTCTATATGTAAGTCTTCAAGCCACAACCCTTGTACAGAATCCTAGATGGAGGTGTGCTGTTTTCCACCAAGAATTCAAATGCCATCCATCTCAACAGGACTCTTGGGGCCCTCTTCAGCAGCCCACCCTTTGAGAGTCTCTAAAAGTACTGAAAGAATTTTCTGACTGTGTGTTTAAATATATATATATATATATGTATGTATATATATATATATATATATATATATATATATATATAGAGAGAGAGAGAGAGAGAGAGAGAGAGAGAGAGAGCTTCACACTGAGTGGTTTGGGCAACTTCTTTTCAATATTTCCAATATTTCAAAGCTTAGAAACTTCAGAAAAACAAAACAAAACAAAAAAAAAAACACTGCATTTTTAAAGATTCCTCAGTACCAGTCAAGAATTTATCTTCATTTATAAAAAACCATTCATTGCCATCCACAGGATGGGGAAATGGCTCAGCTGAAGAAGCTTGTAAGACCCCCCCAGTCAACCCCCACCCCCACCACCACGTAAAGTCTGACTGTAGCAGTGTGTGTGTGGGAACACAGAGACAGGATACTTACCAGCTAGCTAGTCCAGCCTATCTGGAACTACTGGATCAGTAAGAAATTCTGTCTCCAAAAACAAAGTAGGTGACTGGAAAGATTGCTGAGGGGTTAAGAATACTCTCTACTCTTGCGTTAGTTAGACTGGAGTTCAGTTTCCCAGCAGCCATAACATACTGCCTGTTGTAAGTCCAGCACCAGAGGATCTGGAACCCTATTTTGCCCCACCACTAGCACCACAAGCAGGTATCCACATACATGTATACACACACCCACATGCACACACACACACACACACACACACACACACACATCATGCACGAGCACACGCGTATACATAAGATAAAAAAATAAATCTTTAAAATTGAATAAGGTGGAGCAGGATTAAGGAAGTCACCTGGTACTGCCCTCCTTGTTTATGCACATATAAGGCCATCTACCAGTCCTAGCCGGGCTTCCGGGTACTGTGCATCCCAGAAAGTTATACGTATTGGTTTCACGGAAGGGTTGTGGGTAATAAAAAGGCATCTATAATTGCCAAGACAGGCCATGCAATGTTCTGAGCACTTTCTATGCATCACCTGACTCCTCCTTCCTGGGGCTGAGGGAGTATGGTCATCTGCACCGACATCTTGAAGAAACTGAGCCGAGAGCAGCTAAATGGCTCAAGTTCACACAGCTAATAAAAATCATATTATGTGGCAAATTAATAGGGCAATAAGATCTCAAAAGGTGAACACTCAGCTGACTTAGAGGCGCAAAGTGTCTTAGTGGTTTATAAGCACTTTGGAAAACATGAGTATTAATTGCTAATGTGTGTGCTAACAAAGAGGCTGGTCTATCTATTCAGCAAGAAGCCTGCCCATGGACCTTTCCCTGTACCAGCCCTCAGTGGGACTCCTTCCTGAGACAGAAAACCAGGAACCTGCAAGTGACCTTGATTTGATCGTCTCATGTTTCCTCCAGGAAGGAGATGTCCCTTATTTGTTCAACAAATATATTGATTCAGCTTGTCCCTAGGGCAGGCCATGTAGTTGGAGGTAAAATTGATAAGCAAGAGAAATTTAGAGCTTGGAGAGTAGACATCTATAGGACACTTGCCTAGCATGCATAAAGCCCTGGGTTCAATCACACACACACACACACACACACACACACACACACACACACACACACACACAGAGAGAGAGAGAGAGAGAGAGAGAGAGAGAGGGAGAGAGAGAGGGAGAGAGAGAGACAGAGAGACAGAGAGACAGAGACAGAGACAGAGAGACAGAGACAGAGACAGAGAGACATAGATAGATAGAGACAGAGAGACAGAGACAGAGAGACAGAGGCAGACAGACTTGTATAGATCAAAGCATAACAGGGTGGTTTATCAATCTCAGGTATTAGCAATATTCAGAGACAAATGAATCCTCCTGGCTTCTTATTGTATCATATGCTTCTTAGCATCCTTGACCTCTGCCCATGGCATTCCAGTAGCACCCCAAGATGTCACAAGAAGAAAGTGTCCAACCTGGCCGAATTTCTCAGGGGTCAAAGCAACTCTAACTGGGGATTGTGCTATGGAGAAAATATGGGTTCGTTAATGTAACTGAGACATCTCTAAGTCCAGGGAACTTAGAAGACCAACCTTGAACCCATTTTCTGGTAGAGGGGAAATTAAAGTAGAGACAACGCGTTGATTGCTCAGGAACATTCTTTGGAAGACAAGGGAGAATGTCAAAGACAGAGGAAAGAATAGTGTGACCCAAGAGATGAGAAGGAGCCAAGGTCTCATTCTGGTTGTAGGCTTTTCAACATTCACATCAGGGTTCTGGATAAAAGAGTAGTAGAATGCTGACAAACTGGAGAGAGAGGTGGCAGACTCTAGCCTTGAGAAGACTTGGGTCATGAATTCAAATTGGGGTACAGTAACAGCAGCAGATGTGTTTGCAATTGAGGAAAAGGAAGAGACAAAGGAAACAGAAAAAAAAACAAGAGGAGAAGGAGAAAAGCAGTGAGATATCCTGTACCCATATTTCCCAAGGGTGGCTGAAAATCAGGTGATTTTAAAGACATTGAGTTGCATCTGTGTTTCTCATGCTTGTTTCTGCGAGTCTACAGCTCTTGGTTAAGCACAGGTCTCTGGCCCCAGCCCCAGAGGTTATCTAGTCACTCACTTCTGAGAACTGTCCGTGGTTTCCAGAGAGATCACCAGCCATAGGTCACTTAGTAGAAATATGGTACCCAGGGTAGAAAGGTAAAACCTTCAATGCTGTGCTGACAGCTGGTGTTCTGGGAAGAATGATGAACACTATACTAAGGTGATCCCTAGGGCCCTTGAAATGTACCCAGAGTGGGGTGAAGGAGAAAAATCTGGCCAAGAAAAGAGAAGATATAAGAAGAATTGAAGTGCTACCTTCAAACAGCAAAGAGACTGTGATGAGAAGGTGGGGGTGGGAAGTGGATTTAATTCTGATTTCTTCCCCAGAGTCAATCACAGACTAAGGGAGAGCCCTATGTTGTGTGGCACTATTCCTGAGGAGATTAAAAAAAGAAACAAAACAAAACAAAAAGTCAATTCACTCCAGACAAGGAACAGTAATAAACAAAAAGTAAGGTTGAAACCCCCAAAATCCATCTTGATGCATCTATGAATTTATTGGGGTTATTTGCAGGAGCAGAAATGAGTCAACCATGACTATATCACCAAAAATCTACCCCAGCATGAATGTCAGTTCATGAAAGCTGGAAAACTGAAGTGTATCACACAATTTGTCTTTTCCAGATGACTCAGGTTGTCTGAGTCTCTTCCAGGCACCTTGACTTCTTCTGAGAGTGTCTCTCAACAGTGGGCTTGTGTATGCTTGAGGAGGGAAGGGCCACGTGAATCTGGTCAGTTTCAGGGACTTCCTGAAGCTTTGAGATGCCAATTTGCTAAGCTTAGCAAGTGGAGATGGGTTGTTTTTCCTCCCTTAGAACATCCTTCTTCTGGAAACTTCCCTCCAAGATTTTATCTCAGAAGTGTCAATGAAGCTGGTTGCGGTTAGACAGAGTAAAGTCTTGTAACTTTTGTAGATCCAGCAGTACAGCTCTGGTGTGTAATCCATGTATGTATTTTAGTACAGTCAAGCAGTCATACCATAAAAAGCAAAAAAAAAAAAAAAGGACACTGATTTGAATAAATACAATTTGCCCTGATATATCTAAAATGGATCCCTTCGTGATACGATCAATAGAAAAAGCGTAAATTGAAAACTGAATGTCATTTGCTCAGAGATGGAAACTGGGTTTAGATTTTGCACACAGGCCAACTCTTTATCTATACAGGTCATGTGACAGTGTGGCATGTAGGTCTTGTGGTGGACTGCTAAGCAACAGCATCAGCAGTCACCAGGAAATCAATGATGCCCCGTTTTTTGTCACCCTGTCACCATTTTTACAATTTAAAGACATTTATATCTCACTCATGTATCCCTATCTTAAATTAAAATGAACTCGTTATAAATTTTATATACATCTTGAGAATTTCATAGCAGACTTTAAGGTACGTAGAAACGGCCTGGGGCATCCTAAACAGAAGTGCTACCAGGACTCAGGAGACTCGATTCAACTCAACTTAGCTTAGGAACATACCCCAAATGATTGACTAGTTCATAGTCTGGAAAATCCAGTGATGACCCTGGCCTCTAGCATAGCTGGATTCTTTATCTATGCAGGTCATATGCCACAGCTGGGTACTTTAATTGCAATCATATCCTCAGGGTTCTGTCCCAGTGGGCCCAGATTTCCTTACCTCAGAGTAGCCTTTATGCTTTTCCTGGATGCCCCTGATATAGAAATATGGTGACTGCAAGCATCCCCAGAGTGAGCAATCCAACCCCCATACACAAGCAAACTAATTGTTTCCAATAATTCCATATATGCTTGAGCCCAGGATCATTGCTCTGGATCACCAGGGTATGCTGTCACTGAGTCCACTTGTCACATGATGTACATTTAGTTTGAGCCGACTCAGCCCAAAAGCCAGTTCGGCAAGGCCAACCTAAACCTATGCAAACCTCAGGTTTCAGTACCCATGGATATCATGAGAAGGGCTAGCGCACTTGAGGTTGGGATCAGAGTGGAAGCCAGCAAGTCACTGTGTTCAGGATAAGGGCAAATGGCTCTGAAAAAGGTCAAGACACTCTTTGTGGATGTCAGTTGAGCACTGAACACCAGTGCTAAGGCTGTAATGTGAACCATTCTTTGCTTCTGAGCAGTGTGCTTAAGAAATCTTGTCCTAGGGCTGGTAAGAAAGGTTAGTCAACAAAGTGCTTGCTATACAAGTGTGAAGAGATGATTTTGATTCCCAGAACTCATAAAAAGAGACAGGTAG
This sequence comes from Rattus norvegicus, assembly GCF_021556685.1. Lineage (NCBI taxonomy): Eukaryota > Metazoa > Chordata > Mammalia > Rodentia > Muridae > Rattus > Rattus norvegicus. The sequence goes on along the minus strand of NC_141552.1, from coordinate 58,886,960 downwards.
GATACACTGCACTGGCAATCCCAGCCCTGGAGAGGTAGAGGCAGATGGATCCCTGGGGCTCTCTAGCCTGCCAGCCTAGCTTACTTGGCAAGTTCTAGACCACTGAGAAACAAAGTAGAGAGTATCTAAAGAAATTACATCTGAGGTTGTTCTCTGCCAGCCACATATATGTGCTCACACACATGGGCACATGAACACACATACACACATATGCATGCATGCACAATTCACATAAGCATGTGTCCATGTGCACATATGAGTGTGTACATGAGATTTTTTTCCCCATATGTCTGTATTCAGGGAACATTCAGACATTGGAAAGAAGTCCAAGAGTTAAAAGCAAGATTAAAAAAAAAGTTTTGGAGAAACTGAGAACAATGATATTTGGGCAGACTGGTCTATTAACTTTCCTTGGGCGACTATACAAACAAAATGGTGACAGGCCCCACATACATCATGTATGTAGAAATCCAAGAGGAACCAAAATAAGATGTCTGCAGATACCTGGATAATGAAAGCACAAAGACCACACTTTACTCAAACTCTGAGGCCCACAGTCTCTATCCAGTTGTACATCATGATTTACCCAATAGCTTCCCCCAAGGTTAGTGTTTTCTCCTCTCCAGAGTTGGTGTTTTCTCTATTCACCTCATATCCAACATGCAGTCCAAGAACCATTGCTTGAAATCTGAAATCTCACCAAGTGCAAAGAGTTTGCTCAAAAGGGTGGATCTTCATCAAAGAGTGGCCAAACTCCAGAATCTTCACAGACAATTGACCATTAGTTGTGAAAGTGATTCTTTATCTCAAAGAAAAATTATCTTAGAAGGAACAAGGACACAGGATATTATACACTGTGGTAGCTTCACCCAGCAAGACATCTGTGGGCTCCTGTTCATCCCTCAAGAGCTCCCAAACCAGATTGACTCAGAAATATAGCAGCACACATTGCTGGGTTGTAATACCCCAGGTCCTCATGCTGAGATGACACTGGGATATGCTGTGGTTTAATATTGTGAGACAATCCTAGATTCAAACCTCAGCTCTGTCATTTCTTGATGTTTTATCTCCAGTCTTTAAATGTGTCAAATGTCTACATGGGATGCATTCTACAGATCGCAGTGGAAACGTTAAACTTTGAAAACATTTTGGGGAAAAAAGTTATCTTTTCTGTTTAATTGACAAATATTGCAGTAAGGATTTGTTTTCATTGGATATATTAATATTGTATTTGCAGGTGTGTTTATATTGTATGTGTGGGTATATTAATATTATATATATGAATGTGTTAATATTATATATACAGCAGCGTTAACATATGTATAGGTATGTTAATATTATGTATACAGACATGTTAATATCATAAATACAGGTATATTATTATATTGAAGCTGTGTGTTAATCTTGTATGTACAGGTATGTTAATATTGTATGTATAAGGTACGTTAATGTTATGTGTACATGTGAGTGGATCAGAGTCTTTCCTAAGTTTCAAAGGTTCAGCAATATGCTTGGTAAAATGTAGTGACAATTTTGGAATTTTAGTTTCTTTTTAAAAAGCACAGAAATATTATAAGAATATGTGTTTGTTTTAATCACAGGTGTGGGGATGTGGGGATGCTTTGGACTGTCCACAACAGCTATGATTTGCCTCGCGCTCTAGCAGAAAGTGTGTTTTTGACTATTACTCATAGCTTCTGTGATTATGTGACTTTTGGAATTCTGGGAGCTTTTCAGAGGACAGATAAATGCTGGGACCCCAGAGGTGTGATTGATGGCTATTGGTGGTTCAGGAGGTTGATTGTGGTTCATTAATAGTTTGTGTTCAAAGAAGAAACAATGAGAGAGAAAATAGATTCAGGGATCTCTATCCATTTTTCTCTCTCCTTTATCCTTCTTTCTCACCTCTCTGGTGAAACTAGGGGGATAAAGGGTAGGAAAAAGAAGAACCCAAAAAGTAGAAAGACTAGCTACAGTAAAATCTAGGTTTGCTGTTGTTGTTGCTGCTAATTGCTCTCAATGGAAGTGTACTGGAACTCCCTTCTCCCTCTGCCTCTCCCTCCCCTTCTCCGGCTCTCTAAGTTTGTGTCTGTATAACTGTGAGGCTCTCAATTTTCTCGTGTTTAACTGAATTCAAAACTAATACATTTCTAGATTGCATTCTCAGCTTTAATTTTTTTTATTTTATTGAATACACTGTGGAAGATAGAGAACAACTCTACAGAGTGCCTTTCTATGGGTTCGATGTGTGGAAGTCGGGTCACAAGGCTTGTGAGTCAAGTGTTTTTAATCACTGAGCATCTCAAAGACTAAAACTACTTTAAAATTATATAGACATATGTGTGTGTATTAATTACATTTCTATTGCTCTGATAAAACACCATGACCAAGGTAATTTATAGGCAGAAGGGTTTACTTAGGCTCCTGGCTCTACCGGAGTAAGAGTCCAGCATGTCCACAAGCAGCAGTCATGGGCTGGAGCAGGATGCTAAGAGCCACATCTTGAGCCAAAAACAGGAAGCAGAGAGTAAACTATTGGCAAAATTTTTTGAACTGTCAGGCCACTTCCAGTGACACAAGGAGGCCACAGAGAAGCCTATGCTTTTCTAAACTTGGGACCTAGTCTCTCTCTCTCTCTCTCTCTCTCTCTCTCTCTCTCTCTCTCTCTCTGTGTGTGTGTGTGTGTGTGTGTGTGTGTCTGTCTGTCTGTCTGTCTGTCTGTATACTAATGGACCTAAGTCACTTGATGTTTTGCCTATTCACTCACAAGTGCTATAGCTAGTATCAAAGTCCACTGTGGTTATTTGCTTAGAAATCCCTCTTCCCTGTGTCACACTGGCCTCCTCTTGTACAGGAAGAGTGACTTACTAACATATGCATCTTAACTGAGAGTGTGAAGAAATGCTTGAAGACATGTTCCCCGCCCATCTGCAGGGGACACTGGCCCCTAAATAACAATATTGTGCTGAAGTCCCTTGCAGTCAGCTGGGTGCTCAGCACCCCATGAGGATGAAGCTCCTGGACTGTGGATGTCAAAGAAGGCCCGATTAGTTATCCTGACAATACTCTCCTCTACTTTCTCACACTGGATAAATAGACTTAAACCAGAGTGTTCCTAAGCAGGAAATGTCTGCTTGCAAGTCAAGCTATGTGCATGGAAGGACCTCAACTTCACAAAAGTCTGCTGTCCAGGTCCAAGGCCCCTTCCATACCCTGGTTTGGAAACTGAGAATCTGTATCTTTTCAACTTGGAAACAGAGCCACACTTGTTGCCTCTTGGCCCTTTGGCTAAGTCAAGCTACAGACTCAGGCTCATCTCCAGGCAGTCCCCCACATGACCTCATTTCTGTCACCTGAAACCTGGAAACTAGAGTCAGGAAGTAATCAAAGGCAGGACCCCAGCATCACCTCTTTCGCCCCTGCTGAATCAGAGGCAGTCAGGCTAGGCAAACTCCCTTATTAAAAGTGGGCTCCCATTTGGACCTACCAGCCCCTTTCAGAAAAAAATAAGTTAATCTCACCCTAACTCTATTTTGTAAATACAAAGCCTGACTCCAAAGTCCCAGGGAGAGCACATTTCCCAATAAGGAGGGAAATGGCATTTACAGGAAGGGCTGAAAGGCCCCTTCAGCAGCCTGCATTTTTGTAAGCCCTGTATGAAACCCGCATGTGGGCATGACTAATGGATCCACCTAATTAAATTTTTACAGCATTCCAGGGCTGGAGTGTCAAATGTTTGCTTCCAGTTGTCTCCTTGTAACACTGTCAAGTAAGTTGTCCATCCCACCCCCTCCTACACACACCTTTTTTTTTAAGGGGATGTAAGCTGCATTCCAATGTGGTATGAAACCAGAATTTGGCGTTTAGCAAGCTGGAATTTGAACCTTAAAAAGACAGTTGACCTCATGACTCCTTTGGACTTTGGAGGAAGAGGGCTAGCTGAGGGTACTCTCTAAAATGCACTTCCCTATCCCTTGCTCTTTAATTGTCTCCCCCCACCCAAAAGTGGAGGAACACGCAATTGGACCATGTGGAGATAGACGCTTAAGTTTGACATATGCCAATCAATCTTTGGATGTTTTCTAAACTTGAGATTCCTCGGGTTTGGTCCATATATCATCAACAACACGACTCCCCGGGGAGCTTGTAAAAGTGCATGTTCCTGGACTGCACAACAAATTGTTTGAATCCCAATTTACAAGTGGAACCAAGTAGTCCAGAAGCGTGAGTAACCATGTGGTTCCTGGGGACCCCCCCAGAAATTTTCTTCACCTGCAAAAGAGGCCTGGAAGAATCCATCGCAGTGGGGAGTTCCCTGTCCCTTCCCCAAACCAGCCCACCCTTTCTACACAGTGTTATGAACACATATACACAAATACTCAGGTCAACCCACATGAATAGAGAACCCATACTTGTTAATACATACCTGGGCCTAACAAACACAACATATTGGGAAGTAAAGCCTGCTTCCCACATGTTCTAGTTCAAGATATTATACCTCAGCTCTTTTTGAAACAAATTGCCAACTCATCCAAGATTTTGCTTTCTAATTCATCTTAGGGGGAAAAAAATCACTAACTATAAGCAACAGAGAAAGCCGTCCCACTCCCAGCCCTCCATCCTAATGCGACAGTCTCCTCATGCCCTGACGAATGGTTGACCACAGTCAAATGTCTGATGCAATTGTGCAGTTTCCTTGGCAACCATTCCTCCTGGACCTGGTCTGAGGACAGATGAACCACTGCCATGAGCCAAGCAAATGTACTTTGTAACCAATGGGACTCCAGAATCGGGAGATCCCTACAGTGTCTTCAGGGAGCTGTTTGTCTTGCACAAGTTACAGGACCTCACTACATCCCAAGCTCTTTTGCTATAAGCTAGAGATCTGTGAAGATGAAACGAATCCATGCAGGAAATGGCCAAGGTTGGAGGCACAGGGTCAGCCAATAATTAGCAGCTGTGGGCCAATGCCTATGGAACACACTGGAAAGTTCTCGCTCTGCATCCTGTCCCTTCCAGCTATGGGCTGGGAAACCATGTGTACTTTGCTTAGAGCCTTGGAGCACCAGTCTCCTCACGGGTGTAGAAGGATCATTGCCACTAGAATCACGCACCTATTGGAATAAATGTCATGTAGTATAAGAACAGGGGCAAGGATAATTCTGAAAAAGAGATAAGGGACCTCTCCTTCTGCGCTTCTCTGAAAATATATTTTATGGCTTCTATTTTTGTGTTTTTAATGGAACTTCTGCACATGTGAACATGTGTGTGTATGCATCTATACAATTTTCTTATGCTTTCCCCTTCTAGTTTTCTGTTTTTTCCTATTCCAATTTGTTTGGTTTTGTTTTTTCTTATTGTATTGTATTTTATTATTATTCCTTAGATGCCTGTTTGTTCTCTAAGGAGAGGTAGAAAGGGTGCCAATCTAGGTGGCTGGACGGAAGGAGAGATGGGAAGAAACTGGGAGGAGTAAGGGAGGAGAAATCATGATAAGAATATAATATAATATAATATAATCTATTTTCAAGTTGATATTTGTTTTCTATTTTCAAGGCTTTCTGTGAGAGCCTATAATACCAGCACAGAAGGAATGAGACAGCCAATTTTAGGAGTTCACTAAGCAGTCAGCCCAGCCCAAAATACTGAGCTTTTGGTTCAGTGAAAGAAAGACTATCTCAAGAGAATAAGATAGCACCTGGTAGAGTAAGACACATGACCACCTCCCTTTGCCTTCAGAGGCATACATACATGTGTTTGCACCTGGACACACAGATCCATACACCAGAGAGAGAGGGTGGGTGAGCAGAAGGAAGAGGGGGAGGAGGAGGGGAAGGCAGAGGGAAAGGAAGAGGAAACAATGTCAGCTCCATGAAGTTTACATTTGATTCCAAACCTAATACTTTCTTAGATGTCCAGCTAATTGTTACCATGAAGGAGCAGCAGGGCCTCCTAGGGCCTCTGCCCCCTTTATCTTTCTCATTCCTGCACAGAAAGCCAGCACTGTCTCAGGAAGTGACCCCTAACTTAACTGTTGGGTGGAGAAAATGTTTGCCGATCGGATACCAAGGCTAGTTGCGAAATTGTGTCCTTAAAATATTCACAATTGCTCAAAAAAGTTAAACGTAGCATTACCACATGGTCCAGCAATCCTATTTCTAGATATACACTCCTAAGAAATGAAAACAGGACTTCAAACACTTGTATGAAAACAGTCAGGGCAACATTACTCATAGTATTTAAACAGCAAGGAGAGGCCAAATATCCATCAGCACGAGAAGAGATAGACAAATATGGTGTATCCATACAGGGAAATAGTATTCAGTCGTGTAAAGAATGAGTGGCACATACTATAACACAGGTTGGCTCTGAAACCACTAAGTTAGCTCACAGAGGGAATATACAAAAATCCATGCCTTATAAGACCTCAGTTCTAGGAAACGTTCAGAATAGGTAAGTCTGTGCAGAGAAAAAAATACATTAGTAATTGCCAGGAGAGGGGTAGAATAAGAACCGATTGCCTAGTGGCTTTGAGTTTTCATGAAAGATTTGGAAGTGGATTAGGTTCTGTTTCCACATACAAACACTTCGAATATGACTGAAGTGTACACCTTAGAATACCAGTTTTACACTATGTAAATGTACATGTGGGTGTTTGGATATGGAACGAAGAGAAGAGAAGAGAAAGCAGTGGTTGTCGGAGTAGAGTATAGGTTTGCACTTTGAGGCGGGCAAGTCTCTTAAATCTCTTTAATTAAGACAACGAAGACAATAGCAAACAGAACCAGCAGTTCAACAGACAAATAGAGCCGCGAGCCGATGGCGTCTTTGGAACAGTCGGTGACCAGAGCAGCAGTGTTTTTAAAGTCAAGTTAACATGTTAAGCGTGCAAACAACACTGTCATTCTTTTTGTTTGTACGCTCTTCAACCCTCTCCATCAGCTCCTGAGCTTGGCACCCATCCTATTTTCTGCATGACAGCTGTGCACAGTTGAATAGTAAATCAAACATCCTAAAAACCCGTTGTTTTCTTACAATGTCTGATTTCCCAGATATTTCATTTCTGGTTTCCTAGCTGACACCCCTTGTCTTAGGACAGAGGTGGCAGTCAACACATTCAGGTATAAGCTGGTGACTATCCTGCTTGGAGGCAGTGGTATGTGGATCCGAATTGACAGAGTAAATTTCAGACTGATACAGGATGCCCTTGCAAATGTGTTGTCAGCAAATGGTCTTTGACAGGAAGGCATTAGGTAGTAAGTTTCGTGGGGGACACATGTCACCAAGGTGAACTAGAAGTTACCAAGGATATTAGCTTCCTAGCCAGTTCTGGAGGCTGTTTGGCTGAAAGTGGTTCCCAGAAGTCCTCAGAGTAGGCTCAGTCAGCTTCAAAGCCACTATCTGAGAGAAGAGGGGGAGAGGTACAGTTTTCCCCTGGAAAGAATGATAATAAAATATTATCTTAAAAGGGTATTGCTTCCTGAGTGATCACACACACACACACACACACACACACACACACAGAGAGAGAGAGAGAGAGAGAGAGAGAGAGAGAGAGAGAGAGAGAGAGAGATGGGGAAGGGGAAGGGGAGGTATATCCCAATGCTCTTAGTGTAAACCCATTGTTACCTTTGCCCCACACTTCCTCCCCTAGCCTCTTCCTCTTTGGCTCTCTTGTCCTTTCTCTCTTCCTATCTACACCCAAACAACCCCATGTATTCTCATGCGCAAAGGTCAATATGCCAATATTCCCATAGTTAGACCCACTCAGCCCTCACACCCACCACACCAGCAGACACTTCTACTTAAGGGCCAAGAGTTGTTCTCAGACCGTCATTCTTAGAGATAAAACCCATGCTAAAATCAACCGCAGGTCCAGCATGCACACTGCAGCTGGATTTGATCAGCCTCAGAGCCTACTGGTATTTGATCATCCATCCCAACTTGCGATCTCGAGGTCTCCAGAATTTCTGAACCTTGGCCCAGTGTCTGGGTGATCCTTGGTAATTAGAGACCTGCAATTTTGCTCTGAGAAATAACATTGAAAGTCCACTCTTCACTGTCCCCCAAAGAGATGGCCTTCTGCGGTTATGTAGCCTGTAGCATGTAGCCTCTGGGTCTTGGCAAAGACGGCATGACTCTTCCCAAATGGGCAGACACGCAATTTCAGGACAAGCGTTGTTTACATATTCAGTTAAATTTGATACTTGCCACATAAATTTGAGGGTATTTGGCCAAACACTTTGCATGTTATACTACACCCTGAAGACTATAACTGTGTCTTTCTATGGGGAAGAATGATTGGGAAATGGCTAACCAGGAAAATAAATAAATTATATGTATTTATTTTTCAACATGCTTTCCTGGACTAAAGGAAGGACTCTCCCAGGTCACGCATACTTCAAAACCTAAAGGGAAAAGTGGCCTGTTGGTTTGATAAAATTAAATGCTTATTCCTTTCCCTCCTGGGTGGCGACAAATACTTATCCAGCTTGCTACTCCTGGTGAACAAAGAACATTCAGACCCAACAGTCCCAGCCCCCAACAGTCACCATTCTCAGTCGAGGCTTGGACTTATTTCCTAAATGCCACTCTCAGGAGCTATCAAACTTTAAGTAAGTGAAGTCCTAAGAAGACATTGATGAAAATGGCAAGTCACGTGTAGACTGAAGGAAGGACCAGGAGCTCCATGGGAATCTCCTAAGCCCTTCACAGAGTGTAGTATCTAAGGTGGCAGCAAAGTCGAGAACCTTCCGAGAGGCTGGCTGACCTGGTATAACGAGGAGGCTGCCTGAGTTCAGGGGCCCACAGACAAAACTGCCTGGAGTCATCTCCTCAGATTTCTCTGATCTCCTTAATATCCAAATACTTAGTTGCATTATAATTTGAATGCTGAGTATTTCATACAAGATCATGTGCTTGAACATTCTACCTCTGACTGGTGGTGCTGCTTTGGAAGTCTGTGGATCTTTCAAAATTGGGACTCAGATGGAGGACATTGGTAGCCCCTCCTCCTTTCAGTACTTCTCCTAGCTATATCGTCCCAATAGGAAAAGTAATATATACAGTATATGTCAGACTGCTCAAAACATCATATTGACTGTTTAGCCATGTAAAACAAAACAAACAAGCAAACAAAACCCCATCTATACAAGTTTCTAGGCTGCTAACTTCAGTGCTAAGCTGAGTTCTCCTTCAATCAATCAGTTGAATGTAGTCTCCACTTCCTTTTCCTGTGACAGTGAAAACTTTGAGACACAGAAATAAGAAACCAAAGAAGACACTAGAGAATGGAAAGACCTCCCATACTCAGGGATCAGAAGGACAGATCTTATAAAAATGACCATTTCACCAAAAGTAATCAATAGTGTCAATATAGTCCTAATCCAAATTTCACAGCCAGGGAAATAACCCACAGTCTCACAATTTAGATGTCAGGGTGGTACAAAGGAAGAAAGAAAGAAAGAAAGAAAGAAAGAAAGAAAGAAAGAAAGAAAGAAAGAAAGAACAAAATAACAGAAGGAAGGAAGGAAAGGAGAAAAAGAGAGAAAAGAGAGAAGGGAAGAAAAGAAGAAGATGAAGACAAAGATGAAGAAGAAGGGGGAGGGGGAGGAGGAGGGAGAGGAAGAAGAAGAAGGGGAAGGAGAAGGAAAAGGAAAAGGAAGAAATGAATGAAGAGAAAAAATGTCCAAAGCAATTTTCAACAAACAGAATACTGTAGGAGATTATCATTCTACCTTCTTTCAAATTATACTACAGAACCATAGTAATAAAAACAGCATGGCACTGGCTCCTTTGCTCAGTTACATTCTAGTCCTGCATCACTGTTTAGCTTCCTTTACCCGGAATGCCTTCTACATAGTGAAACTTTCTAGAAACTCCTACTCTCCTTGGTCCATGTCCTCATCCCTGTTAGGCATGAGCCAACAGTCACAGATATATGTCGGTGTGGGCATGGGGCATTTGTCGGTGCCCCATGCCCACACCGATAGATATACTCTTTGTTCTGTGGCGTGTGATCAGAAGGTCCCCTTGGCGCTACACTGAACCCATCTACTGAGGAGTGGGCTCATGCTGGGTTGACCATCACAGAGTTTCATTGCAAAGCATCAGCTGTAGGATGTGACTTAGAGCCTCCTTATCTAAAGTCACAAAGTAGTGTTTTTCACCAATGTGCTTGTGGGAGCTGGAAGATGAGGTCCTGGACCCCTGGTGTCCTCATATGATGTCTTTTTACATTGGTTTCTTTAGCTGGTAGATTTTGTATCAGCTCACAATGGCTTTGCATCTGGTCTATGCTTCATCAGAAGAAGCAATTCACAACCAGCTGTGGCATTTAGCTCTCCTTCATGGCTGGGACAAGTCTGAGACAACATTAATTTCTTGTTGTACCCAGGCTTGCTACCTGGTACAAGGCAGCCTGTCAATAAATGGTTGTTAGTAGGTTGAATGGAATGAATCAGAGACTAGGTAAGGCATTCATTCTCAGGTCTGTCTCTTAATTATTAAACCACCTTGGTCCAAAATTTAAAACTCTGTGTCTCTTTTCTCCAAATTCAGAATCAAGATAATAACCATGCCCTATTCCTGGGCTCATAAGACATTGTTTACCAACAATGGGTGGGTGGACGGATAGATGGATGCATGGATGCATGGATGCATGGATAGATGGCTAGGTGAGTGGATGGATGGATAGATGGATGGAATAATGAGTAGGTGGGAAGATAAATATTCATGTTGGTGAATTATCAGACTAAGTTGTTTGCTGAAATAATTTTACAACATAACTAAGAGAAATGTACATTGCTACCCCAAACCATCATCCATTCACACACGATGTAAAATGGTCTGAGCTCAAAGCCATCCCTCAGGCCAAAACCACAGTCACTTCCAGCCCCAGACCTGCTCTCAAGACTCCCCTAGACCACCACGTACTCTTCCTCAGAAAGAAAAAGGAAAGAAAAAGAAAGGAGTCAGAAAAGGGGGAAGGAGATCGGAGGGCTGAAAACAGTCCAAACACATACAAAATTGACTTAAAGCCCAGTCTGGCACAGGACTTTTGCAAAAGCTGTCATTTCACTTTAACCCATTCCTCTCCTCCACCTCCCCAGAAGTAGCCTGCAGGCCTGAGGTTTTGCTGTGCTGAAGGTGGCACAGACAAGATCTCCAACTCCCTCCCCATCACTCAGCTTTGAAGGTAATCTGTTATCTCGGTAGCTCAAAGGCAGGTAGCTTGAGAAGCATTCTGCAGAAAGGGCCCATTCCAAGTCTCCTTCCTCTTCCCCACCAGCATCACTCACCTGTGGCTAAAAGGCTCAACCTGCCCCCTGACAACCCTGTTCCTCTTTTTCAGGAGGCTCTCTGTGAACCCCTGAGACTTCAGCCCCTCCTGGGCACCTCATATCAGCTGAGTAATCTCCCCCCACCCCGCCCCGCATTCTGACACACAGCTGCGAGAGATGAGGCCTGCAGTGTTGATAGATGAAACTTTGGATAAGATTGCATGGTTTTGAATATCTTGATGACATATTTGTATGAAAAGTCTTTTAGAGGAGGGCCTAATATAAATGCACGGAAACGCTTCTAATGATGAGCATTTGTCTGCAGACTTGTTGGAGAAATTAGCATTCATGCATCTCGGATGTCATTTGCATTTGTATGTAGGGACCAACTTTTGAATAATCATTTCTTCCAGCCCAGAAGAGTTAACCATTTATTCTGAACACTGTGCTGCATGCTTTCCTTCCCAAGCAAATCTGGCAGGCTCTGTGATGTCCAGAAATGAGCAACAACATTCCCCATTTACTGCCTCAGCTCTGCTGGGGCCTCCTCAATGGTCCTCAGAAGAAGCCAGCTCCTCGTCCTAGGCCTCGTCTATCTCGTGAGAGCATCTCTTTTGGTCCTGTCAACTTCAGTTCTTTCTGCAAGCACCAGCCCACTCAGGATGAAGTCTGAGACGTCTCTGGTTAAAAATATAGTCAGAATTCTCTGCATAAAGGCACGAAGTTCACCAAAATAACACTCATGGGGAGCACTGGCATGTAGGGGCAGTATAGACCTTTGTCCTGCCAAAGTCTCCAAAAGGTCCTAAAGTTTCTAAAGGTTGAATTCTAGTCCACCTACCCTAGACCAAGCTCAAGTTACATAGAAAAAGAATAAAGTCCTGATACAGAACCACAGACCTGATACAGTTAAGCTCTAGCACAACTCTGAGTCCTGTAAAATTCAGGACATAAGTTTTCCTCTCCTAGAAGCCAGGCTTCATCTATAATTTGAGAAAGAGGTAATTTCTCCAAACGAAGAGTAAACCCAGTGTTATCCCCAGATGTACCAGCATCTTCTACCACATCCTCCAAAACCTACTGAAACTCCTTGGAAATGTGTCTGTGGGTAGTGAAGGCTGATGGTCTGCCTGCTCTCAGGGTCTGAGACTTCTGGGGGTTTGTGGTGAAAGGAGGGCAGTTGGGTAGTTCTGAAATTTTTTCATTTCTGGTCACCAAGACCTACACATCTCATCTGAGACAGTTCTACATCCAATGTTAGGCCAAACTTGATTGCTCTGATCTGGCCAAAAGGTTTAAGGCCAAGAGAGGACCACAGCTTGGCTCTGCTCTGGGACCAAACAACATGAATGATTACAGTATCATGCTGCTCCTAGAAAGGGAAAGAGAAGCATAGACAGTCTGTGTACAAAGATGTAAACACCAACAGCAATAAGGGAAAAACAAATGCCAACAGGACGAGGGTTGAACCCTGACTTTCAGCTGAGTGCCACGTGGTTCCATTTAACATCAGTGAATAGTGACTCACTACCATAAGCTCCCATCCTCACATGAGCTTGGGTATGGGGAGAAAAGAGAACCTTTACTTGCATCCTGGTTAGCTCAGTTAAGTCATTACTTCCTAGAAGGCCCCTTGGCACACACCCACATTTAGAGAAGGGGGATTTGTGCTCTCGTGTGTGAATCTAAACGGATTCAACCTTTTAGTATCCTTAAGTCCTGGAGGACCAGAGATGAGGGTGGCCTGATTTGTAATGAAAAAAATGGAAACTGAAGACGGGGAGAGAAGTACAATGGAAACATGAGAAGTAAAAGAAGTCCAGGCTGGTTTTAGCTTTTCCCAGGATGCTGGCTTTGACCTGTGCTTCCATTTGCTGTCAACAGGGATACCTTCTGGAGGGGAAGCAGATGCTCTGCTCATATCTTCAGTCCGTCTCTCTCTGGTTGTGATGCAACTTGGCACTGGTCCAGGGGCATCGTGTACTTTTTCCTGCCACCGGGCCTCTGGCTTTACACTGCAACCCCAGCTATACATGTGTAGCTGAGTTCAGAGCTTGGAATTCAGGGCACGGTCAGACACAAAGCAGTGACCCAGCTAGCGTGTGTGGGATGGATGGATGTGCCACTACAGAATGCTTGTTTCCCAGAGTCTACTCACAGTCAACTGGTTATATCTATGCTCTCTGTCTCTCCTTTCTGTCTCTCTCTGTCCTGTCTTTCTTTTTCTCTCCTTTCTCTCTCACTGTCCCTGTCTCTGTCTCTCTCTGTGTGTCTCTCTCTGTGTCTGTCTGTCGGTCTGTCTGTCTCTCTGTCTTTCTCTCTCTCTCTCTCTCTCTCTCTCTCTCTCTCTCTCTCTCTCTCTCCCCCCCCCCACCTCTCTCTCATTGGTAAGCAATAAGGGAGGGAATACTATGACCCAATTTCCCAGAAATCCTTTGATTCGTTTCCATCTTTCTGTGAGCAGCAAGCCCTTCAAGCTCTCTGCCGCCATGTTAATATCTCCAATGATGCTATCTGGTGCCTCTGTCTCCTGCCAGAGACAACGCCTGCTCCCAGAGAGTTCCAGGCCTGTCCCACCCTCTTTATGTCTGTTAAGGCAGGTTGGGAAAGGCAAAATCTGATCCTCCTTAAAGTTTTGAAAGTTTTTTTTCCCTAATCAGTCCACCTTGAGAAAGAAAATGTATAAGTCTTTTGCCAAGCCGGAAGTCACTGTTAGGATTGCTGGTGAGACTCTGAAGAGCAGAGCCTGGAGCACCACAGGAGCAGGACTCATGCCTGATAAACTGGTTATGAAGTAGTAAAGAAGATGGTGTCTAGTCCTTAGGATAGGGTAGGTCTGGGTGCAGAATCTTCTGGAACCACTCTACTGCTATTGTGATCTGGTGCTGCTTTGGTCTGTTAGTTTGGTGGAATTGGTTTGTTGATTAGGGCAAACAAGTCATTAATTGAACATGCCCAAGTAGGTACACAGAATATATGCATGTGTAATTTATGCCTGGTTATAATTTCCCTCCCCCTTGACACTCACCATTTGTTTTAAGCATTACCAGCCCTTTGAAAACTCACCATACTGTTGATTTCAGGCCTGGGTTTTAAATGAAGAAAAAGTGTGTGAGTATGCGTCCTCATTGAACCCACCTGCAAGATCTATGTCCTTACAGTTTGGATCATGTGACTTACCGGTGTGAAGAAGACATGGATAAAGTTGGCTGTGTGGCAGTCGCTCAGATCAACATCTCTGAAGGACCCTAAAAAGGGACACCTCAGAGAGTCAGTCTAATCTTCTCTTCTGATGTTAGGGATTAAAGCTGATTAGGAAGACTGTAGGAGAGCAGTTAGCTGCTATGCACAAGGTCAGAGCTCCCCCATGCAAAAGGAAATAGGTCCTGTGGGTGAGTGAGCCCGACTTACAAGAGCTATTGAGAGGCTTTTGGAACAATCTCTTTTGGAGATGATTGCTAACCATGTCAAAGACTGGAGGCAAGTCAACAACTTTCGTTCATTTGATTTTGTTGTTGTTGTATTGTGGTATGACACGAGTGTGTATGTGTGTGTGTGTGTGTGTGTGTGTGTGTGTGTGTGTGTGTGGTGTGTGTGTGTGGTGTGTGGTGTGTGTGTGTGTGTGTGTGTGTGTGTGTGTGTGTGTGTGTTGGGGCATGTTCTTGCATTTGAAAGCTAGAGGTCACTATTGGGTATTCTACTCAATTATCTTTTGAGGCAGAGTACCATACTCATTTTAGAGCTTTCTGTTCCCCTAGGCCAGTTGGTCAATAAATCTAGGGACTCACTGGTCTCTGCCTCCCAGTTCTGGGATTATGGGAATCCTTCAAAGAACTAGACTTGTTTGTGGGCTTTTTTTTTTTCATTTAACATGGGTGCTTCTCAAACCCAGGCCCTTGGACCTAAGCATCCAGAGCTTATTGACTAAGCCCGCTCACCAGCCTTTGTCTAGTATCTTTTTCTTCTTCTCTCCTTAGACTCCTCCTACTCCCTTCTCTCCCTTTGACACTGCACTCTTGGAGGCAGAGCTAGGCAGACATGTTACTGTGGTTTGACTACATCCCCAGGAATTTTTTAGAGGTTATGAGGTCATAGAATTATGCCCCCAGGGGTGGAATAATACTTTTCCTTTGTGGCTGCTTGAGATCTCACCCAGTACGTTCCACCTATCTTGGCATAGGATGAGTGACCACAAGAGAAACTTGTCCTGCAGCAAATTTGTCCCTGTGTTCTATCCCATCCACACCCTTCCACACGCTCCCACACCTTCCTGACATTTCAGCACAACAGCAGCACATCGCTAGGCCCTCATCCCATCCTGATCCAACTGCTGAATTGAGTAGGCCTGCCTTTAGATCCCAGTTACCTATGTAAAAAAATATTTAAAACATGAATAGATACTGTGCTGTATGCATGCAATCCTATTGTTGGGAGAGTGGAAAGACGATGCCTGGGGCTTATTAGACTTGCAGAATGACTGAGTTCCAGGCAAAAACAAAAAAAACAAAAAAACAAAAAAACAAAACAAAACAACAACAACAAAAAAAAAAAACCATGGTTGAAAGATAGTGTAAAGAGCAGTAGAGGAAGATAATATCAATCTCTGGCCTCCACATATACCTGCACATATGAAAACACACACACACACATACACACACACACATACACACACACACATGCACACACACATACACACACACATACACACACACATACACACACACATACACACACACACACACACACACACACACACACACACACACACACACCAAAGCAAGGAAGGAAAGAAAGGAAGAAGGAAAAACAAGGACCAAAGGAAATAGGTTTATGGAGCTACAGAGGGGAGACCAGAAGCAGCTTCCATTTATCAAGAGACTAATATGTACCAAAGATGTCCTGAGCTGCAGATCCTCTGGGTTCCTGCTGAGCTCCAAATTCACCTTTTGATTGACAAAAAAATGTGCATGTTGGTCTACCGTGTTTGATATAGACCCCAAGGCTCCTGAATAACACATAGAGAAGCATGACACCACCCCTCACCACTATTCCCCAGCTCCATTTTGGAATTTCTTCTCTACTCAACATGGAATCTAGCGTGGGGAAGCCACTTCCTCTGGTTCCACTTATCTCATGGTAGCATCTGAAGGTTCCAGCAGATCAGGGCCAGGTGCGATGTACAGTTGGGCTGACGGCGTGACAGCTTCAAAGAGTCTGGGATCCAATCCACGTAGGGCTCAGAAGGTGTCAGTTGGTCTGGGGTTGTTGAAAACTATACCTTTTCCACTCTCCTAATTTGCATGCTGGGTATCTACTGAAAGTTGCTATGGTGATCCATTTCAGCCAGAGTTTCCGCTGAATCATCCTTTACACTGAGACCAAAGCCCAAGTATGGTTAGAGGACTCAAAGTCTCAAAGCTCCAGTGTTCACTCGTGACTCAATCATGGCCATGTGTGGGCTCAGCTGGGAGGAAGCGGAAATCTGTATGGCAGGAGTTACTCTCAGCTGGGGAAACTTCACTCAGCAAGATGCGCTGATATGACCTCGGGAGAATCTGAAGACCCGAGAAGGAAGTGTACAAGCTCCTTCCGGGAAGTGTTCTGATTACCAGGTCTTCCCAGCTGTCAAGTTCCAAAGGGAGTGTCACAGTTCAGAGATCCAAAGAAGAGTCTGTGACAAGCACCTGCGTTCAGACAGATTACTCCTTATCTCAACAAGGACACCAAGGGAACTGGAAAGATTCCTAAGTCACAGGGAAGAAGCCAATAGAAGGGGTACAGTCTGCAGAGGACAAAGGCAGGGCTCTACTTAGAAGAGGACCTGAGCACAAGGCAGTGTGGCATTGCAGTGCTGGCTGGAGGTTGTGACTCCTCTTAACCTTAGCACTGACTTCCTTAGGCCAAGAATTGGAAAATCCTGTGAGAGAAAAAGGGAGAATCCATGCTGTGCCATAGCCTCAGAGACTCTAGACTTCTTTCTCTCCACTCAACAAACTAATGGCTGCTCATCCTGGCTGTGAATCATATGTTAGAGCTGAAGGCCAAGTTGTTCATTTATGCCACTGAAGATTTAAAACAAGTTGTTAAAAGAGTCTTTTAAAGCCAACTTAATATTGGGGACCTGTATATATCCTCATTTGGCATGCTTCAGTGAAGGCATGCACTTACCTTTGTAAACATAACCACCTATGTACACCGAGTAGCCTAGTTGGGGTTTTGTTGGCCTTTGTTGGCCTCTTGGAGATCTTTAAGGGATGTCACTGGGTTTGGTGTCGAAGATGAGTCACTTGAAACAAAAATGGGAGTCTCCAAAGGGAATAAAGCCAGTGCTGATTGTGAAGGTATTACTAAAAGAAAGATGTTGCTTTCTAAATTGATAATGATCTTTAAAAGCTGCATAACGATATTCCCAAGAGTGTAGAGAGATGCTAATCTTCTAGAAAATTCTTTGTTCAGAGAAACATTAAACTATTTGCAACTTTTAACCTAGAAATAGTTCTTTTGTAATGCTAAACCCTACAGGGCTCATTCTGTACTTTGTGTGTACTAGACATTGGACCAATGCACTGTGATCCCTAGTTTTGATATATTCCATAGGGAAACAATCAAATCTCCAGCAATTATATTCAGGAACACACACACACACACACACACACACACACACACAACACAACACATACACACAATACACACACCAAAACAACAGGCAATTTTATTTGAAAATCTGAAGGGAAATTTACTGTTTTCAAATAAGCAAAATAAATGAATTACTTCAAAACCACACAGTTAAATTCTATATAACCAATGAAAATATTCTGCCAGAATATTTGATGGCCCAAGGAACGTTTACATATTCAGAAGAAAAAAAGAGGAAGTATAAAGGTCTATTAGGCCTGATATCAATCACTGTGGTATTATATGGTATTAATTATATTTTGTATAATTGTCTATGTGTTTGTACGTTCACTATAATAAATATCTTGAAGAAAACACAAATATGTTAATAAGGCAGTATCTTTATTCTTTAGCTGTTGAAAATGTTTGAAGATGAAAGACTACCATAGACTTCTTCTAGCCCTTAAACTGAATAAAAGTCTTTGGCTTCTGTTCATTTGATTGGTGTTTGTTTGTTTGTTTGTTTGTTTGTTTGTTTGTGTGGTTGGTGTTGTTTTTAATAATCGAGAGTACCACTGAGTTCTTAGGGAGCTTGATAGACTCAGAAGGGACTCGGTAGTCCATATGCAAACACCTGCCAGGATCTGAAACAGCTCAGCTATCAACCTGAGAACCCTCAGGCTTTAGATTCAAGTGTCATTCAATAGTCTGATGGGTGATGGGTCAGCCAGGCTTCACAAAGCCATCTTCAGATGGGAACGAATACTCTAGAGCATGCACATCAGTAGCTAAGAATATGTAGACGAGCAGGTAACCCAGCCAAGAAACCCATGCATTCACAAATCAAAACACAACCCTCTATGAGTATGACTTGGCCCAACCTTAAAAGTAGGCATTGGCCTAGGAATCCACATTGTTATCTGCCTCCCTTCCCCACTGGAAAGATAAGCTGGATTCTAACTACAGAGCTGTGCTGGTCTCCAGAGGATCTAGCTGCAAACACTAAATCAGGAGGCATCTGCATGAGGGCACATGGCCAGGGCTGAGCAGGACTGGAGCTCCTCTGAACTCAGTATTCACCCAGGGTCCACGGCTGCTTCCAGTCACACTGAGGTTCTAGAGGAGAGAGGTCTCTGCTTTCTCTCCTAGGGCTCTCATTCACAAAACCAAAGGGTCCAAAATATTAGATGTAAGAGCCCCTCCCCCCGGGAGCTTGCTAAGGCACATTACACTGAAGCATATGGCCTAGTTAAAACACACACACACACACACACACACACACACAAACACACACACACACACACACACCACCACCACCACCACCACCACCACCACCACCACCATTACCATCAGGTAACACAGACTGGGTCCTGGGGAAACTGCTTCAGTCGGTAATGTGCTTGACCTTGTAAGCAGACGTCCTGAGTTTGAGTCCTAGAACCCGACATAAATGAACTGTGACTGCAATATGCATTTTTAATCCTAACATTGGGGAAGTGGGGCACAGGAGGAACCCTGAGCTCTCTGGTCAGCCAACCTAGAGTGAGCTCCCGGCCAATGAGAAATCCCTCTTCAAAGAAGAAAAGAAGTGGGGTGAGCCTGCGGAATGTTAAGTGACAGCAGAGGTTGTCTTCTCATTCACAGAAACATAGGTACACTTCTTCCACACATGCACCTGCACACAAGAATGGTACACACACACACACACACACACACACACACACACACACACACATACATAGAGGAAGACTCAGGCAGGAGTGTCTACGTGTGCCTCCGTAGAAGCTGTGTGGGCTTGAATAGGAATCTTATCGTCTCCGAGTTTCAGTTTCCATACCTACAACCAAAAGAGAAAAACAAATGTCCCGTGCAGCGCTTTGCTGTGGGGATGAAATGAGTGCCCGCAGCAATAACGAAAACTTTCTATTGCTGACATGGCAGCTTAAATGACACCCACCTGTTACCCTGTTACCCTGCCATTCTAGAGATTAGAAACCAAGGAGGGCTCAGTAGAGTTCCCCAGGTAGGGACTTCAAAGGTCAAGATTAAGATGTCTTCTGGGCTGAGCTCTAAAGTGAAGACCCTGGGGAAATCTTTCAAGCTCATTCAGATTGGTGACAGAGTTAATTTTATGGTCTTTGTACAAAGGACCTTGCCAGCTCTTTTCCTTCTGATAAGCACCTATGTCTCCTATGGTGTGTTGGGGGTGTCACATGTGCATATGTATGCTGTGTGAGTGTGGCATATGTGTGCGGCATACATCCATTTGTAACAGTGGGATGCCTGCACTAAGGCACAAGCACAGAGACCTGAGAAGGCCTGGGTGCCTAACCACTCTCCACCTTATTCCCTTGAAGCAGTGTCTCTCCCTGAACCTGGAGCTAGCCTGGAAGTTGGAAGCCCCAGGGATTCTCCTCTCTCTGGCCTCTAAACTGCTGGAGTTAGAGATACACGTGTCTACAAAGAACTTTTCTTCTCACCAATAATTTTCTTTATTTATTTTACATCCTGATCACACCCCCCCTCTCCTCCCAGCCCAACCCTTACAATTCTTTCCCATTGCCCTCTCCCCTTCTCCTAAGAGAAGGGGGGCTCCCCTCTTTGAGTACCACCCCACTCTGAGACAGTGCTGAGGATTCAAGCCGGAGTCCTTATAATTACACAGCAATTGTTCTTGTCCCCTGAACTAGCTCCCTAAACCCACCTATATCTTAACCCAAAATCCTATTCATACATCTAACTCCCCTTTCTACCCCTAAGTGGAGAACCCTCTATCTTCAAAAGGCTCATGGATTCTATTAGACTCTTTTACATAAACTTATCATGAAGTCAACTGATTTGTAACTTTACAAAGTCCCTTTGGCATCACCCTAGAAGTAGCATTCATGAATAGCAGCTACCTAAATACATGGGTCAGCAATCCTAGTGGTCTTAGAATTCTACCTAATGCAGCCTGGTGTTTGCTATGTGCCAGGCTGTGCTCTACCTAAAGAACACATTATCTCGTAAAATATTTGCAACAAAATGTGTCTTAGACATGAGGTCCAAGGTCATAGGGAGATTGGAACATTTACTCTGAATAACAGTTTGTTCCGCACAGACTGAGCTTGAACTTGTATGTAACTCCATTTAGTAACATGTAATCTTGCTCTGGCACCCGCCTGAAGCAGGCACCTGTTTCCCAGACCTCGTCTTCCATAGGTGTCCAAAAAGTACTCACTGATGTCTATTAACAACTTCTCAGACACCAGCTTGAAAAAAAAATAATATAATTGAACAACTGATTTCCAATCCAGGAATGCAACAAGAAATACTTCCAACTGAGCAATCTTCAATTTTCTTCCTTGGCCAAACAACACTATGATAATAGATCCAGAAATTAAAATAGAAAATAAGTGGATCGAGAGGGCCTGGTGCTTGAATTACCCTAGGTGGAATAAATCAGCGAGTGATCCTTGTTGGTGGCCCCAGTGTCCTTGATGAAGACTTTAAAATCTCAGCCAGCCTGGCTTCCATCCCTGCCTCCCATCATGCTTTGGGGTGAGTCAAAAGAAACCTAAGGGCCTCCAGAAGTCACCTTTGTGGTTGTTACCTAAGTGTCTGCTACTGCCTTCCAAGTAGCATTGCCTTGAGTGGAAATCAAGGGAGGTTTCTGTGAAATATCCCTTCTCTGCACCAGCAATGAGGGGAGAGAGAGATGGCTCAACTCTTAAGAGCCTTCGCTGCTCCCACAGAGGACCCAGATTCAGCTTCCACCACCCACATCAGACAATTCACAACCACTTGTAGCTCCAGTTTCGGGGATCTTCTGGCCTTCACAGGCACCACACACACATTCGCAGAGGCATGTGCAAGCCCAATTTTTAAAAAAAAGATCTTCAAATTAGCAGTGGGTCATCAAGGAAGCTGCCAACTTTGTCATGATGTAGGGGAGGCAAAAGGAAAAAGGTTCCAGGTATTTCCAAAAGCAGAATTCTGTGATTTTTACCCATTATTGTTAGTGTCAAGTGAATTTTGTCATCCTTCATTTGTCTATCAAATCTGCACTTTCACAAAATTTATGAGACCTTGATACAGAGTACAGGACATCAAAGGATAAGAATACAAGATATATCTAGGCCTTGACCCTGACCTCAGACTCTCAGATGAGCAACTAGAAGGCAAGGTTGTCAGCATTTAGATGTGAACAGTCTAAGGAGGTCGGGGGACAAGAATGAACTTGTCTAAGGTAGTCTGGATGACAAGGAAGAGTCATATAAGTTCCCCCAAGGACATGAGAGTTGATCAGAGTTTTGAGGGCCAATGAGATCTAGCAGAAGGGCAAAGAGGAAGATTACATGCGTGAATATCCAGATGTTGGGCAAAGTAAGGTACATTCTGGAACCTGTAAGTATGGGTGGGTACCCCTGAGAGTCACATGATACAGAGTGGAAGTGAGGTATGCAGAGACCAGAGTTGAGTTGGGATTACCTGGGCCAACAGATGATCATCTGCCCACGTGAGTGACAGAGACTTTTACACTGAGGATGAAGGGAAACTGCAGGCTTTAAGATGGGTTGAATCGTGATCAGACTTCTATTTTGTAGGTTGCTATATACTGGTTTACTTTATTCTGTGTATGATGTAGGGATGGCGCACACGTCCAGAGGCATGGGTATAGAGGTCACAGGACAACTCTGCCCTTCCGCCTTTACCTGGGTGTTGGGGGTGTACCTCAGGTTGCCAGGCCTGCACAGCAAGTGCTTTTATATGCCCAGCCACATCACCGGTCACTGCATGTTTTAATTTTTTAAAATAACACCAAGAAACACGGGTAAGGGGGAAATTGGAAGAACAGGATATGAACAAAGGCAACACCGTTATATCAGAGACTCAAGGGAAGTGGAAGTGGGGTAAAGATCTAGACTAAACCTCAAAACAGAGCGTCAGAAGACTCCAAGGCAGGGCAACAAGGGCCCTTCAGGCCAGGTTTCACTCTCTGCCTGAACAAGTTATGAAGTGCTTGCTATGCTCCTAAATATTGTGCCAGGCACTTGGGAAGGAAAGAGGGGGTGAGCAAGATAAAGTGTCCTTCCTTCCCTAGCTAGCATTCTCACAACAAAACACCCAGCCTCTTCTGCAGAGAACCATGGTATACTGTCTGCTCCTGTTCCTGTTATTTTTTTCTTCCTTCTTTCTCCTCCTCCTTCTTCTTCTTCTTCTTCCTCTTCTTCTTCTTCTTCTTCTTCTTCTTCTTCTTCTTCTTCTTCTTCTTCTTCTTCCTCCTCCTCCTCCTCCTCCTCCTCCTCCTCCTCCTCCTTCTTCTTCTTCTTCTTCTTCTTCTTCTTCTTCTTCTTCTTCTTCTTCATCCTTCCTTCCCCTTCCTTCCTTTTATCCTCTCCTTTTTTTCCATTAAAACATCCCTTCAAATAAAAAACAAGTTGTGACACCTAGCCTATAGATTATACACTCATGATGTTGTTTGACCAAGTAGGACTTGAGAAAACACACTGAGAAAAGGCAGAGAACACATAGGGAAGAACATGGAGAGCCATCAAAAGAGACAATGAGAAAGCTGAGCTGTGACTGGAGCCCAGACAGCCACACTAAGGGTTAAATTAGAATCAGCACCAGGGACCAGGTTGGTAACATAAAGAGCAAATTCCAGAATGTTCAGTCTTAATATATACATATATATAATTGTCAAAGGGCAAATATGATTAAATTAACAAAAATTAAACGATGTTTATAGGGGCCAGTGGGACAGCTCAGCTACTAAAGATGCCTGCTACAGAGCTGAGGACTATAGCGTCATCCTCCAGGCCAATATGGTGGAGGAGAGACTCAAATTCCTGCAAGCTGTCCTCTGAACCTCTGAAATGTTGCATATGTGCATGACAAATTAAATAAGATGCGACTCAAAATTATATTGTATATAATATCCACCCGGTTAAAGCAGGGTCTGTTAAAGGTAGTGGGAAAGGAAGGAAGTGGCAGGAGGGGAAAAAAAAGCTAGAACTACAGGAGAAAGAGAAGACAGAAACCCTAACCATTCTAACTTATTCTGAATCCCCTCAGAGACTTAAAATGATGGTGTGTTTGGTGCCTAGAGCACTCAGAATCACACTGGACAATTAGAGGCTGTTCAGTTAAGGTCAATCCATAGCATAAATGCATGCACCCTGTGGAGATGATTCTAAAAGAACTGTGGAACAAACAGAGTGCTTGTAAATGCAAGAAGAAAAGGAGGGAGGGAAGAAGGGAGGAAAAAAGGGAGGGAGAGAGGGAGGAATGGAAAAAGAAAAGAAGGAAGGGCGTACTTTGAGTTTGGCGGACACAGAAAATCACCCAGGAACGTCTCAAACAGCATGAAGACATTCTGCCATGAATCCCCTCCAGCCCCACAGTGTGAAGTTTTAATTAATACAGCTATTAAATAAGGTTTTGTCCCACAGTGTGAGAGCGCCTAGGGTGAGCCTGGCTGCTCAGCTCTGGAAGGCAGCCAGCACCACAACCCCAGGAACTCTTACTGCCAGCAAGACCCAAAGTTGTCCAAAAATCTCTGTCTCTAAGCACTTTCACCTGGAAACTTCAGCTTGCTCTTGGGATCTTTATGGTTCCCACATGTGGGCTTCCTCTGGCAAAGCCCTCAGCTTCCGGTCCCCAATGGTTTCGGGAGGTAGAGAGATGCTGGCCGGTGGCTCCGTTTTTTCAAATGCTGCTGTGTTTATGATCTTAGCACTTACCTGAACACCATCAGACCATTAGAATCGCAGCTCTGGAACCTGTGGTGTAACCCAGGAAGAGGGCCCCTGGGGTCTGATGGATGTAGAAATGGCGGACTAAATCACAGGCTGCCTCTAAAGGGTTTTGTAAGTTTCTTTGAGTTTTAATTAAAATTTTAATATGCGTCGTGGAAATTTATTGATTCTGTGATGGTGGGGTTTTGCATTTTTGAATGTTTTCAGCCAACTGTATTTTCATGGGAGTTCCTGATGGGAGCTCTATTCTCACCTCCCAAGTAGGAACAGATCTATAGGAGTCGCCACAGCACTCCCGATCAGGAGGGGACCTGCCTTAGAGCAACTGGGTTTTATTTCTACTTCTCAGAAATAAAGCCTTGGTCCTAAGGCTGACCACAGAGGAAGATACAAAATGTTGAAATTTTTGCACAGAATTCTTAAAATTAGAGCCCATTTGTCATCTCTCTCTCTCTATGAAAACCCTTTCTTCTTTCTGTTACCATGGCTACCGAAGGGTCTAACTCTGAGGAAGGTTGTGCTAAACAACTGGAAGTTTCTGTTAGGACAAATACCCTACAAGGGCTGAGATTATATAACTGAATTGAGATACTGGGGATTGCATTGGGCTGGTGCTTGGGGAAGAAAGTTCTAGAAAAATGAAGAATTCCAGTCGACTAAGTACTCTTGTTAACTTAGTCATAAAACCCTTTGGATTCCAAATCCATTGTTAAGTAAGATTCCTCCCAATAGTGTATAGGCCATTTCCTGCCCTGTTAAAAGGGAATTGAAGGAAAGACTTTTTCTGGTGAACAGGGGCTGGAAAATGTCCTTGGCTTCCTCGAGCACTAATGTCCATTAATCAGGACAATAGCTATAGGTCTGTAGTTCTCACCAAGGACATCTGGACACATCTGAACACAATTTGGTTGGTTATAGCCTGGTGGGGGTAAGGGAGGATGCTGTGGGGTGGGGAGCAGAGGTGTTGCTCAGTGCCCTTCAGGGAACAAACGGTCATTTAACCTAAACGCCAATACTGCTATAGGGATCCCAGAGGTGGAAGTGGTCTGCAGCAGCAAACAGGTATTAGATTGCCAGTTGTATCAATTACTTTCCTCAATGGGAGTAAAATGGCCTACAAAATCAACTTAAGAAAGGAGGAACCCTTGAGCTCACGGTATTTTTTTTTTACATTTTATTTTTTTTTTTATTAACTTGAGTATTTCTTATATACATTTCGAGTGTTATTCCCTTTCCCCCTCCCCTTCCTTATGGGTGTTCCCCTCCCAACCCTCCCCCCATTGCCGCCCTCCCCCCACCAGTCTAGTTCACTGGGGTTTCAGTCTTAGCAGGACCCAGGGCTTCCCCTTCCACTGGTGCTCTTACTAGGATATTCATTGCTACCTATGAGGTCAGAGTCCAGGGTCAGTCCATGTATAGTCTTTAGGTAGTGGCTTAGTCCCTGGAAGCTCTGGTTGCTTGGCATTGTTGTACATGTGGGGTCTCGAGCCCCTTCAAGCTCTTCCAGTCCTTTCTCTGATTCCTTCAACGGGGGTCCTATTCTCAGTTCAGTGGTTTGCTGCTGGCATTCGCCTCTGTATTTGCTGTATTCTGGCTGTGTCTCTCAGGAGCGATCTACATCCGGCACCTGTCGGTCTGCACTTCTTTGCTTCATCCATCTTGTCTAATTGGGTGGCTGTATATGTATGGGCCACATGTGGGGCAGGCTCTGAATGGGTGTTCCTTCAGTCTCTGTTTTAATCTTTGCCTCTCCCTTCCCTGCCAAGGGTATTCTTTTTCCTCATTTAAAGAAGGAGTGAAGCATTCATATTTTGATCATCCGTCTTGAGTTTCATTTGTTCGAGCTCATGGTATTTAAGGGTATGTACTCCACCACAGTGGGAAAGATATGGAACATAAGGCAGCTGGCCATGTTGCATCCACAGTAAGGAAGCAGAGAGAGACAAATATTCATCCCATGGGATAGTGGTGCCCAGGCTCCTAATGAGTATTTCACTCTTCAGTTGAGCCCTTCCAGAAACTGCCTCATAGACACCATCCTGTCACGCTGAGATTGCCATGAACTGTCGCACCAACCGAAAGGAAGGAGTCAAACAAGAAAGTCTCTGCTGTGGAAATCTGGTAAGGGCTCTGTCACCAACTAATTCTGTGACCTTGAGGCACGAGCTCGAATGTTCATGCAATGGCTTTGCCTCACACATCCATTCATTCCTTTGCCCAGCTTCTGGAAAATGGCACCCTCCAACCTTGGCAGAGTGTGTGAAGACCTGCACCGGGAAAGAGGTGGTGTTGCAGGGAGACCAGAAGAACTGGGAGGTCACCCACAAGCAGGGGACTTCTGGATCCTCACAAAGAGCTAGGCTTTTACTCCAGGAAGTTAATGGCTCACATCGTGAAAAATGTAGACCAGTTTAGGCTTCAGTGCCAGCTTTCTCAGTGCACCATCCTCCTCCTTGCCCAACAGTTTCTCTGTGTATTTGTTGGATGAGAACCTTTGCTTCTTTCCGTCGAGCTGAGAAGACCCAGCCAGAAGAGAGTAAGAGTAGAGAGGAAAGCAATTAAGGGGCATTATGTGGCTCTAGGTGAATATAGCGGCCATATGTCATCTCTTTAGTGACTGAACGGCACCTTATGCTATGACCTAGTGATTCTACTAGTAGATATATATCCAAGAGAAAGGAAAATACAGGTACCCAAAAGTTCATGCACAAATGCTTTCAGCAGCACAGCTCACACTAGCCAAAAATGTAGATGTAACCTACCAGTCCACCAAGAAACACACAGACTAATGGTGTGGTTCCGTGGCATAGCATACATAGGGCTTACATGAGACCCCGAGTTCAATCTCCAGTACCCCCAAAAATGAGAGGAATAAACAAGTGGAGATGTATATTAACTAGTTTTTGGTTGCTATGATAAAATGCCAAGGCTGAAGCAACTTAGACAAAAAAGTGAAATCATTTATTCTGTCTTATGGTTCTCAGTCTGTAATGACAGAGACAACGTGGCAGAAAGCATCAAGTATGGTGGCTGGAACTGGTGGCTGAGAGCTCACGGCTTCAACTGCAAACACCAAGCAGAGAGAGTTAACTGGACATGACTTGAGGGTTTAAACGCTTAAAGCTCACCCCAAGTGACACACTTCCCCCAGCAAAGCCACACTTCCTAAACCTCCCCCAGAGAGTATCACCATCTGGAGACCAAGGTTTCAAATGCCCCAAAGTAATGGGGGACATTAAAAGCACCACAGGGTGCATAGAGAGAGCAGAATAATATTAGTCCTAAGAATAAATGAAGTCCTGGGTTAAGGCTCAAAGATGTCACATGGCAAAGAGAAGCCAGTCACAGAATGATGTGTGTACAGGGTGCGATTTCACTTCCTAAACCTCTGCATCAACAGAGGACAAAATGTGACTGGTGGGCACCAAGGAGGTGACAGCCAATAGAGAGGGAGATTTCCGTGAGATTGATAAAATTGCTCCAGACTGGCACAGTTTGGCACAGTTTGGTTCTTGTGACTGTTTATATATATATATATATATATATATATATATATATATATATGATTTTTAATTTACATTTCAACTGTTATTCCCTTTCCCAGTTTCCCCCCCCCCCATCTCATCCTCCTCCCTTTCTTCTATAATGGTATTCCCTTCCCGAACCATCCCCCCTTCCTGCTACCCCCCAACATTCCCCTATACTGGGGGGGTCCAGCCTTGGCAGGACCAAGGGCTTCTCCTTCCATTGGTGCCCAACAAGGCCATCCTCTGCTACATATGCAGCTGGAGCCATGGGTTAGTTCATGTATAGTCTTTGGGTAGTGGTTTAGTCCCTGGGAGCTCTGGTTGGTTGGCACTGTTGTTCTTATGGAGTTGCAAGTCCCTTCAGCTCTTTTAATCCTTTCTTTAACTCCTCCAATGGGGATCCATTCTCAGTTCAATGGTTTGCTGCTAGCATTCACCTCTGTATTTGACATGATCTGGATGTGCCTCTCAGAAGACAGCTATATCAAGCTCCTGTCAGCAATGAACCACAGAATTATACCTTTCAAATGGGTGTGTCCTATTACTGGTATCTGACCTACATGTCAATAAGGATGTCTTTTTCATGTGGTCTGTACATGAATGTGTGTGATAAATATGTGTGTGTGTGTGTGTGTGTGTGTACCCCCTCTTGTACTTGTGCAAAAGCCAGCAAATACCAGGTATCCTGCTGTATTACTCTCCACCATATTCCTTAAGATGGGGTCTCTCACTGGCAGCCAGAAAGCTCCAGTGAGTCCTGTATCCATCCCCAAGTGGTTTATACCACCACACTTGGTTTCTCATGTGAGTGCTGGGGATTTGAACTCAGGACTTCCTACTTGTGTCACAAGCATTCTTAGCCATAGAGCCATCTTCTAGCCTCAAAGCTATCTTTTAACGAAACATAGAGGGGAAAATGATAAAAACATCTGATTTGACTTCACTTTGACAGTCTCTTCTTGAGTCACTATCCTCCATGACGGTTTGCTTGCAGTTGAAGGAAAAATAAAATTTGGGAGACAATATTGCTTTGTAAAATATTTTTAAACCTGTTTCCTTTTGGTCAGACTTTCCAGTCCTCTTGGCTATGAAACTGTTACCTTTGACCCCCAAAGATACTGACAAAACAGGCAGGCTTGTGTCCACGAAGTCCTGAAAGTTTGGTGTCTTGTAGAAAGGGCGTGGTGTGCCTTGTGGCAGTTAACTTCCACAGGCAGTCTTCAGTGTACACAGAGAGAAGTGCTCTGCTTCCTTTACTTAGAAACTTATCTAACCTCTTCATCCACACAAGTGTGACTTCTGGTAAAATCTAAAATGAAGAGGACATTCTTTTGAGATGATGAAAAATGAAAATAGAAAAAGAAATGAAGAAAGACCCAGGGACACGTAATTCATCATAAGGAGATGTCAAGTTTTCCTGTGTTATCCTTTGGGGTGGGGGAGAAGAGAGTTTAATCTGGTTTACATTATAGTGAGGAAGGGTGAAAGCGCTTTCCTCATAAGAGACTTCAACGCTGGAGCAGGAATTGATCAACCTCCCTCTATGGACCAGGAAACAAAGAAGGTTCCCTGAAACCCAGAAACTATCCATAACCTCCATGCCCTCATAACCTCTGCAAGGTCTTGTTTTCCAAATTATTGACTTCATTCATTCATCCAATCATACGTTCATGTATTTATCATCCACCTATCCATTTATCCACCCATTCATCCATATATTCACCCATCCGTCCATTCGTCCATCTGTTCATCCATCCACATATACTCACCAATCCATTCATTCATTCACTTAGTACACTCTTTGCTATTGCACCCTTTTGGGAAATGAAGTTAAGACACGGTTCATGTCCTCAAAGAACTCAGGGATCTACAGAGAGACAGATAATAGTTATTAATTAACTCTAAAGGAAAGACAAGAAGTGACAGGAGGCACAGGTGAGGAGGAAAGGGCTGAGGGACTTAGGGGGACTGGTAAATTAGAGCGTTCTTGGCTTCAAGTAAGAGATGGTCCATGGAGCTGACACAAGGAAGTTTTGATCTCCTTCAGTGGACAGCTGTGGATGAGAATGAAGTGACTCCAGACTTGAGGCCCTAATTAGGTTCTGTCTTCAGTCACCAGTTGCTTCTATTAACCCACCTTGTTTATTTTTATGTGGTGGGTGTGTGTTTGTGTGTGTAATGTGTGTGTATGTATGTGTGTCTATGTGTGTGTGTGTGTGTGTATGTATGTATGTGTGTGCATGTGTGTGTGTGTGTGTGTGTGTGTGTGTGTGTGAACAACTTTTTGTATTTGGTTCACTCCTTCCATCACATGGAGTCTGAAAACTGAACTCAGGTGATTTGGTTTGGCCATGAGCACCTTTACTTGCTGAACCATCTCACCAGCCCCTTCATTCCCTCCTTATTTTCCTTCTCTTGTTTATGGTGAAAGGTTACAAGGTAGTTGCATGACAGCAATACATGCTGCAAACTGCATTCACCAGGCTGCAGGGCTAGAACAGTACACAAGGGAGAAACAGGAGGAGAGTGCAGGGAAGAAAATGGCATGGACCAGGATTCCTTCATCTTCCAACATCATCAGGCCTGCACAAGCCAGATGTGATGGCGCTTTGGGAGGCAGAGACAGGTGATCTCCGCGACTTAGAGGCCACCCTGTTCTATGTGTGTTTCAGGCTGGGTCTACACAGTGAGACCCTATTTCAACAACAGCACAAAGGCTACACAAGAGTTAACTGACCTGGAGTTACTCTCCTGGAGTTTTTACAGTGTTGAAGTTAGGCCTCAGATCCCACCATATCCCCCCCCCCAAAAAAAGTGGTAAAGTGGTTTTGGACAGAACTGGGCTCCCAACCAGAATAGTCATTGACCTTGGCTTCCTAGCAGGCATGCCACTGAGGAGGCAGGCTTTGTTTTTGAAACCTGTACTACCACCCTCACACAGCACAGTCATTTTGAATCCTTGGTGTGGGTGGATGCTCACCGCAAGCTGGTCTGAGCCCCAGATACGTCACCAGGTAGTACGCCTTTGCATATCCCTTAGAGATCAGCATGTGTACACCCTTCCACGGGATCTTTGTGTCCTCTACCTAAGGAGGTAGCTCATTATGGTTCCCAATTGTGGCTTCTTTCTTTCTTTCTCTCTTTCTTTCTCTCTTTCTTCCTAGTGTGATATTTTTGCCTTCCAGCTCAGGAAAATGTACAGTGGGTGCCACCAGAGCAGAACTCAAAACTATGGTGACCTTTATCATCCCAGGCCACCACACAACTTCCTGGTTGCTGGCTAGAGATCACGGAAGGAGCTGGCTGTCGAGACATCTCATGTGAAAACTGAACAAATTTAATACTGAAGTTACTGAGAGGAACTAAAGTGTGACACCCTATGGAGACTACAGGGTAGACTGTCACATTCTCACTGAGTAAGTTTCCCCTTTAAGCTCCAGCTTCCACCCAATTAGGGCCTGGCTAATTAGTTTTGTGCACTGAACAACACTTGAGGGGAAAGGTCATTCTGGTATATAATTTTCTCTCGCTTTCTAAGCCACAAAACTGCCTCATTGGGACAGGTTTCAACTTCCTGTTCTCAGAAGCGAAACAAGCTGTGTCACATGTTTCTATGAATTCCCCCCTAAAAGCTCCAGATTAATAATAACAGCAGCAGCATGCACTTGTCTATGGGGCACAGGTGCTGGGCTCAGCACTGTATCTCACCTGTCATGAAATCTCCACAAGATGTAAATAGCCAATGTCACAACAAAGCAAGCCATGCCTCACAGTGGTTAAGAATAAGGGTGGGATTGGGCTGGAGAGATGGCTCAGCCGTTAAAGGCTAGGCTCACAACCAAAAATATAAGAAAAAGGGTGGGAAAGAATTTAGGAGACCATGCAGATAGTCGGAAAAGGCATAGGCGACCACGGACATTGTTGGGAGGGACTATAAGAGGCCATGAAGATAGCAGGAGAAAACATGGGAGACCATGCAGATGGTTGGGAGAGAATATAGACCTATCATTAGGAGACCTTGGATATTGACTCTCTCTGGTTTTGGACAAGAATTTTTCTTTTCTAGAAGTTCCAAGCAATTAGACAGGAGTCAATATCTATAAGAGCAAACTGCAGGTAAATATGTGACTCCGCTTCAATGGAGAGCTTCCGCTATGGCGACGTTAGTCCTACAAGTACATTGGAGTTTCTCAACATGGAAGTTAGGACGAAGTCAGCATTGCTGGTTTTGAAGGCTACGCTGTGCCAGAAATTACAGGAGGTGTTGCCATGCTTTCTCATAAAAACAGTTTTGGGGGAAAAATATGAATGGACAGGCAGATGGTAGACTTCTAGTTGAGAATGTTTTGTGCCTGTTCAACAAAAAGTTGGCAATTTTGTGACGAGTAAGAAAAGCCTAGAGAGCTGGAAGGGTTCTTTCTGGAAGTCCCTTGAGTGTTATTTTTGTTCTTTTTGGTTTGGGAGGTTTGGTTTTTTGAGTCCCTGGCTAACCTCAAACTCACTGTATAGCCAAAGCTATCCTTGACCTCCTTCCTAATCCTCCTACCCTCACCTCCCATGTGCTAGGATTCTAGGTGTGCATCATCATTCCTGGCCTGTCTGAGCATTGGATACATCACATAGATTGGTAGAGAAATCTACAATATTGGAAGATCAGTTGAAACAAGATAGAAACGCTGCTTTTCCCAAGCTGTGCAGAGCCTTAGGGCTGAATGTGTGTTGGGGAATATTTCATCCCATAACTTACATAGGGATACATGCCCTTAGCCAGAACCTGCCGTGGTTCATCCAGTAAATTAGGAAGCATGGTGCAGCACAGAGAGCAGCTGTGTCAGTGCCTCATGTACTCATCCCAATGACTCCATCTCCACTCCCTGTCACAGCAAAGTACCAGTGCGAGCATGGGGTTTATCCCTGGCTTCATTCTTGCCTGTCTCTACATCCTCTTTCCCCTTCCTATAACGTTATGTCCTGTCGCATAAGAATTTTGTGTTAAACCTCTACAGGCAAAAATTCAGCAACAATGGCACTTGCAACTAGAACATGTCATTCATTGAAAGGGTTCAGGTGACTGACGGGCAGGATTGCATTCCTAGGAGCTGCAGGAAATCAGAGATGTGAAAAGGATAGGGTGTTTATCAAGAACTCATCTGACAACTGTCTCAGGGGAGCATGCTGTGCCCCTGGGCTGGGTTTGGAACACATCTTTACACCTTTATGGGAATGTTAGGCTCCACTCAAACTGGCTGGTTATCATGGAAAGACAAGAGGCTCATGAGGATGAGCCACTAACGTGGACTTCCATCACTGAGATGTGGGCATCACAGTCAAGCCTTAGAGATGCTCAGAAGGGTTCCCAAGAGACTCTGAAGTCTTTCCTAGATGAAGATGGGTCATGACAGTGCAATCAGTGTGTGGACAATTTGAGAAGGTACAGGGAAATGCTATACATATACACATATACATATACATATGTGCTTATATATATATGTGGGTGTATGTAAGTAAATGTGTGTTATAGATAGGTAGGTACATAGGTAGGTAGATAGATAGATAGATAGATAGATAGATAGATAGATAGATAGATAATAGATAGATAAATAGATAGATAGATAGATAGATAGATAGATAGATAGATAGATAGATAGATAGATGTACTACATATCCTATGGGTGTTTCACTTCTTGAAAACACCATCATAAAATGTAAAGTAAACTTGAGCATGAGGGAACAAAGACGTTCAAAATCCAATCTGGCCCTAAGGTAATTTTTGCATTCCAGCAGAGCTATGCAACATGGTGCTGCATTCTGCACATAGCAATGAGTGGCTGGCTGTATGGACAGGTAGATAGAAGACATGACAGAAAGACAAAGGACCTGAGGGATAGGTGGGTGGATGGGTGGATGAATGTAGAAATGAAGAGAAAGATAGGCAAAATACCAGATGGATGGGTAAATGGATGGATGGATGATCAGATGAAATGGTATCGAGATGAAAGGCTTCTAATCCTTTCTCCTTGAGACTATTACAAAGCCTTACATGCAATACACTGCCAGTTAGTGATGGTGTGACCTGTGATCTCAGCAACATGCCCAAGTCACTCCTTTGCCTGTCGGAGACTTGGAATGAACTCAGCATCACCAGACACACTTGACTGTTATCTGTTATTCAAAGTGCTTACTAGCCTCCCGTGTGGTTTTGTGCATAGAGCAGACACATGAAAGTGCATCTGAGGAACATTGTCATTCTAGACAGTCTCTGAAAAGTCAGCTATCAGTAGGTTGGAACCCAAGAGTTGAGCCAGGAAACTCCATGAAAACTTCATTCAAGGTCCATCATGAAATCTGGAGAAGAGAAAACATGAGTCTTGCATTGACTGACTTCAATTCCTTGTTCACCTCCACCTGCATTTCAGACCTGATGTGTCATTGTCCAAGAGAAGCTAACTTCTATGAGAGTGGCCTGGTGCTGAGGAAGCCTGTGACAGGCCCATGACTGACAGCTAACCTGAGGCCCATCCTATAGGTAAATAACACAGACATAGTCAGATCTAGACGAGGTAGTGCTCCCATCAGAACTCACACACAATCTATGCCTTCCTTGAAGCAGGTTTGAGTCATGCAGACTAGTGGAATTTGAAGATGATGCAGAGCCTTCCTCCCCACCAGGGTCTTTACAATCTTCTACAATGAGAAAGACACTATGGTCTGCATCCGCTTAGTGTTCGGGCTTTCTGTGGTTTTCTTTCTATAAAGAGTTCTGGATTTCCAACTCCCTTCCTCTGAGAGAATTCGAATTGATTCAAATCCTGGGGAATTGGAGATGATTTAACTGGAACCAGGACATAGACCTCAAACCTGAGATCCTGTTCCAATCACTTACAGAGTGCAGAAATAAGGAGTCAAGGGACAAATATGGAGAGAATTAGCAGGAACTAAGGTACAGGAATATTCTGTCTTGACTGTGATAGACACAATTTGGAGAAATCACAAAAGGTGAAATGCACACAAACACACATATATGCACACATACATGCATACATACAAACATGCATACATACATGCATACATACATGCATACATACATGCATACATACAGAGAGACAGAGACAGAGAGAGAGAAAGAGAGGGAGAGAGAGAGAGAGAGAGAGAGAGAGAGAGAGAGAGAGAGAGAGAGAGAACATGGAACTCATGTGAGATGATGAGTGGGTTAACAATGCCAGATTCCTGACTTGTACTATTTTACAGTTGTGATGAACACACTGGCCTAGGAGAGGCTGGTAAAGAATGCAGATCTGTCTACATTATTCCTTATAACTGCATGGGAATCTTCACTCCAGCATTATAAATATTGAGATATATTTGTGTATGTTTAGTCACAAATACCAATTCACAGGGTCCACTGAGCACTGGAGGTACTAAACAGACAAAGAAGATCTCTCAAGGAGGGACTTCTCCCAGAAGTAAATATGAGTCCAACATCCACCAAAGAGGAGGATGGGGTAAGATTTGCCAGGCAGTACCTGGGATCTGTGGGTATCACTGCTAGAGTAACAGTACAGATATTGATAACAGATGAGAATCAGAGTACAGTATATATATATATACATATATATATATATGTGTGTGTGTGTGTGTGTGTGTGTGTGTGTGTATGAAACACTTTTCGTGTTTTCCACTTGGCATTTACAGATGTTGAATGACTATGAAGGACATAAAACCAAAGACAAGGAAAGACTAATGCATGCGCCTCATCTCCCTCAACAAGCCACTGACGAAACCACTCCCTGCTTACAGTACTCCTTCAGACCCAAAGGAACATCTGCTTTAGTCTGGGACAGCTCCCCTGTTACCCATCATCCCTCCTTTCTATTGATCATTTATTTGTTGAAAGGACCAGAGCTTATATTTTTGACCGTTTCCCAGATTCTCAGCTTGTATTATTACGGACTCATTTCTCCATCACCTGCATCTTCTCCAAACAGAGGCTTCAGTTTTGCTTTGTGTCATCCTCTTCCTCACAACCAAATGCCTCTGGTGCTACTGGACAGGAGGTACCAATGCTATCACTGGAGGGAAAATATTCTTGGAGGTCAGTTATTCTTTCAAGTGACTTGGTATCAAACTTGACTTCCCCGAGATTCGGAAAATGAAACGCATGCAGGTGTGCACGTTCGGGATGGAATTCCAAACCAAACAAAATGCACAGACTTGTGCAATGGCCAAGAAGGACCGGCATTGCAGCTCCTTGCAGCTCGGTCTTGGGGAACAGACATTTCTCCGACAGTAAATTCCAATAAAGTTGGTGGGTGTAGCACTAATGACTCCACTCTGAGTCACTCCTAGGGACCTGAAATCACGCAAGGATTACCCAGCAGGATGGTGGAGGGAGGGAGAGGTCAGCAGTTCTGATTCCATGGGAACCCGATTTCAGAAGCAGTCCTCTAATGACTTTGATGCTCTGGTTAAGGGCTTCCCAATAGCACTGGACTCCAAGAGGAGAGCCGGGAGGGAAGTGGAGAAATGTAGGGGTGTTTATTATCTTGATGTTTGTACCTGAGACAGCAGAAGAAAGCAGTGGATCCATCAGTAGGCAAAACAACAAAGCGTGTGTGCTCTTGTGTGTGTGTGTGTGTGTGTGTGTGTGTGTGTACATGTGTGTGTGCATGTGTGGGGGTGTGTCTGTGTTTGTGTGTTCGTCTGTATGTCTGTGTTTCTGTGTATGTGTGCACATGCATGTTCAGTTTACCATATCAATGGGTATGAGCACACATATGTATACCTTCTTATGGAGGCCAGAGGTCAACCCTGGGTATCACCCCTCAGGCATCATTCATCTTTTTTCCTATGATGTAGTCTCTTACGTAGCTAGAATTGATTAAGTTGGCTACCCTGGCTGGCCAACAAGCTGTAGGGCTCTGCCTGTCTCGGCTGCTCCAGTGATGGGATCCCAAGAGCAAAGAACCAGGTCCAGATTTCTACATGGGTTCTCGATATTGAACTCTGGTCCTCACGTTTGCATAGCTAGTGTGTTACTGACTGAGGTACCTCCTCTCCCTCTTTTCTCTTTGCTTCTAGATGCTCAATCAAACCCTATAGGCAAAACGAAACACATTTGTGTTCCCCAAAAGGCGAAAAATATTTTTACAACGATGGAAAGGAACTTAAATCTCTCACATTTCCTCCACTCCCCTGCTCCCTGTCTGTAAAGTGGGTTTCTCCACACCTCTCCCACCAAGAGCATCCAGGAAGACCATGGCAGTGGCTCAGGGCCAGCGTGGCATCCTTACCTATGTTCCACCAGCAAATGAAATGCCAGGATCTGCCTTTTCCTTCCAGTGCTCTCCTTGAGTCCTTTGCTTTTCTTTGGAGGCAGAAAGGAATACGGAAACATTACAATAATGTGTTGTCATTATTGTACAACACAGGCTCTCAGATGAAAGGACTCATGCTGTGTACATAAAACAAGTCATTTGGTCAGCTGGCCAACAATCACCAGGCACCTCTCTGAGCCCCGTACTGAGATGGCCTGCTTACCACTCACCTGTCATGCATGGTAAAGCCATGACCTCTTACTGAATTATCTCATAAACTATTACACTATTTACATGAGTCTACACTGCGAACCATCCTGTCAGGTCATGTCTGACTCTGCATTTACTATATGCTCTCCTGGCTGTCTTCTTACAGTAGATTGCAAAGGATTTTAAGAGTATGTACTTTGTAGCCGTGTCTAGAATCATAACTGCTATGGTTTGCTCACCACATGTCAGAAGAGCCCTCTGACTACAAAATAAAATAAAATAAAATAAAATAAAATAAAGCAGCGCCTTAGCTTCATCCTCACTCAAATAGTGATAAGGGAGCAGTATTCACATGATAGCCAATGAGTTCAAACCAAGGACAAGGTCTGTGTGAGTGTCAGATACCTGTTGGCTGTCAGTAATGTTTTAATTTGGTAGCAGGTTCCATGGGTTCATTTAGGGTACAGTTCCTCTGGCTCCATGGCAAAATCTCAGAGCTCTCCCTGGGACACTGTTCCTCCCACTTTCTGAGTCCGAGTCGGAACCAATCTGATTAGTCATCGTTTTGCCACGAGGTCAAGCTTGGCGGTGTCCACATGACCCGACAACTGAGCCAACCCATTGCCACCCAAACCACAGCTTTGGGGACCCTCACTGAAGGCTTCAGATCCCTTACTGGACCCAGCCTTGGAGGATTTAGGGCTAGAGAGGCCCTATCTATGCTGGTTACATAGAGTCCAGTTCTGGAGCTCGTAGAGATGGAGAAAAGCCAGTTCCAACAATAGCACACGACACCCTTCTGCAGCCAGGCCCAAGTCCAGCTCTGTCGCTAGAGCTTTGGAACACGTGAGCCTTTGGGTTCCCCCTTTGACTTGAGACCATGCAATCTGAAGGTTATGTGATGTTGCTTTTACAGAGGGAGACCCTGAAATTGGAAAGACACACAGGACACACCTTCAAGGTCACACACCAAATACCGCAGTCACGACTGACCATCCTTCTGTGCTGCTTTGCAGAGCTGTGCCAGGTGGCTCCCAAGAGTGTCAGAGCTAGTCTCCTCAAGACCTTTGGGATCCGAGGTGGTAGTTACAGGGCTCACCTTTATTAAATGTATGCCAGACGCTGAGAGCTTTGGGTGCAACACTACCCGTGAGCCATGCCCGGAGGAATGGGCAGAATGCTGAAATGGGGACAGGCCTGGTATTACTAAATAAGGATTACAAAATGATGTCTGTGCCTTGAAGCCCCAGGGTAGCAGCCGTGACCCAAAGCTGGGCCCTTGCAGCATCAGACAGCTTGCTTACACCTAGATGCCTCCTTACATCCTTCCCTCACCGCATCCAGCCATGCATCCCAGCGAGATGGATCACATTCTGTCTTGGCTTCTGGACCTGCACATCTCTACCACACTTTCCACCTCACTCCACCATACAAAGATATAAGCTATGCAAGGAACAAGATAAGTACCCTGCTAATGGAGGCACTGGCTAGGTAGACCAGTGAGAGGTGAATGTGAAAACCGAGTTGTAGCCGAGTGTCTGGCTTTATCTAAGTATCTATATTTACCTAAGTTGTCTATTCTGGAACATTCCAGTTGGGTTTTTTGTTGTTTTTATTTGTTTGTTTGTTTTGTAGGTTTTTTTTTTTGTTTGCAAGATCAGAGCAGTCATTTAGCGACTCTGTTTTGTCAAACACGTCTTGAGGTGCTTACTGTACGACAAGAGCTCATAGTGGGTCTATGGAGAGGAAGGAAAAGAAATGCCCTGCTTGTTAGACTTTTGGGTGCTCCATGAGGGTAAGGAGCTAACAAGACATCCTGAAGACTCAAAGTCAAGGTATTCCCTGCATACCTGGCCTGTGTTGGGAGGGATTATTCAAAAGGACTTGGTAAGGCTTCCTGCATACAGAAACCCTAAGCTAC
Source organism: Rattus norvegicus (assembly GCF_021556685.1). Classification (NCBI taxonomy): domain Eukaryota; kingdom Metazoa; phylum Chordata; class Mammalia; order Rodentia; family Muridae; genus Rattus; species Rattus norvegicus. The sequence continues at coordinate 58,847,351 of NC_141552.1, read as the reverse complement.
AAGGAAGGATCCACAGGAGCCAGTAATTAGGACAGCAGGCAGGAAATACAGAGGGCAGGGAGTTGCAGGTGAGTCAGGTCCTGCAACTCTGGAGAGGAGAGGGAGGGAGGGAGACAAAGGAGGAGAGAGACAGGGAGAGGGAGAGGGAGATGGAGAGGGAGAGGGAGAGAGACTTTTTCCAAGTTCTAGTGGGCTCCAAAACCCACACTAAGAACCCATGTAGCAGAATGCATTCTCCATCCAGGCACACACTGAGCGAGCATGTTCTCCTATGCACACCCCACACAAGTGTCAAACAAGCACTTGGTACCTTTCTTTTTTTTTTTTTTTTTTTTTTTTTTTTGGTTCTTTTTTTTTCGGAGCTGGGGACCGAACCCAGGGCCTTGCGCTTCCTAGGTAAGCACTCTACCACTGAGCTAAATCCCCAGCCCCACTTGGTACCTTTCTATACCGTGCTCATAAGGCCCCTCTCTACCTCTGATCGAGGAAAAGACTGATGTTCAGGTAGGACACTTATCCTAGGATTCTCAGGATCCCTAGGTAAGACACTAAGCTCTAAGAAGAGCAGGATTCTTACCCCTGTTTGTGTGATGCCAAATAAAAGCAATCCCCCAGGTCTGGCTAGTAATCCTCAGGGGTCTGTGAGGTTTTTGGTTGTCCTGGTACGGCACCACAGAGGTTCAGAATGATACCTGCTTACACCAGCTGCTTCTCAGCTTGGAGATGAAGGAGGTATGGCTCTACCCTTCGGACCCCGTGTAGATGGTGAACTCGAAGAGAGTGTCTGTCTTAGCTGTTGTGACTATGCATGCCCCTCAGTGGTTTGTCCGTCTATGAGTGTCCACTTTAGTTACCGTTCTCACATGGAGCTTTGAAGTTTTAAAGTGGGAACATACTTCAGTGTTGCCTAGCAGAATTCTTAGCCAACCTAGTCATTTTTGCACCCTGAAAGAGAACTTGAAGGACACCATCAATGGGCCCTGCTGGGGGAAGGCATGGGACAGGAGTACTGACCTTGGAGACAGTCCCCAGGTCAGGCTCCCTTTCTGTACCCTAGCCTGCCAGAGTACTGTCTCATGACCACGCACCAATCCAGCCTTGTCCCTGCTTCACAGCTCCTCGGGATCCAAGGTATTAGGACTTCTCTGAAGAGTCTCCTCCATTCTCCAGAGCCCGGAGGTCTGCTGCCCAGCTTCTGCCAAACTCTCTTGGGCACGAACCAGACATAGGTCATAAATAACTCACAAGCTGTTTGCTGCTCTCTCTGAAAGGAGGGGAGGCATGAGCCTCAGAGGGAAGGTTTTGCAAAAACGGCACATTTAGGTCCCTTTAAGAGACCAGCAGAGAGACAAGCTGTATTCAAAGGCAGACACATGGCACTCGGAGCTCTTCTGCTCCAGAAAATGCCTTGGAGCCTCCTGCCCTCAAAATTGGCATCAGGAAGAGGCAGGAAAGTTGGTGATCTAAGCAAAAGCAAAAGCAGAGAGAGAGAGAGAGAGGGGGGGGGGGAACTGATCTCCAGTAAGCATTGTTACCCACACAGAGTTCTTCCAAGGTTTTTGATGTTTCTTATTACTCTTGGAGGTCCTGATCTCAGACAACTGCTGTGGGTTGTGACTATGAAGGCACAGGCTGGTGGGAACTGTGGAGATAACCTAGTGATCTGGTCCCATGGGAAGCTTTACGTCATCAAAAATAGAAGTTGTTTCGGAATCTACCAGCAAGATACGCGCCGGACGTCCAGATGGGACAGTTGACTGAAGTCACCACAATAGGGCTGGGGTGACAGCCTGCCATGCAAGTACAGGGACCTGAGTTTCAGTCCCCTAAACCCACATTTTCAAAGGGCCCATCCACAGTAGTGCATGTTTGCTAGGGAGACAAAGAGATTTCTAAGGCCCGTTGGCCAATCAGCCTAACCCACTTGGCAAGTTCCAAGCCCATAATAAACCCTATAGGCAATTAGTGGGGCTGAGAGAGGGAGAAGCGGTCTTCTCCAGGTATGTGCCCCCTGTTCGGTTATCCAGTCCTGTGCAATGAGTCCTAAATATATATATACACAGGAACAAAAATGTGTGTGTGTAGGGGGGTGTACATATGTATGTGTGTGGGTGTACATGTGTGTGTGTTTGTGCATGTGTGCGTGTATGCATGCACATGTGTAAAACATCAATAATTAAAGAGTAAACAGCCATGCACTCAATAAGGGAGGCATGGGGAGAGGGGAGAGGCAGAGAGAGGGAGGGAAGAAATAATATACAGTATCCGTGTATAAAATTCTCCAAAAATATTTTAAAAAAAAAGAAAGAAAGAAACTCTGCCCCAAACAGCAAAGAAACTCAGCTGATAGCACTTGAGGACTAAGAGATAAAGTTGTGCCTTTGGCTCCACATGCACAATTACATACTCACACAGAGGCATCTGACAAGGTGCATATGTACACACCACACACACACACACACACACACACACACACACACACACACACACACTTATCCAACAGGCTGTGTTTGTTTGAAATGTCCACTGAGTGATATGAATGACCCAATGAATCACTTCTGCAGTTACTGATGGATTGTGGAGGGACAGTCTCTCCTGGGAAGCCCAGGACTTTGGTCCTTCAAGTGTTAACAAGTCAGCAGAGTTAGAAGAACTTTAAAGAATCAACCATTTGCACAGCTCTCTAGCTCTCCAGCAGCCCCAGGCTACACCAGACATTTCCTAGTCACAATCTCCAGCACTCCAGCACAGTATACAAATCTGGTTCAGGCAGGTTAACAAATAAATGAACATGGATTTCATTTGCCTCAAAACTGGGAAGCAAATTAAAACTGGTCAACATTACGGTTTTTATGCGAAGAGATGAGGAAATGCAAGAAAAGGGCTGGAGTGAAGAGAGAGCCTCCTGGGGACTGCTGCTCATTTCTGTTGGAGGGCTGTCCAAGGCTCTGAGCACAAGAAGGTTAAGTAGAATACAGGAGCTATGAGAGGCAGCCTGGGGCCCGGTGATAGCCTGGACCCATCACCATACATGTGATACCAGTCCCTGGAGTTATGTGTCTGATGGAGAAGCTTGTGAAATGCTGGTCTGTAGTAGGAGCAGATATGCTGTGAGCCTGGAGGCGGAGTGTCCCATTTGCTGTATGATGGGAAGGCTGCCTGGGCAATTGAGCTTAGGTCAGGGGCTTAAACCCTTAGAGGGCAGCAGCAGTGATTGGGATCCTACCTAAGAGTCAGCAACTAGGCAACGGGACTCTTAAAACCAAAGCAGATGAACAAATGCTAGCAGTGTGTTTAGAGGAAGCAGAAAGCGGGGACAGGGTATCGATCTCCCCATCCCCCTGCAGCACGCTAGAACTTTCTCAGTGCACATAAACATATACATAGACTCATATACATGAGCACACAATCAACACAATCAAGACTAATGTACAGGAACAGGGGTTTGACCCTGGAGCTCAAAGAGAAGACACAAAGCATTTTTAAACTTTTTATTTATTTAATATCTGTGTGTGTGTGTGTGTGTGTGTGTGTGTGTGTGTGTGTGTGTGTGTAGGAGCATGCACATGTCACAACTTACCCGTGGAGGCCAGAGGACAATCTTTAGGCATCAGTTCTTTCTTTCCACAGTGGGTTCTGAGGATTGAACTGGAGTCACCAGGCTTGCTTGCACAGAAGCGCTCTTACCCACTGAGCCATCTTTGATGAGCATTTTGATGACCTCAAAAGCTCTTGAAAAAAAAAATGGATGGGCAGGATCCGAGACAAAATTGTGGGAAGTGAGCCCCTCATCACCCCCAGGTAAACACAGACCTGTTAGAATTACGTGTAGACTCTTGTAGGTCCTTGGCACTTTGACTTTCATGGATCCTTCTCCATTAAAAAATGTAAAATAATTTATACCTACATCAGTTTGGTTACAACACAAAGGAAATCAATATTCCTTTCTTCTCTTCTGGCTTGAAAAGAAACTACCATGTGCTCTACGCAGTGGAGAACTGTTAGATTGGACATCTCCAAGCACCTTGGCCCCAAATCCAATTTCTTTCAGAAAATTCTTCTTTCAAACAGAGAGGCACTTAGGGTCTGTTTTTTTTTTGTTGTTTTGTTTTGTTTTAATTAGCATGGATATATTCTAAAGAGAATACAAAGAGGGACCAATGTCCGTGCTATGATTCCATTCTGCAAAACTCAGACTCCTGTACCCTAAATATGACAGAGACTGACACCCTAGAACAGGATCCAGGGCCTGGGGTGAAGCCTGGCACCTCTTTTATTCAATATTCCATTTCTACTTAAATGCCTAGTCAACAAAAATGCACACCAGAGCTAGAAAGTTGCAGAATAAAATGTGATCCAGTCTACCAATCTTAATTTAGTTATTATTTGCACAGGGATGAGGAAGCCTCTTTCATAATAGGTGCTACAGGGGGATAGCACAGAGTGACATTCACAGAACAGTACAAGAGAAACCTCCCGGTACCCATGATACACCCAGAAACAACAACACGAAACAGGACTGTCAAAGCCCCCTTGCAGCACACCACCACCAAACCCAATCAGAAACAAGTTGTGTGCATCTAAGTGCAATGGATTTACTCTAGGACTGCATTCTCTTCCCTAGGTCGGATGGCTGTTCAATGTTCTGACACAAGTGTATCAGCATCCTATGACCAGGTGAACGGCACTTTACATGGCTGACCCCATCACCAAGGTGTCCTGAATAACCCACCAAGAAAGGCACAGCCTACATAAGGATTCTTCTTTTCAGTGTACGGATTCAATATACCACCCCCGGGCCCCTGTCTCTCATCTGTCAGGCAATTTTTTTTAAGAAAAAAAAAATCATGTTTAACCCGAAGACAATAAAAATCTTTAAAGGATTGAATGCTTTGGAGACCAATTCCTCCCTTCCCCATAGAAGTGAGAATGGGATCAAACGTAAAAATGGAGACCAAGCAGTCTCTAATTGAAGGAAGAGGGGAAAAAAAATCTGAAGAGATGGCTATGCCTCAACAAAAGAAAGGGCAACAAGAGTCAAGTGTGGAAATCTGTTAATTTGGAATGTCGAGAGCACAGAGCCGAGCTCCTGCATTTTACATCCCTGCCTACTGCTCGAAACCCAAAGAAACCCTTTTATTCCAGTGGTCATGCGTCCCAAAAGCAACTTATTAAATTAAAGCCTCTGCCAGCCAGGCCATGCCTGAGGTCCGCAGGGTACAGAAAAGGAAGAGAGATGAGCAAAAACCTGGGGTGTCATCTCACAGAACGGCAGAGTTCTCCACACCCCTTGAGAACCCCGAAAGGCCACGTGGATGATATTCTAAGAAAGAATCCTGAAGGGCCAAAAAAATAAATAAATAAAATAGCAATAAACTAAACCAAACCCCCAAACTCTGCCGAGACTACTGATCTGCCTTCCCAGTCCTCCACCCTCCCAGGTATAAGTCGTGAATATATTTGGTGGTGGTGATGAGAAGCCAGGCTTTCTGTGTGTATTCTTCAAATACCTTAAATAGCCTTAGGGTTGTTTGAGCAGCCCAGAGCCTTCTGCCATTCTCCCACCCTGCTCCCTACAGTCCCCCATCCTAATGCTACCCTTGGAAGTAAGCTCGCCTGCGAGTCTCATTTGTCTAGCCTTTGCTTTCTCTAACTGCACTAGGAGAAAAGAATCTGGATTTATTGTACATATGTTTGTGTTCAGCTTAATAAAAGGAAACCTATATTTTAAGATAAACTTTGTTAGTAATTCATGAAGTGACTATTTATGCTAATCGGGCAGAAATATATTCTCAGGCATAATGCATTACATAAATTTGAATGCAAAATGTTCAATTATGAGGTAAATACAGGTAACGCAAATAATAAATTACCTCTAATAAAAATTATGAAATACGTGTCTTCAAAGAGAATGGCTCTAGCTTGCAACTGCGAATTGCTTAAAGAGAGAAAAATTAATAAAGACTGAATTGCCCTGATGATTATTTTGCCCATAACTCACCTATTCATAACGACTTTTTTTTTTTGTAATCAGACTGTTGTTTCTCGCTCTCCGATGCAAGCAAGCCAAGGCTGTTTCCTCAGCAATTTTACTGTTATCAGATTATCTTGTCTGATTCTATTAATTTTCTCCCATGAATCTGCTAACAGCAGTCTGTGATTTACTTACCCTGCTAAGTGAAGACAGCCAAAAGGATTTATCTAACACTAGACCTAGGAACTGAGCATGTCTTATCACTCCAGTCCTCTCCGGAACTCTCCCTCAGATCAATGGAGTCGGTTTCCTACTGAAATTTAGTGGACACCGGTTAGTTCGGCACCGTAAAAATCAGCTCGCACATAAACAAAGCCCTCAGAAGCTTCCAGCTACATCGGGCTCACTTCAGAGTCTGTATGACTGATTTAAACAGGCTGCATTTGAGCAGTAGTAACTCACGATCAGGAAAAATATGTTCCTCTTAGCTCCCGATCTTTGCCATTTAGACACAAAAGGCCTGCTACACCCTCAGATTCCCAGGAAGCTATGTGCATATCAACTTGAAGTTATGATTGTGGTTTCTGATGTTTTCAAGCCTTCTTACATGGCCAGCCCGATGCCCTCCTTCCCATCCAAGCCATTTTATAAATATTCATCGCTTGCAGGAACTTTAATGTTACCGGTTTGACTTGGTCAATAATGACAAACGTCTCTCTCTCTCTCTCTCTCTCTCTCTCTCTCTCTCTCTCTCTCTCTCTCTCTTCCTCTCTTCCTCTCCTGGCTTGACATGATAAAAAAAAAAATAAATGACAAACGCATGGTTTTCTAAATAACTGCTACGTAGCCGGCTGAGATGAGTAACGTATCTACAAGAGCCCGGGTTCATATTGTATTTGGATTCGATTGGCTTGGCTAGAGTCGAAGCAAACAGTGTAAGCAAAGAAGTCACAAGCCCTGTAGCTTGCTGTAATTGTGGGGAAATCAGAAACCTGAATGGGACTAAATTAAAATGAGAGCTTGCAATTGTTATCGAAGAAACGCCGCTAACAGCGAACTGTAAATGTTTAGACACCTCCTGTGCATTGCTAAACAATGGAGCGAGGGGGACAACCATGGGACCTCGGTGCTAAGCCTGAAAGCGCTCCAGCTACATGTCTTTAGAAAATATTTCTGACCTCCTCTCTCTCGTTTTCCTTCAAACAAAAGTGAGAGACTGTAAACGGCTCTCCAAACAAAAAGGGGGGTGGTCAGAGAAAAAGTCAATGTATAGCTAATGACAGTCAACTAGCCACACACGGTCCCTGAATGTCCAGAAAGGGTACATATGTGTGATAATTAGTTGTGTGGCCGTGCACCTATAGGGCCCGGTCTCTTTCATCAGCAACTTTTGTTTATGAGATGATGTCTATTTATAACTATAGCCATCTCTGTGTTCCTGGCTCAAAACATATATTTTTGAAAGGTGGGGAGTATGCTTTTTAGCGTTTGACAAAACCTTAGTGCCTAAACACTATCATAAAAACAAATCTTTCTAAAGATGCATATTCACATACACAAAAACATAAACTGTAGGCATCTGTGTCTAATAATTTTTTAGAAAGACCTAGAAATGTCTAACCAGCATGGCACTTAGGTGATCTTAAACATTGCCTTTTCCTTTGAATGAACACTATAATCCCTTAACTTCATTACTAGGTGAAACATGGTTTAAAAGGAGGAAAGAAAAGACAGAAGTCTCTCAGGTTGCCTAGGATTGACATGGTCTTCACCATTTCTTCCCCAAACTGAAATTAAAGACAGTTCATGCTGCCCCAGCAAAACATTCCTATAAAATCCAAAACCCCCCTTATAAAGAGCTCTGCAGTTAACAGTGTATGGATAGCTTGTCTAGAAAATACCAACAGGCTCTTTAGGACTTCTCTGCACCTCTCCGAGGGTGTCTACCAATAGGGGTGCCAGAGTTTGCAGATGGGAAATGTACACACTTGGTGTCCCAAGCCAGGGAGTGAATGACACCTAAGGCCTCGTTATAAACAGCCAAGAATGCTCTGGGCGGGTTTGAGACCACACTTAGGTGCAATGTTCACGAAGCTGGCTTAATATATGACTTAAGTGTCTGAAGTCAGGATTTTCTGAGAATTACTCTTCAGATAAACAATCTTAAACCACAGCAGTAACTTTACTTAGGAAAGGTGTCTCCTATACTCTATATCCTATATCCTATCTCCTAAATAACTTTTAACTCTGTGGGTTTTGCCACAAAACGGGTTGGAAATTCTTCCCAGAACTTTGAAAGAGCCTGGGCCCTTGTTACATGGCATCAACAGGCACAGGTCTCTCAGCCAGAAAAACATCCTCTAAAGACTGTCGTCTATGGAACTCTTCCCAAGCAACGAAAGGAAGCATTAGAGGAAAAGAGATTGCGGCACCTGCTCGCAGTTTCTGGAGCCCCTTCTCTGCAAGGTTGGCTTTTCCCATTGTGGTCCAACTAGCTTTCTTGTGCCTCTTGCCCCTTTCCACACCGGGAAATCGGAGTCTTTGCACTTTCCTTAAACCCAGAAAGAGATCACTTTTCAACTAACCTTTGCCGAAAGGTGGCGCTGTTGAGGTAAAAACCAACTCTCCAACAATAGTTTTTAATCTGAATTCTTTTGCAGTCTTTTCGGCTTTTTTTTTTTTAAGCATACCCTCGTAGACACCCCCCCCAATCGAGTTAAAATAAATACGATCAACACCATATGCATTTCATTATTCGAAGGAATCAATAGTCCCAATTTCCAAGCAGGTGAACCATTCTTCCAAACATAAGGCGGTTTCAGACAACCTTGCTTTCCCCCATTCAGTCTCCGCTCTTCTGACTTGCCTATCGCTTTAAAATCTTAGAAAAAGAGTTGTTAATTTCTTTTCGTTTTTGTTTTTTTTATATGCCCCCCCAAATATTTTTGCATAGCTTTGGAAAAATCAATCTAGATAACTGAACCGGTTATTAGCATTTGCAACGGGAAGGGGGCAATCCTACCCCGCCCCCACTCTGGGTTTCCGGACTTGTCCCAAGGGGGAAAATATGGGTTTAAAATTTAACCCTTGGAAAGGAGCTGGGAGGGCTCTGGGGTATTGCCCCCTCCCTTCACCACCAAGTTCTAAATGCCAAATGATTAAGCGAGGTGGGAGTGCAAAGGGCGCTCCGGACCCTGATAAACAGGGTTCAAATTTCATATGAGGATGGTATGGTCTGGGTGTATGTTGGGGGCATCTCAAGCGGGATTCCGGTTTCACAAGTGGAAAGTGTGGTGGATTGGAAAGGGGAAAGAAGAGAGACACGGAGGGCAGAGAGAGAGAAGGAAGGAGAGAGGAGAAAATGATTTGAATATGATTCTCAGAAGCCAGACTCCAGGCTAGAGTCCTGAGCCTGAAGGCTGAGCCTGAGATAACCAGGCTCAGGCTTAAAGCATCCCAGAATCAACTTGCTGGCACCGTCGCTCTGTCTGTCCCTCCAATGATAGAGGATGCTAGGGGGCAGCTAGTTCCTACACACTTTAGGCCCCCTGGTTTTTTAAGAGTTATACAGGCTTTCTTCCCCGCGCGAAATCCAAAAAAATAACACTGCAGGCGCACCGCTCAGTGAGCCCCGCGCGCATTCTGGGTCCCCGCACCCTTGGCGCCCCCATCTGATCACCTCACTTGCGGAGGGACAAAGAGTTGAGTCAAGTTGGCCCCCGGAGCGTCCGATTCAGGGAAGAAAGGCACTCGGCTCACCCCTCAACGGCCACGAAGGATGCAGAGGGTGAATCAAAGATCGAAAACTGCAAGACGAATGAATACACCTTGTTAGGGTGCGGGACCAGCAGGGGACCAGGGAGTTCTTGGCGGATCGCTCGCTGCAGCGTGAGAGCAGAGGTTCAGTCGGGCAGGCCTCTCTCAAACTCTGAAGAAAGCAAACCTTCCTCCCGGGTCCTACCATCGGATTCCAGCCGCCCTTTTAGTAAACTCTGTCCCTTGGTGCATTAAACTTCGCACGGGGCGGTGGTGGGGGATGTTGCTCCCTGGCTGCGCCCCAGCAGCGGCGCCGCAAGGGTTAAGCCAGCCTGTCCCAGCTGACAGTCAGCTGATTGGGCTGTGATTGACAGCTCCGAAAAGTTTCCTTGTTTCTATACTATTATGCTAATCGCTGCCGCTTTCGCCGCCTCCCATTGGCGGAGAGTGCCAGTCAATTTCCCATTTGAACCTGACGTCACGGGTGCTATAAAACTCAGCAATTGCTTTAAACTCTTCTCGCTGGATCAGAGGCTTTAAAATCTTTTTTCATCTCGGAGCTGTAGCTCGAGCTGCTTGTCCGCTCGGCCTCTCCCCCCACCCTTTTGCTCTCGGCCTTGCCTTGGTCCAGGACTTTGCCATTTTGCTTTAAAGCAAAAAAAGAAAGAAAGAAAGAAAAGAAAAGAAAAACCAAAACCAAAAGAAAAAAAAAAGGGCAAGAAAGAACTAAACTCCCCCCTCCCTTGCCTCCAGCCGGCCTGCACCTCGGTCTTGCACTTTGCACGGAGGGAGAGGGTGAGGAGAGAAAGAGAGAGCGCGCGCGCACGCGAGGGATCCGGAGAGAGAAAAGAAAATAATAATAGTAACCATAAGAGCCAGGCAGAAGAGGAGAGAAGCGTGAAGTGTTAACCACCCCGGTGTGGAGGCCCGCGCCTCCGGGACAGCCACCCGCCGCGCCACACAACCCCGGAGCAGCCGCCGCGCGCGCCCCGCCTGCAGCCCCGACCGGCTTAGGCGAGCCCTCCTTATGCAAAGCGCGCAGCGGAGCGGCGAGCCGGGGACGCCGCGCACCGGGCCGGGCTCCTCCGGCATCCTCTCTGCCGCTGTCATCACCACCGCCACCGCCAGCCGCGGAGGACCTTCCCGAGCCTGAAGCGCCCGGGATCGGAGCTCAGAGAGGCGAGCAGGCGAGGAGGGGGCCCGGGGCGAGCGGGAGAGAGAGAGAGAGAGCAAGAGAGAAAGAGAGAGAGCACATTGGCGTGAGCAGGGGGGAGGGAGGGCGGGCGCGGGGGGCTGCGGGCAGGGCGGGGGGTGTGTGCACGCTCGAGCTTTCGGGCCACAGCCACCGCCGCGCGAGCTAGAAGCGCCCTAGCCCGGCAAGCTGGCTCACCCGCTGGCCACCCAGCACAGCCCGCTGGCCCCTCTCCTGCAGCCCATCTGGCGGAGCGGCGGCGGCGGTGGCGGAGGCAGGAGGATGGCTTCAGAACTGGCAATGAACAATTCCGACCTGCCCACCAGTCCCCTGGCCATGGAATATGTTAATGACTTCGATCTGATGAAGTTTGAAGTGAAAAAGGAACCGGTGGAGACCGACCGCATCATCAGCCAGTGCGGCCGTCTCATCGCCGGGGGCTCGCTGTCCTCCACCCCCATGAGCACGCCCTGCAGCTCGGTGCCCCCGTCCCCCAGCTTCTCGGCGCCCAGCCCGGGCTCGGGCAGCGAACAGAAGGCGCACCTGGAAGACTACTACTGGATGACCGGCTACCCGCAGCAGCTCAACCCGGAGGCGCTGGGCTTCAGCCCGGAGGACGCAGTCGAGGCGCTCATCAGCAATAGCCACCAGCTCCAGGGTGGCTTCGATGGCTATGCGCGGGGAGCGCAGCAGCTGGCCGCGGCAGCGGGGGCCGGCGCCGGCGCCTCCCTGGGCGGCAGCGGCGAGGAGATGGGCCCCGCCGCCGCCGTGGTGTCCGCCGTGATCGCCGCGGCCGCCGCGCAGAGCGGCGGGGCACCTCACTACCATCACCACCACCACCACGCCACGGGGCACCACCACCACCCGACGGCCGGCGCCCCGGGAGCCGCGGGTAGCGCGTCCGCCTCTGCGAGCGGCGCGGGTGGCGCGGGCGGCGGTGGCCCGGCCAGCGCCGGGGGCGGCGGCGGCGGCGGCGGCGGGGGCACGGCGGGGGCGGGGGGCGCCCTGCACCCGCACCATGCCGCGGGAGGCCTGCACTTCGACGACCGCTTCTCGGACGAGCAGTTGGTGACCATGTCGGTGCGTGAGCTGAACCGGCAGCTGCGCGGGGTCAGCAAGGAGGAGGTGATCCGACTGAAGCAGAAGAGGCGGACCCTGAAAAACCGCGGCTATGCCCAGTCCTGCCGCTTCAAGAGGGTGCAGCAGAGACACGTCCTGGAGTCGGAGAAGAACCAGCTGCTGCAGCAGGTCGACCACCTCAAGCAGGAGATCTCCAGGCTGGTGCGCGAAAGGGACGCCTACAAGGAGAAATACGAGAAGTTGGTGAGCAGCGGGTTCCGAGAAAACGGCTCGAGCAGCGACAACCCTTCCTCTCCCGAATTTTTCATGTGAGTGTGACACGCGATCCCAGCTAGCCACCTTGTTAAATGCTCCGTGGGGGTCCGGCTCCTGAGTGGGCTTGCCAGTTTGCAGGGCCACGCTCGCCACCACCTCGCCCCCTCCCCTGGCGAGTTTGCTCCCCTTGGCCCTGCACGCACACACACACACACACACACACACACACACACACACACACACACACACACATACACACACACACACACACAGCAAGCTTGTGGTGGTGGTGGTGGCTCTTTTGAGTTGGGGAGGGAAAGGGTATCTGGCTCATGGATTGCCAACCTGAATTCCCCTGTAACTTGCTAGCTTGGTTGTTTTGGTCTTTTTTATTATTATTATTACTCTTTTTACACCGCCTACCCCACACATACCCTGGACTTGCACAAGGGTCAAAGATCTGAGCAGGATACTTCATGTAGGACATAACTCACCTTTGAACCCGGCCATCAAGCGCCTGTATATTTTTTTTCTTCTTCTTCTTTAGTTCATGAGCTGGTGTTCATTCTCTGTGTGTGTGTTTTTTTATTTTGTTTGGATTTTCTTTTTTCTTCTTTGTTTTTGTTTATTATTACTAATTTTTTTGGAGCTTGCTGTGTTTCCCAGCCTCTGCCCTCCCTCCCTCTGCACCATGTTCTTGAGATAAAAGAAAAAAGAAAAAAAAAAAAGAGCAGGGTTTTTTCTTCTCCTCCTGAGTTCTTCTGATTGAGCTTGCAAAGGAAAAAAATGTGAAATGCTATAGACCTTGCAGCGAGCTGAGTTCCACCGGGTTTTTTTTTTTTTTTTTAGGCATTGTTATGCTAAAACTGAATGAATTAAAGCCTCTCCTGAACCTGCCACAATCAAGGCTGCATCAACCTTCTGGGTGTGACTTGGGAGCTTTGGCCTTATGATGCCAAATCTGAAAGTTTAGCCTGCCATTAAAAACAAACAAAAACACAAAAACAAACTTCCTCTCATCTCATGCATTACGATGCTTGCTACTTTGTCTTAGCGACAACGAACTATTAACAGTTTCAAAGACATTATGGGAAAGAGACATTATATTAATAAAAAAAAAAGCCTGCATGCTGGACATGTATGGTATAATTATTTTTTTCCTTTTCTGTCCCCTTTTGGCTTGGAAATGGACTTTTGAAGACTTAGCGCATGACATCCATACTTTTGATTTACAGCCTCATGACTTTTTTGAGTTCAGAACAACAGAAAAAGTACTACCCCAGAGCCTTCTTCCCTTGAAAGTTTGCTTCCACTCCTGACTGCTCTGAGTTACTATGAACTTCAGCCTCCCTTTGTAAATGCACTGAAGGCATTCCTTGTCAAAGATAGCAGAATGGGCTATAACTTTATATGGCAAATATTACAGAGCATAAATTAAGTGTTTTCTTTTTAGAAACAATTATGCCTGCTTTGGGGCACTTTAAATTACGCTGTTGCCAAAAGCAGTCTAAATTTTCTTCGAAAAGAAAGAAAGAAAGAAATCTGCCCCAATTATTTTTTGGTTCTGTTTTATTTTATTATTATTTTTTTTTTTTTTGGCTTTTGGTCATTGTCAAATGTGGAATGCTATGGGTTTCTAGCATATAATTTAATTCTAGTTTTTATAATCTGTTAGCCCAGTTAAAATGTATGCTACAGGTAAAGGAATGTTATAGATAAAATTTGAAAGAGTTAGGTTTGTGTAGCTGTAGATTTTTTTTAAAGACCGATGCACTAAATCGTTTACTGTTGTGATGTTAAGGGGGGTAGAGTTTGCAAGGGGACTGTTTTAAAAGTAGCTTCTGAAGCATGTGCTTGCAACTTAAATATAAGTTGGGTATGTGTAGTTCTTGCTATACCGTGGACTGTATTGAAAACCAAAGTATTAAAAGGGGGAAACGCCCCTGCTTATATCTGTAGGGGTATTTTACATTCAAACTGTATGTTTTTTTTCCAAAATTTAAGTATTTGGGACTGAATTGCACTAAGATATAACCTGCAAGCATATAATACAAAAAAAAAAAATCGCAAAACTGTTTAGAACGCTAATAAAATTTATGCAGTTATAAAATGGCATTACTGCACAGTTTTAAGGTGATGCAGATTTTTTACAGTTGTATTGTGGTGCAGAACTGGATTTTCTGTAACTTAAAAAAAATCCACAGTTTTAAAGGCAATAACCAGTAAATGTTATTTTCAGGGACTGACATCCTGTCTTAAAAAAAAAAAAAAAGAAAGAAAGAAAGAAAGAAAAGTAAATCTTACCACAATAAATATAAAAAATCTTGTCAGTTACTTTTCTTTTACATATTTTGCTGTGCAAAATTGTTTTATAACTTGAGTTACTAACTAACCACGCGTGACGTTCTACATGCTTCTCTTTCATTTTCAATTTCTGGTTATATCAAGAGAAAGAATAATCTACAATAATAAACTGCATTTTTTTTGATTCTGTTCCGTTTCTTAGTGTATAGATTAACTGGGTCCCATGTCTTGGAGCTTGGATATGAAATACAAAATGCATTCTCTTTGATTTCTAAACAGGGGAGTCGGAGGCAGGAATTGCTGGCAAAATTCTAGGCTCTTCTGAGAGTTGAGGAGCTTGACATCATGTAGTCATTATGTATTTAATATAAATACAAATTATGATGTCTCACTTTTTCTCCCCACAGACTTTAGTTCCCCAATAAGCTGAGCCAGTAAAAAAGTGAGAAAGAGGAACAATGAGATAGACAGACAGACAGACACAGACAGACACACATGTACACACATACACACGGGGAATAGATCTGAGCTTTCTGAACGGGACTCTAAGCTTCTAACTAAGGGGTATGACTGAGGGTTGGGGACCAGCAAGTCTGATTCAACAGAGGTTCATGGGAACATATGCATTTAATGGTAAAGATAAATAATTCTTGCCGTTTGGTCAAAAGTGATTATTTTTTCTTCTTCCCTTACATGTTGTGATTTTCTTGTTGGCACAGCCCTGACAAGACTAAACATAAACACTTTGCACAAATCAAAGTTGTTTGATTTTGCTTTTTAAAAAAAAATTTTTTTAACTTTGCAAGTCATTTGTCTTAAATGGGGGAAATAAAATCTACTGCTTGCACACAGACTTTCTAATTCATACCAGGTTCGATCTCTGTTATCTAACTAGCTTTCGAATATTCAAAGCATATAAGCTAGGAATAATTACATATTACATGAGTCCCCATAATATAAATATAAACATATGGAGAAAATAGTGCTTGCATGGGGTGAAGACTGTGCTCTGGTATATTGCTGTTTGCCCCCAAAGCAGGTTATGAATGGGGTCTAATTGAATGATCAGTTGGAAAAAAAAACTCAATTACCTTCAGTTGAATTCCTAAATCCTGACCCATTTAAGACTGACACGAATTCCTGCAACCATGTTACAAATACAGGGCATTTTCTCCTTTGGTAGGCCTCCCTGGGAGTTAATCCCATAGAAGACAAAGCCAACACTGTTTTGAAAATATTGCTAAGCACAAATGACTTTTGTCTTATTTTGCTTTCAATTCTTTTTCTTAAAAAAACAAAAACAAAAACAAAAAAACAAGATAGTATTGCAACCCACAGTGCAGGCCTGATTTCTAAGGAGACAGGTAGTCCTTCAAGCTGGTGAATTCTGGCCGCTTTCTCGTGGACCTTGACTCTTTTGCACAGAACACAAGACACTGTTTACACTTCCGATGTTGGCTTCACTTGGTGAGCTGGAATGTGAGTCCCCAAAACACTTAGCTTTGCTTGACAGAAATCTTAATTGCAAAACTTCTTTCCTATGCTGTAAGGTAGCTGTCCTCAGCTTTGGAGATTTTCATCCTCTAATTATAGCCTAGAAAATGGATACACATCACCAGTCTGGAGAGGAGGAAATGGGTATACCATTTGGACCCAAAGCTCGGCCCCGGAAGGAAGAGTTTAGGCAAATACATTCTTAGACTCAGTAACATTTGTAACACAAATACAGTTGTTTATCAAAGAGTAGGACATGGGTTGGGGCAGGGGAGATGCAATTATATAATAATTAAATTGTCTTAATAGAGTTCTATAAAGCAGTTCAATATTAGAAGCCAGTTTGGGCCCCAGACAAGAAAATAAGATAGTGCCATCAGAATAAAAAGGAGGTGGAGTGACTGGCTGGAAGGAAAAGTTAGCCTCTGCTGAAAAGCACTTTCAGACGTGACGAGACTTCAGAAGACAATACTAAACAGGACTAAACACAAAAAGACATATCTTGTCCAAATGTCCATTATTACGAATGTAGATTCCTAAGTTTAGAAAACAAAGGAAGGAAAGAAAGAAATCGAATAAGAGAGTCCTGCTCTCCCCTGTCCCCTGCATTTGTCTAAATAGTGTTAAAATTCCTTTCATTCCAATAATAGAACAGCCCACTGGCAAGCTAGAGTCATCAGTGGGATAAGTCACATTTGAGAAGCCCAGCCGAATGTGCCCCGAGTGTTCTTAAAATATGGGCTGCGCAGAAGATGAATGCAAGCTGTCTCTTAAGAAAGGTTGTTTGCGATTCTGGAGGATGACTTCCGTTTCGTGTCCTTTCTAGAGAAAAAAAAACGTTGGAGAAGAAGGCTAACGAATATGTAGCCACCATAGTAAACAGTTAAGTAACTCCACTTCTTGTCTGAAGGACTCACAGACTCATAGAAAAGGACCTGTGCACACTTTAGTCACGTATTGGGCACACAACCAAACAGGTGTGATAGCTTTCAAGCTATAACAACAGTTTCTAGAACTCTACTGGAATTAGAACCTCCGAGTGTGCACACACGCGCTTGTGTACTTGTGTAGGTACGTGTTAGGCAAACATATCTATAAAGAAAACTTTCCCAAAAGCAAACAGCTAGCATTTTTAAAAGCAAATTCAGGCATGCGCATTCTTGACAGATTATCGTCATTTTTCACTGTCTTCCTGGCAGAGAACTGAACGAAGAAAAAGGAAAAAAAAATTTTTAATTTAAAAACATAAAAAGTAAGAATTTGACTTCTCGCCTGGAACCCACGTTAGGGGCAACAGCATTCTGTGAATGGGACACCTTGGATTTTCAGGGTCCTGGTGACACTCGTATTGGCTGGTGTCAAACGTGCCATTTGTCAGACATAGCTGTAAATGAAACCAATGTGTGGTAAAATACAGTTAGTTAGTTACACACACACCTTCCGGGTGTTTCTCCTACACACCCCCCACATACAGTGTTTTGTTCTCAAAGACCCTCACAAAAATCACTTCCTTTTAATTTCCTGGCTTATCTATTTACCCTTTTTAAAGAAATATTTTTCGAAAAATATCCAATATATTAACATATTGACATCAAATAGGTCAGACCTCTCCCTGGCTGATAAATCTACTGTGTAGACATTTACAGCTTCGAGCCTGAACCACTGAGACCCTTTTCCACACAGACACTACAATGGGAGATGCTGCTTTTGCTGAATGTGTCTGATGCTCACACCCATTCTTTCCTCCCCTTTACCTTTTACCCTAGTCCTTTTTATGTGGTAACATCACTTCTAGAGCTTGGGGCTTTTAAATAGGACTTCCTCTGGCCAAACCACCAATGTGACTGTTAAAAGCACTCGGAGGGAAGAATGGTGGTCACCTTCACACAGCTTGGCTCTTTAGCCTGGCTCCCTGCATTTCCTTGTCTAAGTCACAGAAGTTGCTTAACGACACATCCCAAAGCTTAGGAGCCCAGACAGAGCATCCGAGGACTTTGTTGTCTTACCCTGTTCTGACTGAGGGAAACGTACCCACTTGCTTACACGTTCTCAGCTTGATAAAATACTCCTGATATATATCGGACCGATTGATATTTTTAAAAAGTCCGATTGTGACTCTGGCATCGTTTGCTTGTCTGCTTGCTTGTTTGTTTTTTTATCATGAGTGACAGAATTCAGACATCTGATCACTGCATCCAAAACTCTCACACTGCCGCTCTGAGGCCTTAAGGCTCCTCCACACTGTCCATGAGCGAGCCGTCGGAAGTCAGCTCCCTTCGCAGCCCACGTCGGAGGACTGATTTGCAGGACTTCCCTCTGTGTTTGACTTATATTTGATTAGAAAAACAATAATTTACACCCTTTGTCAGAACAGGCTCTATCAGTTATGTTGTTTGAGGGGCTTAGGGAAGTTTTCTCTGCAGTCGAAGGCTGTGGTGTCTACCACTTCAATTCATTCCTCAAGGTACTATATGAATTATAAATTTCAAAACTCTGAAATTTATTTGTATTCTTAGCTCATCTTCAAGCTCAGAGATGTCCCAAGTCCAGGGTAGAGCAGCCATAGGGGACAGGGACAGAGTCCAGGGTCCTGTTATCGAAACCAGGATTTGTTTTTGAATTTGCCTAAAACAGGAAAAGCCTTATTCCATCTTCTCAAGAAATAGCCTTTATCACTTTTAATACAAATCTTTAAAATGCCAACGTGAAAGGCCCCAGAAATGGGGAAGTCTCTCCAGCCATTTCTCCATCCACACCCCTGAACAAATTGGTCTCTCTCTCTCTCTCTCTCTCTCTCTCTCTCTCTCTCTCTCTCTCTCTCTCTCTCTCTCTCTCTGGCATTTTAACTCTAGCCAGAAGTTGGGGACGTGGTGAGGGAACCTTAGCTGTTAGAGCTGGTTCTTGGTTGCTGGGGACATAAAGCAACACAGTCTTGAGACGAACTGGGGTCCCTGTTGCTCTCTAGAGGGGAGTGACAGGAAGAAGAAAGCAGGATTAGACTGCTCAAAAGCCAGGTCCCTACAGCTGCTGTAGAAAGTGAGAAAGAGGGAGACTCTGAAGGCACGGATCCCGGGAATAAATAGTTTGAGAAGCTTTCACCTGCTCAGCGGCCAAAATCAGTGCCAGTGTGCATGGAAGGCAGGACTCCGTCCCGCTCTGCTTCTCTAGCTAACAGTGTGTGCACACACGGGTGTTTTGGTTGGTCTCTTTGTTTTTGTTTTGTTTTTTAAATAGGGATCCAAAGGGAAAGAGAGGAAGTCATTAGTGTCTTAGTCTCGATTGGACAGAGCATTTATGAACGTATTTAGTTGTTTATTTGAAAGTGCTAACGTTTCGAACCAGCCAGACACGCTATCACAGCATTTGTACAGACACTGCACGAGGTTTTAGGACACCGTTACAGCTTTCGATCAGTTAAATTTGAGAGCCCGTGTGTGTGTGTGTGTGTGTGTGTGTGTCTGTGTGTGTCTGTGTGTGTGTGTGTCTGTGTGTGTCTGTGTGTGTGTGTGTGTGTGAGAGAGAGAGAGAGAGAGAGAGAGAGAATAAGAGACTGAGAGAAAGGTCTGCCCAACAGAACAAGATTTCTGAGACAGAAAGCTCGCAGAAATCAGATGTTTATATGAGCATACATGAGTTGGACAGGTTTAAGAAACTCCCCAAACACATTTTCCAGAGGGAGTCTGTGAGAGGAATGTGGAGGTTCCTCCCTGAAATCAGAGGGGGCATCTGCTGAGCGCCTCCTCCTGCATCCAGCACAACTCAATTTCGTTTTTTTTTTTTTCTTCTTCTCCCGTTTGGTTAAATCACAAATGCCCCCCTAGTAGACTTTAGATTACAACATAACATCCCTCCCCTCTGCACAAATCCATCTTGAATTTTTAGTAGCACATGAGAAAGGGACATTAATTCAGGAAAGGGGACTGGGGTGGGGTGCTTCCCTGCTTTGGACCGAAAAGAGCAGGAGGGAAGGAAATAGTTCTCAGAGTACAGCTCTCACCCACCCTCGCTCCAGGCCAGGCCTGGCTGATTCTGTCCCTAGATTTCCCGTTGGAATCCATGCTGACTCCCAGGCTTGCCTGCCTCCAAACTGAGTTCTCTGAAGGTATTTCCTCCTCGTAGTTGGTCTAGGGAAGCTACTATACCTTGCAGAACTAGGCTGGGAAGAAGGGAAGAATAAACTGTTCTGGTCAGCTGTCAAGAACCGTTGTGCCCTGTGAGTCAGGACAAGGGTTCGCATGCCCTTTTTGCAACCAGTGCAGGTTCTGTGTGACAGCATCTACTTGTGGAAACCTTGAGAAGTGGTGCAGACCTCCCTCCCGTGGGAACTTTAGCAGAAGAACCATGAACCCCCTGATGGCCACAAGACAATGGGACATTTTAATCAAGGCTTAAAATGCAAAGGGAAGGAAGAGACATTGGCCCTGGGGAAGGAATTACTGACAAAGGCCAACCTTGACCTGTGACCTCCAATTGCCTAGGGTCATCTCAGATCCTCCTTAGGGACCCTCCCAAGAAGTATCTGTTTGTAGGGAGTACTGATAAGGGCCAGGCAGATCCCTTAGCCCCTCCCCCTTCCCCAGATTGCTAAAAGCTTCGAGGCCCTTAGCACCAAGGTTTGGGCCCCTTACCACCTGACTCATGTCCCAGCCAGTGTTTGCCTCTTAATTGTAGGCATCCTCCCCTGTCATGTCAGTCACACAAGGCCATGAGAGAGAGAGAGAGAGAGAAAGAGAGAGAGAGAGAAAGAGAGTCTCCCACACCACAAGGGGCTCCCACACCACAGGGGACTGGGGTTGGGGGGTGTGGATTTTTCAGCCAGGAAGCATTAACTTCACCACAAGCCATCCTGGGTGAAGTGCTCATGCAGACAAAGGCAGAGAGTGAAGGAGTCCAGTTGTCGGTAGAGAACTGAACCCAGAGGTGCTTGGTTGCCCCAAGTATAAAGTTCTCTGTAGCTTGGAGTGAACAGAGAAGCAGGCAGGGGAGAGACTGAGAGTGACCCCTTTCCCAGGGTCCACACACTCCTCAGCCTACCACAGAGAACATCCCTCAGCCTCTGCCCAGGGATACAGCCATAGCTAGGCTCACTTCCTAGCCTTCAGCTCCCCCTCCCCTTGACTGACAGCAGGTTGAAATCTGCTGGAACTACAGGACTGTCCTGGAATCCAGAATGGCTGCCTGTGGCTGGTGATTTCCTCAGGCCACCACACAGTCCCTTGCTGCCTTGCCTGTAGCCACAGGCCTACATGAAGCTGGTGTGTGTTTAGGGACCAGGCACCAGCATCACCTCTGAGATACTCAGAAGGCAGCTGCTGCTACAGAGTCAGTGGTAGCCACAGCCACCTTGTCCCTGGGACCCCTGCTAGGCCCAATGCCAGCATTCCTGCAGAGAGCTCTAATGTGCTTTGGGGGTCCGGTTAAAGTTGTCTGAGAAGATGACTCTGCGGGGATCAGGCCTTCTAGGCTGCCACAACTACCGGTGGACTGGCACTGCTGGACCTGGCAGGGAAAGGCAAGGTACCAGAGCCTTTTCATTTTACTTCAGGACTCCACTCTATCTCCCAGCTCCCTGAAACTTTCTGTACACAACCTGAGCTTCTCTGGAGCTCCAGAGCATCTGTGTCTCTTACTCTATTGACTTTGTCGATTTTTTTTTCTTTTTTCTACTTGGATTAGACAGAAAAAGAAGGAGAAAGGGACTCCAGATAGTCTGTTTAAAAATCTTTTAAAGTCTCTCCTTAGGCTTCGACTTCTCTTGGTCTCTAGCTGGGTGCCCCCTTACAGAACACAGCCTCCTGAATGTGTTCTCCGGCAGATGCTTTTGCATTTCTGGATTTAACACGGGGCCAGGCAAACAGCAAAGCACCTGGAAACTGCCTCCATAGGACAGAGTTTGTAAAGAAACATTTGGGAATGGTTTCAGCTCAGGTAGCCTCTTTTCTGATAGGTTCTGCCCTTCGGGATCCGTGAAGCTAGGCAACCCCCTCGTCTCCCTGAATAGATATTCTATATTTTAGCTCTCTGGCTTTCAGAGGAGGGATTAGCTGTGAAGGTGAATATTTTGAAACCAAAACAATAATTATGCATCACAAGCACTCTTAATACCCTTAGATTATTTTAAAAATCCTTTTTGACAGGGAAGAAAAATCGAAAGAAAGAGGAAAAAAAGGCCCCGTGGTAACTATGTCATACCAAATGGTTACCGGGTGGTAACCGTACCTTACCAAATCTGTTTTAAAACTCGTATTTGTGTCAGTCTGTTTTGAAGACAATGAACTGCAAATGTCCTGGCCTCTGCCACTTCCCTGTGTGTTTGGCCCCTTTAGAGGAACCCGTGGAAGTGCAGGAAACCGTTTAAAGATGTCTGCCGTTCCTACTCTATGGAATCAACATGGTCACAGGGCAGAGCTCATCCTTCTGTTTGGCCCTGCATGAGCAGAACTGGGCAGGCTTCAGCTTGTCTTAGAAAAATCCTCACCTCTGAAAGACAAATGACACCCTTCCCCACGCCTGGCTAGGGCCATTGTGAGACACCACTGACAACCTGTGACATGTTGTCAAGGTACACTTCCCACCCTCTGACCACTCACTGTGGTGTGAAGAACGCATCGGGCCCTTTTGGAATATTAACTTGAATATTCGTGTTCCCTCTCATGCTATTAAAACAACAACCACCACCTCTGGGTAAGGTAAGAGGTTGTATGTTATCAGCCATCTGGCCAAGGTCACGGGCCAGCTCAAAACTGTCCTCTCGCGCTTTTATTGGAGACTCCCTGGCCCTCACTCCTCCCCAGTGACTGGTTTAGGCAAAAGCAGCCCAAAACAAAACAAAGTAAAACAAAACAAAACAACAAACACACTGGCTTTTGTACTTAGTTCAAGTGTGCAAACATCAGAGCCCTCCTCTTACCAGCTTTGGAAAGAAAGCGCCTGGATGATCCAATAGGTTCCCCCAGGTAGCCGGAGCATAGAGGTCATCTTGAGGAAAATGACACCAACCATCTAAAAAGGACAGATTCTTTATGAGATGTCAGGCAAGGTGCCAAATATTGCATTTAATGAAGCTGATGCTTTTCCTCCCAAAATAACAGATACTATCAATTGACAGGGCCAGGAAGGACAGTGGGTGGCGGTCGCAGTTGGGGGTGCGGGGAGTGCTTTTGCAAAGCCCACATCAAATTACTGCTTTGCAATATTTTTCTAAAATTGTAAACTGCCCTGCAAGTATCTGAGCTCATGTAAATCCTCCTTTTCAAATCTTAACATGTTTGTTATATCCCCAAAGGGTTGACGCCAATGTTCCTTCTGTGGTCTCCTCAGCTTCAACCTCCTTCCATTCACTTGCATTTCCATAAGAATCTATTGTTCCTAAAGAGTGTGTGTGTGTGTGTGTGTGTGTGTGTGTGTGTGTGTGTGTGTGTATAAATTGGAGGAGAAAGCTGTCCTAAATGGGAAATTTTAATTTTTATTATTTTCTTTTGTTTTGAGATTAACTATCTGAACTTCCAGTAAGGAACAGTTTATCTTAATGGCCCACTTCCAGGTTTTGTGACAATTTTAGTGTGTTTCTTGTTTCTTTGTTTTCACCCCCCTCTTCCTTGTAAAACACACACATACATATATATTTGGGAGGATATATATATATATATCCTAAATACACACTAGACAAGTGTGATATATATACACACTAGACAAGTGTATCTGAAGGTTTTTGACGCATCACATTGGAAAATACGAATGAAAACACATCATCGGCTTCTGATGGTGTTGGCAGGTACAAGGAGCAGGATTCGGCTTCTCCAAGCACAGTCTTACACTTCAGAGAAAACATGTCTGAAAGAATCAGAGTTAGGAAGCCCAGTGACAATTTAAGTGAAGAGTATGTGTCCGGCTATAGCAACCTATGGGGTTGAGCACTAAGCTGGCATTTTGTCTATTTCTCCCGGCCAATTATAAAGCAGTCCAAATAGAAGTGTGGCAAGATTAGGGGAAAATAATGAAATATTCCTGTTTCAGGGTAGTGGGGAGGGAGGCGGGGACACAGAACGACTCACTAGTCTGTTGCAGTTACCGTACACGAATTTCCCCCCAAACCAAGTTGAATCTTTTAAATTAGATTTTAAATATATTTTGACAACCTGGACCGGTACAATGTGACTCTTCGTGGGAGGAAATGACAGGTCTGTTTTGTTATTAAGCTGCTATCTGGAAAATATTAGGCTGTGCACAGCAAATGAACAGTTTTGTCACCCGCATTAGTAAAGCTAATAGCAATAGCATGTTTTTATTTTTTTTTAACCATAGAAAGGTTTAATATTGAACCATTGTGCTTAGTCAGTGTAAAACAAAATTCCTCCCCCGTTCTTTTTATTTAAGTATTTTTTTTGTAGGTAACCTCATTTGCATTTCAACATTCTGAGTACCACAGGCTACTTAATTTAAACAGAAGAAAATATTAATAAACAAAGGGATGACATTGACATGTTAGTATTTGTTAAGAGAACATTTGGAGTGATTGTCAGGAGCGCTAGCAAAACAAACCACAGAGATGGGGGTGAGGGCAGAGTCTGGACTAGCAGACGCCCAGTAAGTGCCTGCAGATCTGGACCAACGGGTCCTCGGAGGAATTAGCAATGGCAGACACAGAGCCCGTCAGAAATTGTTCATATCCCCTTTCTATGAACCCAGGACCACTTGGTTCCCTGTGAATTAAGAACAGTTCCAAAGCTGATACAGATTGCCAGGCCAGTGGCATCCCCCTTCAGACCCATAATCAAGAGGAGGTTTCCATATTCTGACTTGGTAGGGTTGAGACCACCATGCAAGATCAACTACACTGAGTTGTTCTTCTTTTAGTTCAGTTTGTCTGGGTCCTTGCCGTAGATCGTTAAGCTACCATGCACATGCTGTCCTTCGAAGGCTCTTCCTGGAAATTAATCACCTTTTGTGTTTATTTTAATATATTTACCGAATCAGGTACCCAAGGGACTCTTCTACATCTGTGATGTGAGAAAAGCAGTTGCCCGAAGCTGAACAGGTAACGCCTGGACCTTCGATATGCATGTGCTTGTTTGAATGGATTTGCCATGCGAGGGAGGGGATGCAGGCAAGCCAGCAAGCTCCTCGGACACGAGAAGTTCCCGTGGTCGGTCATTTTAGCATCAGTATCTCACGGGCAACTCGAAGCGTGATACCCGCTGTGGCAGGAACGGCTCAAGCTGTCTGGGTGAGGGCCCGCATGCGCTGCTGTTCTGTACCGATCCCTTCCTGTTATTACCTGTCTCGTACAGAACAACCACTCCAGTCTGAGCAGATCTCAACCCTTCATCCTGGTGCTACAGACCTCCCCCCACTCTGGAGAAGGTGGTCCTTCTCTCCCTGAATGCCGGATCCTTGGATGAATTTGAGCAAAACTGGCATCCATTGTCTTGATCCGTTCTACCTGGCTTGGTGAACATTCCAAACTTAACAATGGTTTATAATGTTTGTACTCGCACCTGGAGATGTTTAGCATAATTCCGACGCGCAGAACATTGTCCTTCTGAATCCATAGGCTGCACTCGAGCTAGCGGACTTTCCACATCAACCGGAGGCAGAAGGGGAGGGGAAGGAGACACGTGGAAGGCCATGGTCTGATTTTTCCGTCTACTAGGAAAAGGAAACGGAGCTGTTTAAATGTGTTCTCAACTCCAAGTATCCCAGTGCGAGTTTAATTATGAACCCTCTCCGTGTGGAGAGCCAGCACCACACTCTCACACCCACAATGACATACGGTCATGGCTTTACCAGTTCTTTTCACCTCTCAATAGCTGGCAAAACAACTTATAATTCTCTTTCCCCCCCCTTCATTAAAAAGTTTGCTTGCTGAAATTTGCATGAAATATTCTTATTTTAATTTTTTCCCCTCTCTGAGAGAGAGTAAAAGTCACACCGTCAAACTGTGGTCCTTTGCAAAGAAGGCTCTTGAGGTATGCAGAGAATGAGAGCATTGGGTTAAAGCAACACAACGACAGCATCGGCAGCAACCAAAGCACACATTCCCTCCTCTATTCACCAATAATGTCTGATTATTTACATCTCTTTGCTGTATTAAGGAGAGTCTCATTTTTAATAACTACTCTGTAACTATGCAATATGGTTTCTCTGCAAACCTTATAAAAATTAAGTTTTTTTTTCAAAACAAAACAGGAAATTTCTGTCTCTAGATTTGATCTCAGTATATTCTTTGGTTTGATATGCATGTCTGTATGTGCATGCAGCTGCAACACTTAGTCCTTACTTGTGCGGGTCTTTATAATTCTCATTTGCAAGCCACCTGTTCGATACAATGATCTAGACCGACTGGCAGGTTTTGTGACATTGAAACCATCCATTTTGAGCAATAAGTTAATGAACATTAAAAGCAAGGTTTGCACTGGTTCCTGACCCAACTGGTAATATTTCATCTAAGGTTACCGGTGGGAGAGAAATCAAATTTCATCTGTGAACGTGATTGACAGGCAAGAGCAAAGGGAGAGAAAGACATTTGGCCTGGAAGGGAATTTGGGGAGGAGGACAATGCTTCCAAGTTCCTTATGGCATTAGGTATCAGAGGACAATGTCTGGAAAGCTCACTGCCGGGTGCTTTGGGGAGAGTCGGTTTTTAGAAAGTCACTTTGGATATGAGATTTCACTCTGACAAGTGCAGTTATGGTGGACCAGTAGGCTCTCTGCCTCTCGCTAATTTCAATCAGGTATTGCTTAGTGGTTTGTGTCTGCTAAGGTGAGTTTTGGAAATGGAACCACAAGATTTGGAGGGAGCTACTTAGTTGTCTTTTATTTACTGTCAGAAATGTAGTCTGGATTATACAATGGTTTATGGTCATGTCACAAATTATTCATCTAAGGGCTGGAGAGATGGCTCAGCTCTTAGGAGCTCATATTGCTCTCTGTTTAGATCTTAGCACCCACTTGGTGCCTCTCAACCACCTATAACTCTAACTCCAAGGATCTGACACCTTCTACTGCCTGCAAGGACATCTAACAGATATAGACAGACAGACAGGCAGACAACACACACACACTTTAAAATTTTCACCTAGTTGATATTACAGAAAGATTAAATTCTCTACTTCAGTAGCATCCCTTGACTTTGACGAACATCCTCTATTATATGTCATAGACCCAGATCTGCTAATCAATCAAAACACCTTTAGGCCTTCCTTCTCAAGAAAGTTTTAGCACTCAAGTACAACACCTAGACATGACTTGTCTGTCTTTCTGTCCAGTCTTGCTTCTTGATTGACTTGTCCTACAGCTTCACTGGCTAAGGTGTGACTGTTGCCGTGGAAACACGTGATGCTCTTGCCTGACCCTCTGGCTCAGTGTGGCTTTTGAACTAGCCTTTGAAGCCCTCTCTGGACTTGCAGTGTACTAAGGTGTGGATGGCTTTAACTACCTGTGATTTGCATCAGATTAGAAAGTAAGCCTTCCTGCTCCTGTGTCTTAAGTTCCTGACACAGGACTTGGAGGTGTCGAGGAGTCCCAGCCAGCTTATGTGTCTGTTCCAACCATTTCAGATGTTCCTGGTATTGCCTTAGACCCACCTGGATGCAACTGAGTCTTGCAGCGCTGTCTTGGGGCATGGCAGGCAAGACAGGTGCATAAGGGAGAGGCTGGTGGGGACTATCCTGTCATCTACAAGAGATAAAACGTACAGGCATAATTTTCTCTAGTCTTCCCTGTACCCATGGAATGACTTCAGAAAGCTACTAAATATTAGGAAGGCTACCCACCACCACCACCCATTTTACAAACAGAGTAACATGAAACCACAAGACAGAAACAAAGTCTTCAAAGCCTTGTCCCTGCCTACCTGTCTCTAGCTAGGTATTGCTTATAAGCCTCTGAGGAAATATAATGTAAATGTAAGTTCATAGTTCTCATTGGATGTGTGTGCTTCAGCCATGTCCCTCACAGAATCTATGAGAATATTTGATCAGCATTGATAAATCTGAACCTACATTCCCACAAAGGAAACATCCCACCCCGACACTGTAAATGCTGATTGGCACCTCTGGAAAGACCAAATGTTTGGTCTTGACCCTGTCCTCCAATAAAAGCTGATTGGAGCATCTAGACAGTAAGTCTTTAGAATAAGTCCTGAGAGGAAGAAGGCATTCTCTCTCACTTGAGCATTTGCGGTGGGGACCAATCTGGTAAAAGTCTCCTTGAGTGTATTTCACGCTTATTGGATTTTTATATCTTTTGGCTCCGAGACAATTAGGGAAAAGGATTTTTGCTTAAAGTGTTTCCTGATCCCGACTCACCCTAATTGTTTTCTGCCGCTGCTCTTTGTTGATTTAGATTAGGCTCTTCCCAACCAGCGAGCTGATTCAATCAACTGCTCTAACTAAAAGCTAGCCTAACCCTACTGTGTGAAGGTGCAGTTTTCCCTCAACCCTGACGTACTATTGAAGTGGCAAACTTAAAGAAAGAATCATTCTCCCTATAGGTGAGGAGCGTGGGAAGAGGAATTTTCGAAAATCCTGTGGCACTCAGTGACTTAAAACAAAAAAACAATCCTTTTTTAAGGGCTCATGTTATAAAGGCACGTGTGTGTTCAGTCACCTGTCGAGAGCTCAGACCTACAGCTGGGCTCCCACACTGACATTTAAGCATTTTCTCCTCTCACTGGCAGACCCTGTCATTTCCTCCCTCTGAAAAGGATCGTCAAGCTTTGGGTCTGCGTTTCTTTTTCTCTTCCTGGTGCACTTAATGGACTTACCAGTAACACGTGGGCTAAGCACTAGGGTTGAGGAGTTCTGCTTGTTTGTATTTATTTTCCACTTTACCTATTTGGAAAACATCGGGACAAAAGGAAAGCCAGTCGAGTTATTGTGTCCCCTTCCCGGCACCTACTGAGGATAAAGTAAAGCTATTAATTACCACTGCAGTAATGTCACCCAGAAAGACAGAGGACAGTGTGGATTCAGAGCTGCGTGGGAAAAAAAAATCAAACCGGCCGGGAGATTTACAGATATTGTCAACGGAATCTTGGCTGCCGAGTGGTGATAGTAGGTGTAAGCCCCGACAGATATTAATACCTAATTAACGATTAGGGTGCATCTTATGGTGGAATCAACAGGAAGTCAAGAAAGATAATCCAGAGACAAATAGGAAGGGAGACCTTGCTGGTAGGATTTGGGTTTTCTGCTTTTTGCTCTGCAAGCATCGTCTAACGCGGTTCCTTGCATGCAGCCTCCGATGGCTTCTTCCTGTCTTTCCTGTCTATTGGAAAGCTCACTAAGTTCATTTGCTGGCAGGTAGGCAGTAGAGGTGAGAATTGAATTGATCGCAAATGCTCCGAGAAATTGACCCCGAGGTCGTCTTCCCTTAAATTGGGTTCCACACACAAAGTTCCTTTTCTTCCCTGGCTCCCGCAGCAGAATTGAGTTGGGGGCTGTCATTATTTAAAGGAATTCTTAGGCACCGGGAGTTGACTCTCCCTCTGTACCCTTAATCAAAATAGAGACCTTTTGTTACTGACGGTAGTTAATTAAAGGGCTGGCGTCTATACCGCTGTGGTGTGCCTCTGGCTTGTTTAGATTTAAAAATGAGGTTCATGCCTGATGTACGTGAAGAAAAGGGGCCAAAGCTACTGTGGGGTTATCAGCTGGCCTGAACTGTTAAAGCAGAGTAGAGTGGGATAGGATAGACTAGAATAGAACAGAATGGATTAACAGAGTTCTCTGTTTACCATTGTTATTTCTCTCTGCCTCTTTCTGTTTTCCCTGTGTCTCCTATTCCGTCCTCCTTGTTTCCCCTTCCACTCTCCTCCTCCTCTTCCCTCACTCCTTCCCACACCCTGCAATGGAAGACATAGGTCCCTTTCAAAACTCTCAAGGCATACAGTACGGTTTTACAATGTTGGAGTCCACTGCTGCCTTTTACGAGAGAACGCGCCTGTAGATGGCACATTCAGAGCCTCTCTTTTTCTGTTCATGGAGGGCT
Organism: Rattus norvegicus; assembly: GCF_021556685.1. NCBI lineage: Eukaryota > Metazoa > Chordata > Mammalia > Rodentia > Muridae > Rattus > Rattus norvegicus. Next base: position 58,817,304 of record NC_141552.1, on the reverse strand, counting down.
GCAGAGAGACCAGAAATTCCTGTACCAACGCTGACCTTTGTGACTCGAGCTAAGAGCTGCTTTCTCATCCTGTGTTTCCTCGGCTAGCCTCACACTTGAAGTTCTGAGCTGATGTTCAAAGGCTCTTGTGCTATTTCATATTTTGCTAATACCTCACTCTCCTTTAACTCCTGCTCCTGCGCCCCCCCAACTCCTCTTGCCTTCTTCCCCTTTTTAAAACCTCTCACCGTTTCTGATCATTACCTAGTAGAACAAAAAAAGCAAAATGCACAGGGCTGCCACCAATTTTCTTCTGTGCTCTTGGAGACCATCGCTGAGGTTTGCACAGGGGGGGGGGCGGGGAAACCGGGTTTCCCTGAGTTGCAAAGCTGAGCTCACTGCACTGCCTGAGTCTGAGGACCCCCAGCTGTTCTTCTCTCCAGATGTTATGCTATCAGGAACCTCTCCCTAAAGACCCCTGGCTCTGTACTATCTTGTTCTTGACCCAGACTTCCTGCTTCTCTGCCTGCTCAGTATCCTGTTGGTGCAGTAAAACCAAGCCTGAATGTTTATCTAGATGTACTCGAAGCCAGGACTACCTAAACTGTGTGCCACAAAGCTATTGATGAAAGTGTAGTGTTTTCCAAACATCACCATTTTGGACAGCCATTTGAGATATACATATAGATAGATAGATAGATAGAAAGATAGATAGATAGATAGATAGATATAGATATAGATATAGATATATAGATATATAGATATAGATATAGATATATGGATATATAGATGTAGATAGATATATAGATATAGATATATAGATATATAGATATATAGATATAGATATATGGATATATAGATATAGATAGATAGATAGATAGATAGATAGATAGATAGATAGATAGATAGATATTCTTTGCTTGTTAACATTGTATAAAATTCTAGTCTAAGAGCAGAAACACTGCAGTCAGGAATGAAGTGTGGCCCAGTCCCAACCATCCCTGCAGATCTGCTGGGGAAGAATACACACCGTTCTTCAAAAGCAGGCTTGTAGGATTTGAACTAGGGAATGTAGGCCTTGGCCCTGGAAGGAGATCCAGAGAATATTCTGCAATGTCCCTATTGTGGGGGTTTGGGGTCGGGTAGGGGGCGTGGCAAATAAGGAAGCGTTTGCTTGAGTTACTGACTCTATTCCTTTCAAGCGGTCCATCCCTTTGAAACTACCTGCCAGTGTCCTACTGAGGTGAAGGGGTAGGGTCATGGGGACACTCCTGCAAGGTAGTTGTGCCTGTCTCTGCCGGACATTTCATTTAATTTGTTATGCTTTTTCTTAGGTTTGATTCTATGTTATGTGCACACATGTGGGTTTGTGCCTGGTGCTGCAGGTGCCAAAGTGGGGTCGGGATGGGCAGTCAGTCAGGTCCCCTGGAGCTGGAGTTGTAAGTGGCCATGAGCTGCCCAGCATGGATACCGGGAACTCCAGTCCTCTGACAGAGCAGTACATGCTCTTAAACACTGACGTATCTCCCCAAGCCCTTTTCTCAGCAATTTACAGTATCATGCCCATCTTCACCAGACCCATTTTCTTCGACAATAAAATGAAAAAGGCATCTTGCCATCGTTCTCAGAGATAATGGGTAAGGATTTCACTTTTGGAAGGAGAAGAGACGGGGAGGGTCTTCTGTCAATTCATCAGGAGGTCTCTGCAGAGTGATTGAGGACACGGTAATTCTGGGAAGGCAACTTTTACCATTTCTCTAAAGTTTAATTGGGATCAGGTCATCATGTGCTTTGGGAGGGCTTCTCTCCTCACCTCTTCTTCTCTTCTTTCTTTTTATTCCCACCCCTCCCCCCTTCTTCTACCACGAGCTACAGCAGATGATGCTCCTGGTTTATAATCAGAGTTCGATGTCGTTAAGTTAAACTGTACGAAACAGACTTTGGGGTTTTGCTTAGGAAATAAACATTTGGAAATTAGTATACAGCTAGGAGGCTCGCGATGTGGGTGCAATGCCAGACTGATATTTATACATTTATATATCTGCGTGCACGGATATGTATGGATGTTAGTCTCCCTCAGAGCCTGTTAAAGCTGGTCCCCCAAAAAGTATCTTTACAAACTAAGCTGCTTCTATCTGCTCACCCACAAGGCTAGCACAATCGGGGCGTAAGTTCTCTGGAATTAATGACCTTATAATTGGTGACTCACGTGCCACCTGTAATTCATATTGCTCTATTATATTCCTTGTCAATTATGTTACTTGTGTGTTTAATAGAGTACATAGCTTGAGTTTTCTGTCTGGGAGCTATGGCACGCCTTAGCTTAGAAGACTCTTTTCCCCTTCTCCCTAACAAGGAAGCTCATTTAGAAAGAAATGTTTATGGGAAGCTCTTGTCAGCTGGCATTTTTACTAGTTTGCTAACCCAAAGGTAAAATATAAAGCCGTGTCTTTTCCTCGCTGGCTTGTTGTGAGTAGAAGGGTCCCTCCCTTGTTAGCTTGATAAATAATTTCACTAGGGGGACTCGGCTGTGTTTTTATGCTTGCTGTCTATTTTCTGCTTCCTGCAAATAAATTTCTGTACTCGGAGAGTACTAAAACTCCGAACACATGGGATTTCCCCCATTTTACTGCTGGCCTCCTGAAATATTTATTCGATCTAGTGTTTTTAATTAATTTTTTAGAGGAAAAAATACGCTGTGATTAACATCAAATCAGGAGAAAAAAAAGTCTTCATCCATTTTGGGCTGCCGTGGGGTTTGTACCTGGAAAGGCAGTTCTTTTTAAAGGCTTCATGTGTTAAACTCTCCGTCTGATTTGTCAAACGGAAAATAAGTGTTACTACTTGGGAGAGCCTTGGAGTTTTCTCATTCCATTTTCCTTTGCCCGTGTCTCCAGATTTAATTATTAAGCTGTTAATAGGAGAGATGAATAGGGGCATAGGATTCTATCTACAAACGGGACAATGTATGATAATATCTGTACATTTGAAAAATGAAGCCAGGGTGAGAGTCGAAATAAATTGATGTAACCGTTGTGCCGCCAACGTCCTGGGTATTTAATCTTTGGGTTCATTAGTATCATGGAGAGCTGGGTGCAGCATAAACCTCAACAAATATACCCCCAAAACGTTGCAATAAAGAACAAATCAATACATGCTCTAAATGACCAGAACGCTAAACACAGCGCATTATAGGCTCCCAGTGCCGAATGAATGCCGAAATGATACTTCTGTTTGTTAGCAAAGCAATCATTTGACGTTAATGCCAGATGACTTCATTCACGCATCTTTTCTTGTTTTCAGAGAAGAGAGTCCGCTTACTCGCTCCTTGTTGCGTGCACACAAGCAAGGTTTTATTTTCTGAAATTGGAAACTATTTTTTACAAAGGTACCTTGGACAAACTTGCACCCAGGATGTCAGTGCATGTGACCAACATCTTGGATACTGGAGCACCTATGAGTAGGGGTTTTTCTGAAGCACACCCTTGTCAAAGAAGAAGAAACTGTACAGAATGGGGCCCTCAAAGAGTACCCTGGCATGCGTGGAGACGGACCGTCATGCTCTAGGACATTGTTCCCTCGAGCAGACACTGTAGGATACAACTTAAGACATTTCTCTTTGAACCGCTTTAGCTACAGAGATTATGAGACTTTTTAAAAATATATACTTCAAGGACGATTGGTATTTAACGTTTGTTATGGCCACACGGAGGCCATACCGTGTTGGTTGGAGTTAGAATTGACATCCATGCACTCGGACCTCCCACTCAGACATTTACAGAGTTGATGGGTGTGATGGGAAGTTACAGAGGAGCAAGGAGTCTCCCAGGAGACAGAACCTGTCATCTTCAGTCCTTGAAACAAGTCTAGGGGTAGATACTTTAATCCACTTTAACAATGTGGAGGGTACTGGGCACAAAGGAATTTAGGTGCCCTGTAACCCTTCACTACCATCTTGCTTAGCTACCTACCACGCCACTTCCTCCCTGTCAGTCAGTCTGTCTGCAGCCTTCCTGGGTCACACACTTTAGCTTTTAGCCTCAATTTGTACTGTAAGTGTCCAAGTGCCCTCCCCTTGGCCTCCTTTCCTGAGCAGGGATGAGTGTGGCTCAGAAGAAAGGACACATAATGTGATTAGTATCTGGAGGTCTAGAGCCATGGCTTCTCGTGGTCTTGACCCCCCAAGGACCCCTGTGAGTCTCTGAACAAACGATCCTGTACTGTTGATTTCGGAAGGCGACGGGAAAGGAGTTCCAGTCGAAAGATAATGATTGCCATCCCCAGCCGCAGTTTAACAGTAATTGATGACACTTCTCCTCAAAAACTCCATAATGTGTGAAGAGTCACTCAGCACGTTGCTGGATAGTGGAGATCCACATCGCTGTTGGTAAATCTCTCCAACGGAAGCCCTGTTGAATAAAAGTTGTCCGCGAAATCAGCACCGCTACTACAAAAAAATACAATTTCCACATCTCGAGGATGGGAACTGTCCCTCCAAGGGGAACAGAAAGGATTAAATATGGTAATATATGTAAAGCACTTGGATTAAATATGTTAATATATGTAAAACACCTGCCCTGGGTAAACACCCTCCCTGCCATGTTCAGCCATGGACAGTGTTACAGGGGATAAAATTCTGACCTTGACACTTAACAAGCCTTGGTTTACATTAGAATAACGTTGTGATTACAGTATTGAGCTTCCCCCACCCCACCACACCCCACCCCCAGCCCACCGTTTTAAAATAAACGTTTTCAAAAATCAGAAAACCGAGGTTGGTAACGCTTATGGCCATTCCTTTATTTAAAAAAAAAAAAATCTCATCACCCCTAAAAATAAAATAAAATAAAATCATCGTACTTTGAGGAGCTCTCTGCTCAAATAGTTTAGGGAAACGTGTGTATTAAATTAAACATTTAATATTGCTGTCATCCATCTCAGAGCCTTTATATGCTAATACGTATGCCCTGTATACATATTATACTAACGCAGATGGCAGTCAGTATTTTCTAAGCTTGTGTGAACACGGACTGTGATTGTTTTTAAACACCCAGTTTCCTGTAACTAGTATTGTTCTAGGCAATTTTGAGAGAGAGAGAGAGAGAGAGAGAGAGAGAGAGAGAGAGAGAGAGAGAGAGAAATATGGTTGCCTGAAGGTATATTAAAGCACTGGCATTTCTTTCTTTTTGAACCAAAGAGCCCTTTTATTAATTTTCCCTGGTGGAAATCTTGTCCTCAATGACTCCTTTTGCATTCTTCCTGTTCGTTTCCCTTATCAGCCCAGAAGGACTGTATAGGATTCTGTCTGTGATGTGTACTTCAGGAGAGAGAACTATGAGGTGGAGGCAAATTCTACAGGGCCGGTATAAGAATGAGCTCCCGGAGTTGCCCAGCCTTCCTGAGCTCCACAGGAGATCTCAGGAGTTCAGCTGGGGACCCAGAGGCATTGTTTAACATGCCTTAGCCTTTTTCGACTAGATGGGCCATTCAAAGGGTCAAAGCTTCTGCAAGGAATACTCAATTTCCTAGGGTTCAGACCAGGGAGTCTGCAGCTCTAAAAGCAACCTTCAGTTTGGGGTTCCTTTTTAAAAGGAGGAGAATCCAAGATGGCTTGGGTGAGAACCGAGTATACAAGTTCATCCTCTCGGACCCTCTTTCTAGTGCCTCTGCCTTGGGGTACATGTAGAACCCACCTTCACTCCCAAGTCCCACCCCAAACATGTCCTTTGATCTTAAGGCTCCATCAGAGGTTATCTGGACATTCTGGGTTCCCCAACTCAGAAGAGAACTGATTGGCTCACCCAATATCCACTGAGCAGGAGCTAGGGGAGGGTCCTTGGGTCAGTTTCTTGCTTAGTCCTATTTTCTGAGACAAGGGTTGGATGAAACTACCACAGTGGTCTGGCACCAATGTATGAGATGAAAATTAGTGCTCAAGACTCATGGTTTGGAGGCAGGGATGTGAGGGGTTGGGCACAAGCACATCTCTGAACCTAGAAGATGGGTTGTCTGTCTATCCTGGCTAGATAGTTCTTCCCAAATCATTAATGCCCTACCTCAAGTCAATTAAATCAGTACCTCAAGGGGGTGGGTGAGCTCACACACCAGTGTTTTTATTTTAAACAATCCCAAGACATTCCAGTGTGTAAGGAGGAATGAGGAGTTCTGGAGAAGAATGCAGGGGGCACCAGCCTCTATAGAAAACCCAGAGAGCCAAGGAGCCCCTGGCAGAGCTCCCACATTCTTGTCCTTCTGATAATTCAGCGTCTCTCAGGTCCAGTCTCAGATGAGAAGGGCAGAACAATCGCTTTGTGTTTCCCACTCCATCTGGCCTCCTCAGTCCTTTAGAAACATCAACTCTATTCATGATGAGCAAGGCCAATGCAGTCAGAGAAGGTCCCTGGGGAAAGGAGACCAGAGCTCTGAAGCCTCCAATTTAAACCTGACTTGGCCACAACATAGCTCCAGGATGTGGGTGGGTCCCGTTCCCCTAACTGCCTTGCAGGATCACATGTCACAAACTTCTTTTTTTTTCTTTAAGAGGGGGATGAGGGGGTGTAATTGACCTAGAAGTCAAGGAGGGTTCTACAATCAGCTGTGCACCTAGCATTTCACAGACTTATGGGTGAACCAGAGGAGATACGGATTTGAGCTGGTGGAATGGTAAATTTTTACACTACGGTGCCTTTAAAAATTAATCCACACGGAAAAGAAAATAATTATTCAGTGATCAAATTACAAAGATAGATGCATCCTCAAATTATTTGCACAGACTTTTGCAGACACCAATGATTTTACACACACACACACACACACACACACACACACACACACCTGTGTTGAAGACTCTACCTTGTAAGAAGATGGCCTTGCGAGCTTCACCTCCTCTCTTGGATGCTGAGACCATGTGACAGTGGCGTCCATGCCTTAAGTGTTCTTGTGTTTGACCCTGAGCTGTCTGATGGTGAGTGGCTCACCATGGGCTCAGTGCTTTTCAAGCAAAGCACAGGTCTCCCTGAATAAGTAGTTGACTAGCCAAACATGTACTCCAATGTGTGATAACAGCCTTAGAATGCTGTGAAACATCCAAGAAAGACATCTTTACAGTCTGCTAAAACTTAAAAATTATTTCAACTCTCTTCTAGCTTTTCAACTAGAAAAGTTGTCCCCCTGACAACTGCTGTGTCTTTTATGGGTGAAGTTTTCTTACTTGGATAACAAATTAAATGTCACCTGAACATTGTGTTTTATTTCATTTATTTTTATTTTATTTTATTTTATTTAGCTAGTTAGCCTGGGCTCTTCCTCTCCAGAACTGAGGTACAAGTCTATACCATTATACCTGTTTTCTAGGGGGTTTGTTTGATTTTGCTTTTGTTTTCCTTGTATTTTAGGGATTGAACTTGGGTCTCCATGCTCAAGGCAAGCATTACAGGCTGGGCCTTGAGCCACAGTTCTACCAGGTGATTTATGTTTTAGATCTATTGACACTTTTTTTCATTCTGACTATTTTGCCATTAAACACACAAACACACACACACACACACACACACACACACACACACTCGAAGTACTTTTAGTATTTAATTAGACAATCACAGGCTGCTATTTGCATACTGGAAAATGGGCATACTGTTGGAGATGCGACTGGAACAAGCAGAGGACTTATGTGTAGAAGCTGAGAAGGAAGCATTGTCTCAAACACAGTCCAAGATGAGTAGGCAGTGCTGGGCTCCAGGAAGGGATTGGAAGGTCAGCCAGAGAATAAAAGTGAAGAACGGGAGGGAGGAAGGGAGGGGGGAGGAAAGAGAGGGAGGGAGGCAGAAAGGAAATGAGGGGCCTGGAGGTCTGAAGTATTGCATGCTTCCCTCATCTCTGTTTGCAACTGAAATTCATGACTAAGTGGCAGCCCGTCCAGGCAACGCATCCTCTCCTCCTCCTAGGTCATCTGTCCGTCCGTCCGTCTCTCTGTCATCCATCCGCCTGTCTGCAAACTTTGCTCCACACTTTTCTCTGGGTAAAGGGGCCTCACGTGCATCCTCTGAATCAAGGCGGGCACTGCACGTGGAGCTGAAGCAGGGGGTTATCTATTGCTCTTTTCTGTGTCAGCTGCCTCGTCACGATTCACGGTATTGGGGAGAAGAAAAGGAGGGGGCGCTTCTTCAAAGAACTACATGGGGGATTTGGTCACGTGTCTGCCACTAACATCAATCGCAGATGCCTGGGCAAAAAATGCCTAGCACGTTTTTACACATGCCTCTTTGAATAACGTCCCCTCTGGGGTTGCTACCAGACTCCCCTCCGCTGATACAGGATTTGGGGGGCTTTGAAGTCAGTTGTGGGAATTTCACTGCTTTCTTTGACTCCAGCAAATTGCTCCAAAATGCTACAAATGTAAAAAGGACTAAGAAAGCTTGAACTGTAGCTTAGAGAAAGAATCCCCTTAAGCCATTGACACAAAAATGTGTTTCTTCGTTCAGTTTTTAATTTGTGAGTTATATCTTAAAACACAGCAGTGGACCCAGGGTATTCTGCTAGGTGGAGAGAAATGCCGCAAGAACCCAGCAGAGGGTGGCGAGCAAAGGTGTTTGCAGCTACAATTCTTCGACATCCTTGTCTTTAGGGGGAAATCTTTGAATGGAGGGGAGACAGCTTACAGAGAAATCTTACACAGTAGTAACAAGGCAAGGTAGGAGCATTCTCACCATCAATAAGGGTGTGAGTGAGTATTGAAACAGGTGGACAGTGCCCAGTTCACACAGTGTCCCCCAGTGGAGGACACAGAGGGAAGACTTATGTGCCTTGTGTCAGAGGGTCCTGTTCCTAGCAGGCTTCAAATTTTGTCTTAGCTCTTTCCCTCATGGGGTGGAGGCAACTAAGCTCTACTGAATGTTCTGAGAAATCCCTCCAAGTTATTTCAGTCTTGTAGTCTCTGAACACTCTGGCAAGTTAGAAGAGAAATATGGAGTGGTCAAAATGACCGCTAGCAGCTCCCCAGGCTTCAGTTACTGACTCCATAAATTTAAGGATTTGGCATGGCCCAGAGATTTTCAAACTCGTTTTATTTTGTTTGGTTCCAGCAGAGGAACCATTTGTAAAATGAGAGTTTATGTGAGATCACCATATAAAAGAGAGATGGGAGCTGCCATGTGGGGCTGTCCCTCCAGGATGTTGAGCCTCCTCCCTCTCTGTCATCTCCAGTCACTGTGCAGTTCGGGGCTCTCTACAGACCAGCAAGTGGGCATCTTTGGGGAATTCTTCTCTCCTGGGTACTGTTAGCTCAGCCAATCTCTGATATGAAAAACAAGCACTTCATTTTCCTGTTGGAAACACTTGGGCATTCCTAAACAGAGAGCCAATGATGAGACAGGCACAGAGGCCAGATCTTCTCAAATCTTGTGACTTTGGCAAAGTCACTTCCCCTCTCCACATGCCTCCTTTCCTAATCTTTCAAATGGGAAGAGGGATGCTACAAAGAGGCCTATGAGATTGTTATGCAAGTTAAATGACTCAGCTGAGACTCCTAGGAAGTGCCCAATGTAACCTGGTTGCTGTCACTGGGGGGGCGGGGGGGGGGAGGAGACACGGGGCGGGGGTGGGGGGGGAGCAGAAGTGACCAACAGCAACCTTGTCTTCTTTGGATCAGAAACACAGAATGACTTGCCTTGGGATTTAAGGGGACCCTCCTGTAGTCAGTCTGTTTGACAGACAATAACTGTGCCTTCCTTTCGTACCACCTCATATCTGGTTCTTCACCCTTCAACCTGAGAGGGAGTTGTCCTGTTACAGCATGCTGGGCTGTTTGGTTCCACAGACTACCCTTCGTGTCTCATGTGGATAGTGTGCATCTCTCTTTTCTCAGTTCTACATCCAAGGACTAACAGAGGTGGCACCACCGTCCATGACTGGGATATTTGCAAGAGGGACCAACACAACTCTAAAACGAAGGATCCTTTCCACACCTTTCCACACATTCACAGCCAGTTTTTATACAGTTAACACAGCACCCCACTGTGTAAGGAGGCCCTGGAGATAAGACTGCTCAGCAGGCAAATAGCAAAGGCGTGGCTGACGTTGCAACATCAGCCAATCCTGTGAGACACACAGAAGAGAACCACAAAGCAAGAGTGGTCTGTGGGTGTCAAAGAAAAATCTCAGAGAAAGAGTCAGGCCACCCATGGCTTGCCATGGGCCAGGAGGAACAGAAAAGCAGAAGGGCCAAGAATGGCTGACCAGGGCTGCAGAGGGAATGGATTCATGAAATCTCTGAACTCTACTATCTTACCAATAAAAATTAGTATTTCCCCCGATGCTAGCCACTCTTTTACTGTGCAGATGCATCAGACTTAGTGAACACCCTCCATACTTATTTCAGTGACTGCCTTAACCTCTTGAGCCAGTACAGAAACTAACAAGTGTTCTAGATCTCTTTCTTCTGTTGTATAGATGCAACGACCAAAAGCAACTTAGGGAAGAAAGGGGTAGCCCAATATCGATGGAGTCAGTAACTCAAGGCAGGAACCTGGAGGCAGACACCATGGAGGACCACTGTTCATCAACTTCTTCCCAGGCTCAGGCTCATCTCCCTTTCTTATTCTTCCGAGGCCCTTCTGCCTAAGGAGAGCACTGTCCACACACATGCCCACAGGCCAATCTGATGAAGCCAATTCTTTAATTGAGCTTCTCTCTTCCCAAGTGTGTCAAGTTGGCAACCAAGAACATTGTAAAACAGTAGACATGTAGACACATCTAGACTAACATCATTGGAAGAGAACCATGACGCCCAGAAGCGTGTGTGTGTGTGTGTGTGTGCGTGTGTGTGTGTGTGTGTGAGAGAGAGAGAGAGAGAGAGAGAGAGAGAGAGAGAGAGAGAGAGTTAGTATATGTATGTGTACATGTCTATGAAGGTGAGAGGAAATACGATTTCCTCAGGAGCTATCCCTACACTGTTGTTTTGAGAAAGAATCTGACCCGGAACTCATTAAGGAGGCAAGTAGGCTAGGCTATCTGTCCAGGGATCCCCAGGGATCCACCTGTCCCTACCTCTCCAACATTGGGGTTAGAAACACAAACATCATGTCGACTTCTTTGCTCATGTAGGCTTTTGGAATCAGACGTGGGTCCTTGTGCTTGCCAGGTAAACATTTAGCTGACTGAGCCAACTCCCCAGACCTCAAGCATGTACACTTCTAAGTACATCCCAGATGGTACTGGAAGAAGAACACATTGTGTTTTTGGAGACCTACAGTTTCCAAATATCTGAAGGGACACCTAGAGAATCATCTAATGTAGGAATCTGGCACCATTCTCCACTCTGGAGCTCTCCTCTACATGGCCTCAATGGTTTGCTTCAGACAATGAGGTTCAACTTCGGATTACCATACCATTGCTTTTCAGGGACATTCGGCAACATCTAGTTTGCTATGATTGGCAGAGAGGATGCCTAGGTCCTACATGCCCAGGTCAGCACCACAACCCATGGGCCATCCCTCACTACTAAGCATGCTCAAGTAGAGAAATCCGGTTTAAATTCTGTGGTCAGGGTTTGACTCCGTGTATACAGTGGGAATAATCAAAACCAACTTTCTCGATGTCAGTAAGAATGAGTGGGAATCCACACTGCAGGGGGAGTTCTGAGGGGTCTGATCAATAGACCCCTCACACAGTGATGTGAAGAGTCCTCTCTAGTCAGTTCCAGGGCCATCCTCTGCAGACTGGTTGTAAGGATGAAGTGAGGAAATCTCTTAAAGTTCCAGGCAAACATTATTTGTGATTACCTCTTCACAGAGACCTTGCCGGTGAAGGCTGCATGGATGTTGGCTCCCTGCTGCCTCACCCTGTGGGCCTGTTGAAGAGAAAGAAGAGCGGCTCCCTTCTAGTCACCAGGTGTCTGGGATTCTGAAGGGAGAGCAGGAAAAGGGTCATCTCTAAACACCAGACTCAAGATGGGAGCCAGTTCATTCCCTTCCTTATCCCCTGTGCCCAGCAGCAGTGACTAGGGCGAATAAAACCTCCTGTCTCATTTTTCTAACACATGTGTATGGTTCATGATATGAGTTCCAATAGGCACCCAGCAATGGACAGCAGGGACACCCAGGTCTTACCCACAGACATGTCCACCCCATTTCCTCTACAAAATGACCAGATTCCAGTAGGAGTTCGGCGTCAGAGTCAAAACATCCTGGCTCTAATCTGAGCACAAAATGGATTTTAGCGACAGATTTTATTGAGTAACCGACTCCCTCTTCCCCCACCCCCACCATTGGAAAACATATTGTCTTCTTTACTGTAGTTCATTTTGCTTTCTGAGGTGATTAATGAATTAAAGGTGCAGTGTATTTATTCTTTTGCCTGATTACCATTCTGTAATAAATCTCAGCTCCCGAGTCTGTCGATAGGAGAAGGCCAACCTGACGCTTTGTAAAATATAGGTTTGTACATTAAGCTTAACTCCCAGCCTCATATATAGGAGAAAAGTCACCTTAGAGCCTTATAAAAATAAGTGGGAAGCTCCAGGGACATCAGCTGGTGTGTAGAGGACTCTTTCTGGGGACAGCCTCCTTGGACATGGGAAGGCCGGCTGCCTGACCAACAGTACCTGCTCACTGGGAATGCAGAACACCGAGTCTTTGAGGTACCGTGGAGGTGGTAAAGAGAAGCAGGGGTGTCTCAGATCTGAAGCATGGTCTCCTGCAACGCAAGCTAGCCTGGACCTTGCTATGTAGTCAAACTTAAACCTCTAATCTTCCTGCCTTGACCTCTCTAATGCTGTGATAACAGACTAAGCCACCATCCCCGAGTACACAGTGCTGGGGACAAAATCCAAGGCTTCTCGCATGAGAGGCAAACCCTCTCCCAACTGGTTCAGTGTCATCTTAACCATTAAGAATAGTGTTCTCTGCACAGTGGCCCCACGTCTAAGCAGTTAGTGTTTCTCAGGAGTCTAATTGGACCAGGCGCATAGGAGTGAGATCAGTGGCTTCACATTTGTGTCCCGAGCAGGAGAGGCAGTTCCTGGGAGATAAAAAAAACAGTTTGTCATGGAACAGAAAACTTGGCAAGGCAGGCAGGAGCCTGCTGGTGGCCTAGAATGGACTCCAGTTCAGCCTTCACTATATCATGTGTAATCTTGGGTATTCAGGAGGGTTTTACGAGCCTCATCTGGGGGAATTGAGAGACTGGTTTGGCCTTCCCAACATAGGGTGAAATGACAGGGCAAGGCTTCACCTGCCTGTGGTCAAGCTTCATGTAGCCTCACTAAATGGTACCTGTATTAGCACAGGAAGGATGTAAGAAACGGAAGCAAGGGAACCAACTAGTGGAATTTTCCCTTTAGTTTTGTTTTTTGCAATTTATTTTAAAGGAGAGGCAAACACACACACACACACACACACACACACACACACACACACTCACACACACACAAAAGCAAAAAAACATAAATCCAAATACCATAAAACGAATGGCACTGATTGAATAATGCATGTTTGTGTGTGTATGTGTGCACACACAGACACACAGGCACATGCATGTCTGAGGATGTTCATTCACATGTGTGAACATGTATATGTGAAGGCAAAAGAACAAACGACCTCTGCTGTTGTTCCTCAGGTCCTATCTACCTTGGAATTTTGAAGTATGGTCTCCCACAGGCTGGCACTTATCAAAGAGTTAAACTTGACAAGTATCTTTCCGAGTCTACCTCACCAGTACTGGGATTACACACAGACACCATCACCCCTAGTTTTTATTACATGGGCTTTGGGGAATTGAACTCAGGTTTTCATGCTTGCAAGGCAAACACCATGTTAACTGAGCAATTCGTCACTCTGTCCAGCATTTTTGTTTACTTACACAACTGCTTAGGCCATGTACTGGGTTGGGCTCTTATGGGTCACAGCTTACAGAACCCATATACTAGATTCTTAAGGATTTTCCATGGTAGGAACTTGAACACGGCATTCTGTGGATTATTTACATGATTTCTAATCTCTGTTCAGTAGCTCTGGTTTGGGATTGGTTAGAAGACTTTGATTGATAGAAGACTATGGCTGGGTGATGTCAGCTCTTTCTTCTGTTCACCGTCCTTGGACTTTGGGTCTTAGTCATACATGGTGGGCAAGGACCAAGGTGTCTATGGAAGCCCATTGAAAGCCAATAGGAACATTGCTTTGTTCTAGCTCTCAATAGGTACAAGGAGAACATCACAGACTCGATCTGTGCACACATAGCATCTGCTGCCGTCACACGGCATGGGCCTGCCAGTGGTTGGGACTCATCATGGGATTCATCCTAGCAGTATGTGATGGGTCGAGATCCACTACACATGCTTGCCCGTGGTGGCAGAGCCACCAGATTTCCCCTAGCCACCCTGATTCAGCACACTTGCCTACAGTCTGGATTTTCATTAGAAACAGAGTCATGAAAAGGCCATCACTGACTTGCACCAAGTGCTCCCTTTTCCAAGAACTGCCATAAAGGTAAAAAGGAGGCAAATAAACATCGGACTCCTTCACGTGTCCCTCCACCACAACAGACTTTAGGCTAACACATATTTGACTTGTAAGTGAGCCATCACAATAGGTCTATAGTCACTTCCGATGGCCTGCACCTGGGCTCTACCTTGCCCCTGTTGCTCTTATTCTGTGGACTTTTCCTTCAATATTCTTCCTCACAATTTCTTTCCTTCTTGTTGTGCAACCAGAAGGAAGAAAGACTCTTCTGGGCAATAGCTAGAAGACATATTCCTGCATTTTTTTTTAAATTAATGGTGGCTGTGAGAGGGTTTATTTACTGTTGAGGATGGCGCCACCTTTGGACACGTGGTTCTGGATGGTAGACAGACTTAGGCTGAGCAAACCATGGAGAACAAGCCAATAAGCAGCATCCATCCATGGCCTTTGCTTCAGTTCGTGTCTCCAGGTTTCTGCTCTGATTTCTGTTTTGGCTTCCCTCAGTGATGGGCTGTGATCAGGATGGATAAGCCAGATAAACCCTTCCCTCCCTAAGTTACTTTTGGTCATGGTGGTTTAGAACAGTAATAGAAACCTAACCAAGGTAGAAATTAGCACCAGAGAATGAGCTATGGCTGTTCCAAACCTAGTTACATTTCACGGAAGGGAGGCAGAAGGAGTTTGGAACTTTGGGCTGGAAAAGCCATTGCATTCTGAGAGCTTAATGAGCTGTTTTGGGACTGTGGAAGCGAACGCTGAGAGCAGTGTAGGCTGATGGTGGTTTGTCTTGTGCGTTTTCAGAGGGAAGTGTGAGGGCCTTTGTAAGGCTCTAAGAAGTCTGTTCATGTGATATTTTGAACTAAGAATGTCGTTCTGGTCAGATGGAACAGAAGAATCAGCTGTTGCTCAGGAGAGACTGCCACCACTCTTGAAGCACACCTTTGCGTTGGTATACCAATTAATACAGATTAGCTGGAACTAGGAAATTAATAGTGATTAAGAGGGGACAGCATCACCAAAGCAAAGTCTTCTGGGAGTACTTTCTCCACAGATGCTGTGGTCCAGAGGGGAGTGAGTCAATATTTCATTCTGGCATCCAAATTTGGTAAAAGAGTCTTCCAGATGATGTTGGTTTTTAAAGGCACCAAGGGGTCATGGAGAACAGCTGAGGCTAGGCACTGGCTAGAAATCTCTGGATTGAAAGGGTCATGAAGAGAAGCTGAGGCTTTGCACCATAGGTTGGGATCAGATTCCTTGAAGAGAGAAGGAGCAGGCTTTGGAGACACCAGCATATTGGAGATGCCTGGACTATGGGATATCCATGAAGGAGAGTAGCATATGTGGAGGGAGCTGGCCTGAGCCTACAGGACAGGTATATGTACGATAAACAGAAAAACTAGAGAGGTGGAACTGCCCAAACACTGGAGAGCAGTGAAGATTCTGAGTAAATCTAGATACAATGCATTGAGCTGTAAGATTTAATTTACACCATGAAGTTTTGGGTGTGTTTTGTTTAGATTCTTCCCTCTTGGAGTAAAAGTGTTTGCCTTGTCTTTTTTATTTTATAGAAGCCATTAACTGGTAGATTTTGGATATGTTACAGAGACTTAGAATTTTTAGAAAGACCTTTTGAAAGAGACTTTAAACTTTTAAAGTGTTTGAAGGTTTAAAGACTAAGACACTTACACTTGAGTCATGCTTTATATTGCAATATTGATATTAGTGTGAGCACTTGGGGGTAAACAGAAAAGGAAAGGTTATGGTTTAATAGCTGTATTGATGTTTCAAGTTGATGTGGGGTTAATTGTCCTGGTTAATTCTTTAGCCTCTTTCCTCTCAAGTTACTTTCGGTCATGGTGTTTTGTCACAGCAGCAGAAACGTAACCAAGACAGTGGGATACACTTATTAGTAACACTTACCATATACTCTAATACAACAACCAAAAAACTTAAAGGAGGTAAGAAGGAGAGTGATTATCCTATAGGACTTCACACTTAATTATTCATGGATCTCAGGAGTCCTTGAGGATCTAGCAATGACCTTGGGAAAGGAGACTATTGGAAAAAAAATCTTTGCTCTACTTGAATGTGTCCCACCTTCCTGGAAAGGGTTTTTGGTTTTGTTTTTGTTTTGTTTTGTTTTGTTTTGTTTTGTTTTGTTTTTTTAATTTGACCATGAAATTACAAACATTCAGAAGTCCAAAATGATCAATTCTAATTCAGCTCTGAGGAGGCTGCTCCCACATGTTGTCAACATGAAAGCTCACAGAGGGTAAAAGCATCCCTCCTTCCCGGCACTGCTGTGGGTGTATGAGGAACATCACAGAACACCTACCTGAGATCACCAAATAGTCAACCTTACATGTGGGTATGTTTGTGCTATTTATTTACTACTAAATATATTACTTCTCTAGGAAGAAACATAGACGGAGTCCCCATTTCCAGTCTTACACTGTTTAACAACCCCTTTACAAAATAAAATGAAACAGGTGGAAAGATATTTAATATTATTTTAAACTACTGCATCAAAATTATCATATCAATGCATCCTCAAACAATTTATTCATAGCCTATTTTTATAATCATTTGTTTTGTTCCAAGTCTTTGAAATTTGCTGTGACTCTCAATATGGATGATATGTGTTCCACAAAGTTAATGTAAAATTAATTCCAAGTCTGACCAAAACAGACACAATAGAGGTGTGTGAGGACAGAAAATAAGATATGATTGTATAATAGTTTTAAATATGATAGTATAATAGTTAGATGTAGGTAAGATTAATAATTCAGTTCTTCAGACACTGGCCACATTTCAAGTGCTGTGGATATACAGGTGGCCCATGGATACCACATTGTCAGGGTGCTAACTTACAAGTATGGATGTTACCTGAGAAATCTGGTTCAAACTCTCTAATTACTAGCTGGAAATGTAGCCTTCTCTAGTTTCTGGATGGTTCAAGGTTTAATGGACATGCATTAGACAGTGTGTCAAGCAAACCTGAGGGGTAGTTCATAGCTTGTTTGCATAGTGGAAAACACTAGTCTAATACCTGCACATGCCAGTGACCTGGTATTTGCAAAATGGATGGACAGACATAAGAAAGGATGGAAGATTAAAACAAAAAACACATCTGGTAGATGCTTGTGAAGTTAAAACAGGGTCCTAAAGAGTTTGGTTTTTGCTTTCCTTTGGTTGCAAATCAAAAAACAGATCAGGAAGTCTTAACCTATGGCAGGGGCTGGGATAGTGTCTGGGAACATATCATTCAATGAATAGGACCCTCTCAAAATTGTTGAGGCTTGAGAATGAGGATTATGGGGCTAGGGAAATGGCTCAGCTGGTAAAATGCTTTCCTTGCAAATCCGAGGACCCAAGTCCTCTCCTCCAAACCCACATTGAAAAAAGTATGTGCAACTTTTAATCCTAGTGCTGGAAAGGCAGAGACAGATGACACCTTGGCTCTTGGTCTCTAGTCTTCTTGCTGAACTCCAGGCCAGTGAAAATCCCTGTCTCCAAGACAAAGTGCACGGTACCCAAGGAAAGATACCCATGGCTGCCCTCTGACCTCCATATGAAAGCATATACATTCACTTACATCTCTCTCTCTCTCTCTCTCTCTCTCTCTCTCTCTCTCTCTCTCTCCCCCCTCTCTCTCTGTCTATGCATCACACACACACACACACACACACACACACACCACACACACACACACACACACACACACACACACACACTCATGGACTGGACAGAGCTTAAAGCTTTATCCCAAAGTCTCCCATCTGTAAATGTTAAAAGTCTGCCCTCTGATGTCTATAGTCAGGAGTGAGGACAAGAAAGAAATGCTTGGTGTTTTTACTTAGCTTCCAGGGTGAGAAGTGTATAGAAAAGCCCTGTACGTCTGGTTAGTTAAGAGACCACTCAATTCGAGGGATAAGTTTTTCCCCCAGGATAAGAACCGTGTTTCCAACTCTTAGGTCCTAGAGTACAGTGAGAAAGGACATTGGCCATTTGTTTCTCCTCCCCTCTACTGATCCTCATTTTATATCTCACCCATGGAGTAACTGCCCTTGAAACCATGGAATCCTGGGAATACATGTGGTAACAAACCCAGCCTTGGCCCTGCACATCCTTTCTTTTGATGGAGTGTAAACACAAAGTTCAGTGTAATTGTTCTGGGTGCCATGAAGACTATAGACAGGCTGCTGGGCTAATCAGACCCGGCTGTTAGGAGACAAGCAATTCTTCTTCTTCATCACATAATTATGGAAAGGATAGCATTTTGAGAATTTAGGGACATAGGGACATAAGGTGGAAAGAATATGTGTTGGACATTTTCTCATCCCTATGACAGATACATCAGAGATACAATTTGATAAGAGGATTTGTCTTGGCTCTAAGTTTCAGTTACTTTTTAGCTGCCACCACTGCAATGATCCTATGGTTGACAGAGAGCCAAGTCAGAAGACTGTGGTGGAGGAAGTATGTCGAGGAGACAGCACAAGGAAAGCATGGAGAAGCAGGCATAGCCTTTACAGTCACGTCCCAGATGACCTACTTCTAGGTATCACTTTCTGATTTGTGTAACCTCCTAAACACACCATCTGATTATGAAGTCATCAATGTGGGAATTCATTGATTCAGATAGATCTTTGTGATCAAATCATCTCTGAGTGATTTTATCTACCAGTTAGGGACCAAGTCTTTAGCACACGGGCTTTGACGAGGGTAACAGATAATATCTAAGCCATAACAGAACTAGACACTGTTCATTGTGGTCCTTAGTTTGGGGATAATGGCTCATGTTGAGACTTGAGGTACCGTTGTTTCTATTCTGGCTGCCTCAGTGCCTACCTAGTTGTCAGACCCACTGAAAGCCCTCAACAAATATTTTATAAATAAAAGAAGCCAGATAGTTTGTATAGGCAGGCCCAGCGTTGGAGGCCACTTTTATCAAGTTCCCAAGCACACTGTTTCCTGTTTCCCAACCTAGGGTCTTTTATTCCAAGTTATGGGGATCATTGTTCCAGCTGGCTTTGGCTTTGGAGACTCTCCCATGTCCTTCTCCCCCAAGCACGGTTCATGATTGTACATCTGCTAAGGACCATTGACTTTTAGTTATGTGTGTATATTCATGTGTACAGATGTATATGTGTATATGTTTCTGTGGAGTCATCTGTGTATATTTGTATTTAAACATGTATAGGTCTGTGTATATGTTTGTAGGTATTCATACGAGTGTGATGTGTGTATATTTATGTGTGACTGTGTGTGATATGTGTGTGTATTCATATGTTATTTTATGTGTGTGAAGTTTATGTGATATGTGTATATTCATGTATGATTGTGTGTGATAGGTGTGTGTTCATGTGTGATTTTATGTTTGTGATGTGTATGTGATGTATGTGCATATGTGTGCATGAAGTATGTGGTTATGTGCGTGTATGTGATTGTATGTATGAGTATGTATGTGAAGTGTGTGTATGTGTATGATGTGTGTGTGAAGTATATGTGTGCATATGCATATATGTGGGATATGCATGTATGACTGTGTGTGCTTGTATGTGAGTAAGATGTGTGTATGAGTGTATATGTGTGTATGTATGTGTGATATGTGTATAAGTGTATATGTATATGGTGCGGGTGTACGTCTATGTGTGATTCAATGCTGTAATGATTACACTTGCTTTCCAAAGCCCTGATGAAAGTTTTTATTGATATCTCATCTTCCTCTTGCCTCAAGTTCTATTGGTATTTCTGACTAAATGTTTGAGGTTACCAGTACTGTATGTGGCTTTGGAGTTTCCTCCACAGAACTGCCTTAGTGACAGAGACATGGGAGAGAATAAACCTGATGAAGCCGAAACAGTAGTGCGCAGTACGAGAGCTCTCCAGCAAGTCTCTGTATTCAGCTCACCATCAGCTCTGTCCATCAGATCAGCAAAAGCAAAGCTAATGTGATGGCATGGAAGGAAGGTGTACAGAGTTAAACATGGCACTGTCAGCAGCGTTCATCTCTGACTGTCCGCTGGTCCTTAAAAGAAATCATGTTTAACATCTTAATTAGGGACCTGTAATGCACAGCAATTTCTTTTCTTTTGTTCTTTTTTTTTTCTTATGAGCATCTTGTAATTTACTCTTGAAGTAAATTATAGTCAATTTATCTGCAGCTACAAGTCAATAAAACAGTGGAATCTCTGGCTTCTCAGCCTCTAGCTTTTCAATTACTTGGTGTCGGTTTCTACTTTTGCTACTGAATGAGAGACCAGGCCACAGGTACCTGAATGTGGAGGTGCTGCATGGCTGCTGTGACTTTAGCTGTCTGTTCCTTGGAGACTTCCCTGCCAGATTTGTTTTGACTTGCCAGTTGTCCTGAGTTCAGAGTTTGAACAGAGCTACACATTGTTGAGAAGAACAAACCAGCGCCTTCTGGATCTTGTGATGTGGATGGCCAGTGTAATTCAAGCGGTAAACCAAATTGCTGTGTGCTTTCAACAGTGGCTCTTGTAATGAGGGTGTCTGGTGTGTGTGTGTGTGTGTGTGTGTGTGTGTGTGTGTGTGCGCACGCGCGCGCGCGCACATGCGTTCACACACCATTCAGAGCCGAAATCCAGGGGCCTCCTCAAGTTGGGTTCATGATGGTGCCCACTCAGTTAATAGCTAAGCCCACTCAAACCACAGTCAAGGTCTTTGGGCTCAACACTTGTGTCAGAGTTACACTGTGGTTTCAGAGATGGCAATTAAAGTCAACTTCCCCCCCAAAACAAACATACAAAGAATATGGAGCTAACCTAGATGGCCAGAGAGGAGACTCTGTGGGGTTTTGTTGGTTCAGGAGAGAAGTACATGTGTCTAGCCAGTTAAGGTTTATAAACAAACTCTGGGTTTAAGCTGCTTTGCTTCTAAGGGAGAAAGCAGGGAAGTTAGTTGGTGGCTATCTCTAAACTTTCAGAAGCCTTCCAGAATGAGGGAGGAGCCCTGGAACATATATGAAACCCATACAGGAGGTGGTTCTTTTATTGACTCTCAATCATTCCTAAGGCTGTGACCCTTTAGTAAAGCTCCTCATATTGTGGTGACCCCAATCATAAAATTACTTTTGTTGCTACTTTGCTGTTAATTTTGCTACTGTTATGAATTGTCATCTAACTATTGGATATGCAGGGCCCAACGGGATCCTAATCCACAGATTGAGAACTTCTACTCTAGATTCTTAAATTCAACCTTTGACATTGAGGTACATAGGGAGTATCTTTGTCACCTGGACATTAACCTGGGGATCAAGAACTGTGTCCTTACCTTTAACTAAAACTCCCACCTGTGTTTCTTGAGGAGAGTGATAACCATCTTCGCAACTCACTTCCTTTTGTTGCTTCCTTCCTTCCTTTCTTTCTCTTTCTTTCTTTCTTTCTTTCTTTCTTTCTTTCTCTCTCTCTCTCTCTCTCTCTCTCTCTCTCTCTCTCTCTCTCTTTTTCTTTCTTTCTTTCTTTCTTTATTCTTGTTTTTGAGGCAGAATCTCACTATGTAGCTCAGGCTGGCCTTGAACTCCAGATCCTCCTGCCTTAGTCTCTTGAATTCTGGGATTGCATGGATAGGTCACTATATCCTGCTTTCTTTCTTTATGTGATAATCTTATTCAAAGTTTGGTCCACAGTTTCGATTCATTTTAATTTTAGCCCAAAGAAGAACTGAACTTGTGTGATATTAAATTAATGTAGTAGGAAAAGGAAAAGGCAACCCACCATTACCACAGAGTAGATTCATCAGTCAACTTCCTTCCCTCCCTCCTTTCTTCTTTCCTTCTTTCCCTTCTTCCCCCTTTCCTAACTTCCATCTCCTTCTTCCTTCCTAGTTTAATTCAAGTATAAATGGACACAATTCCCATTTCTTGCCCTTTCTGGGTCTTTCTGACACTCATTGTGAAAATTAAAGAGGTCATAAGAGACCAGAACAACTCGGGGCTATGGCACTGGGCTGCACAGAATAATTGGCCTCCTGCTGGCTTGCCCAACATGATACTCAGATGCCAAGATTGGTGCCTTATTCTGACACACAGAGGTGGGAGAGAGGGCCCGATATATTCCCTTGAGTTACTCTCCTCACATCACCAGACACACTCTGCCCTTCTTAAGCATCCACCAGGCCTCTGCTTAAAACTTACTTTCTCATACTGCCTAAATTAGCTTCTAGCTTTCAAAGGTTTGACCCCCCACAGTATCTCTCTGTACATCTCCTTACTAGCAGACATCCCCTTGGGATGAGTCTGTTTTTCTCTTCTGCACCCTTGCTTTCCATAGCACTGGGCATACACAAGGCCTTTAATGCTAGCTAGTTGAACAAATGAGAAATTACACATGACCCCTGAGCTTGCATTAATAATTCAGATTACTGAGAGATGTCTATACTCTGCTCCAATGTAGAGTACCTCCTTTAATCTACACTTCCCCCAAGACTTGGTCACTGGTGTGAACTATTAGAAGCTTGAACATGCCCAAAGCCACATAGATAGCAAGTGGTAGAACTTGAATACAAACTGTGGGCTATGGCAAGCGCCTATGACCAAAACAGTGCTATCTTTTGGGCTTACCTTATTGATCTATCCATCTCTTCTTGTTCACATCCAAGGCGGTTTCCACTTCCCCTCTGCACCTGGGAGCCTGGAAAATTCTGTGACAAGACCGTTGGCAGAGAGAAGCTCATTTTCTCCCCTTTCTCTCCCCAAAATGCTGATCTTGGCCATTCTTTAATTTTCTCCTCCAAAAATGGAAACTTTGGGAAATTACCTTGGCAGAAAAGTCTTGCTTCACTCTTCTGCACAGCTCAAGTGTTGATAGAGCTGGCGGCAGCAATGGAATTGAACTGAAAGCAGAGGAAGAGCGACGTTAGCTGAGGGTTGGCCAAAAATCACTTGTATGTGTAAGGATGGCAGAGAACCCACAGTGGTAAGCCCTTCCTTCTTGATGCTCATCAAGCACATTCTGCGTGCCCAGCACCATGCTTGCCTCTTCCTGGAGGTTGAGTCCTATGCTTGTTTTTAACTATTCTCAAAAGGATAAGCAGAGAGAGAGCTGATCTAACGTGACCAACGTCCTATAACTAAAACAAGCAGAGTGCCCACTGTACTTGACTTTGGATGGTGAATAAATGACATCTTACAAGCTTGTTCAAGAGTCTACTTCTCACTCAACCCTCACCCCTAGTGTCCCCTCTTATGTAGTTGAATTCACCACATAGTGACACCAACTATTTCCTACACTTCAATTTCTTTAAGGTTGAATTCAGCCTCTCTATTAGAACCCATATCTGAAGGGATGCTGTTTTGAGTGTAGGCAAAGATGACCTATGAACATGGAAAGCAGAAAACCCAAGTCAATATGCTGAAGTATACCGTGGCCAACCTCCTGGACCTGCTTGGACTAAGCGGTAAAGGCTGAATACGAATCATAAAGGTACTCTCCAAATATATGTGAGTATTCCAAAAAGATGCAGTGCTATGGTGAAATCAATATGATGCCTATCTGATGGCCAGATGGTATAACACACTTGGAGACAGTAGTGTGCTGAAGTCAGCTTGTACTGCTTTGCATAATCTGATTGCCGAGGTTTTAGGAATTTTGCAAGCTGATCATGAAACAGCCAGTGTTTAAAGTAAACTTGTATAGAATTGTGTATAAATATGGTGTATTAAAATGTAGTAAATAGGTCGGCAGAGAGAGCTCGGTCAGAGTACTTGCCATGCAAGTGCAAGGACCTGAATTCGATCCCCAAAAGTCACATTTTAAAAAAAGCCAGGAGTGGTGATTCGGGATTTTGATTGCAGTGCTGCGGAGGCAAGAAGATCCCTGGTGCCTTCTAGCCAGCTAGTCTAGCGGAACCATAAGTTCCAGAATGACGAGACACCCTGTCTTTGAAGTGAGGTGAATACCTTCATGAAAATGACACCCAAGGTTGGTCTCCTGCTTCCACATATATGGACACTCCCTCAGGAACATGCAATGCACATACACATGCACATGCAAAAGGGGATTAAGCAGCAACATCATTGCTTCCTAATTAACCTGTTAAATTTCACTAAACACCTCCTTGTTATTATTTATTATTAATTATTAATTATTATTCTGTTAATATGCATAATTTATATCAGTCTGATATGGCCATTTCTTTACATTTCTTCAATTAATAATCTAGTTACTAGGTCAAAATCAGTCATAGGGAGAGTATTTATACCACCGAAAATGGCAAACACTAACAATAAGGATGTTTATTCTCCTAGGAAGGATGCTTGTTGAACAATTACCAGGGTACCATCCCTGAGGAGTAAGAAGGAACTAGACATAAAAGCTACTAAATGCATTTCAGAGAGCTCAGATTGTAGCTCATAGGGACCTGTCTCTCATAGCAGTTCCTTAGACAAGCAAAACCTGGGGCGAGCACCAGTTTCTAGCCCTTTTCTGGGAAGTGTAATCCCAGACATTGCAGGTTAGGGTACAGCACAGTTAAAGCGAGGAGCAAGGGAACCCATACACGATGATGTGTTGCCATCTGACCGCTGCCACCAGCCTTATGATATACCGGTCAATTGTTCATTTTCAGGGGAAGCCTCAAGACAGTACATCAAATGGAGGAAGGCATAGGGAATGGTTTTCCAGTCATCTTTGTTTGCTCAAAAGTTCTGTCCACCATGATTAACCCAACTGCATTTCTAGGTGTAGTTTCTAGAGAGCTGGGACTCTGTCGGCCATGCTGTACTTCCTTAGAACCAGACATGGGGAGAAGAATCCCCAATTCTTATGGCAAATTTATGAAGGAGCTGGCCCACTATGGGAGGCACCATCCTTAGGCAGATGGTGGTTCTGAACTGTACTAGAAAGCTAGCAAAGCATAAGCTAGGGAGGGAGCAAGTCAGACAATGAGTAAGCAAGAAGTATTACTGTTTGGTTCCTTCCTCTCTGTTTCTACCTCGAGTTCCTGTCCTAACTTCATTCAGTGGTGTCCTATGACCTGGAGGTATGAGCAAAAAGAATACTCTTCTCTCTAAGTTGCTTTTGGTCTTTGTTTTATCACAGCAAAACAAACAAACAAACAAACAAACAAACAAACTCTCCTGTTCTTGGGAGAACTCTTCCAAAGGCCATTTTTCTAGGACCATCTTAAATTTTTTTGTCTTTAAACTACCTGATGTCTATCCCAGGACTGAATGCAGGAAGCCACATCTAGGAGTGACAAAGAGTATCTCACTAGTTTGAAAGTGATCTCATCCACCTGCTTTACCTCACTTCCCACTTCTTGTGCCATGTTCCTTCTGCAACCTCATTCCAACTGCTAGAAGTCCAAGCCATTTTTTTTTTTTTTGGAGCTGGGGACTGAACCCAGGGCCTTGTGCTTGCTAGGCAAGCGCTCTACCACTGAGCTAAATTAAATCCCCAACCCCCCCAAGCCATTTTTAACCTGGGCAGCATTTTCCACAGGTCCTCAAATTCCTCCAAGACAGATTCCCTCTGTCTTAGCATCTTAGATGGAGCTCACATTCTCCTACATGTCTAGTGAGTGGATGAGAGAAATTGGAAAGCCATACTCCCGAGACTAGCAGAACATGGGTCTGAACATGGGTCATCTGCGCGGGTCGCCTAGCTTTTATATCCTCAATTTCATTGTGTGTACAATGGAGAGTCACACAAGGAAATCCTTCTGCTGCATCATGCATAGCTTCTGGACATAGCAAAAAGAATCACGAACTCACTAATATTATTGTCTGGTTGAATTAATCATGAAAGAGTGGTCAGAGCACTAAAGAATGTAGAACTCTTCCCTAGGGAGTAAACGCTCAGGACCATGCTATTCTGCATGTGCCTTGCTAAGCCCATTTGTGAACACAGAGAAAAGAATGAGAGAATGCCCACTCTCATCAGAGGATGTGGAACTTTTGGGAATGAGGCTGACCCCTGGCATCTCTGTCCAGGGCTGACATAGGTGTGTCAGCACACAGGTGCTGGGTGAGTGGGCAGACTGGACTGTGCCAATGTAGGTCTTTCACAGGAGTGAGCACAAGTTTACTCCAAGCTCTCTGCCAAAGTTCTGCCCCAAAGGAGGTTTCTATGTTGGGTGCAAGGTAAAGTTCAGGTGTCAGCAAGATGGGCAGAATGGCTTCCTCAACATGGCCAGTACTTCCTACTGTCCTAAAGCAGGATGCACATAATAGCTGATTGGGTGGGTGGGTAGACTTCTACAGCAACATTTCTGAGGAAAGAAGTTTGAAGTTTTACCTCACAAAGAGTTTTGGAGATAGACTATCTTGGGAGGATCTGAATCTATTTAAAAAGAGAAATAAGACTAGCTTGAAACTGGCTTGACCCGGGCAACTTTTCAGGGGCTGCAAGTTGACCCACTTTGGCCTCTGGCTTCTGGACAGACAAAATGGAACCCAACGAGATCTTTTTTTCAGGGGGAATGCCAATCAAAGGGAGGTTCCCACACTGGGGATGTGGCCAGTGTAATTGAAGCTGCGTTTTGATGGCTATGCCAAGGGCAAGGCAGAGAATCAGCCTACTTTAGTCCTTGCCCAAACCACAGGAGTTTGTCACCTTGGTCATGACATCAATGACCTGAAATTTTTAAGAGAGACTTAGAACTGTAACAATTGCCACACACAAAATAATAGTCTGTGTGTTTGTGTTTGTGTGTCTGTGTGTATGTATCTGTTTGCTTATCTGTGTGCATATATAGTCTAAAGGTCAAATTCTAATTATTTCTCTCTATCACTCTACACTTATTCTTTGAGACAAGGTCTCTCACTGAACCTAGAATTTGCTGTTTCAGTGATACCCGCTGGCTGTTGAGCCTCTAGGATCCACCGGTCTTTACTTACTCAGCCCCCATGCAGGGGTTACAGGAGTACACTGCCATCCCTGGCTCTTTATACGGGTGCTGGAGATCTGCTCAGGTCTTTGTGCTTGCACAATGAGCCCTTTACACGCTGAACCATCTCCCCAGCCCACAGTAATTATCTTTGGATTTCTTAACGAGCTGAAGGTTACATTGCAAAGTAGAGTAGAGACAGCCTGGAATAGAACCAATGGTCACTATCCTGACCTTAGCTCTGTTTGTTCAGCCAGAACTTGGGGTTCTCTGTAACACTGACCTCTGCTCAGTGTGCTCAAATTCCTTCAAGCACTTTGTCCCACACCTGGCACACCATAGTTACTCCATAAGTGACACTCTATCAGCTGTCTTCATACCTCCCTATCGGTTATTGAAATAGATAACAATGGCCAAATCCCCAGCACTCTGTATGTGTTAGTACATTTAATCTCTGCCCTAGGGTATACTACCATGCCTAACTTGGCAGAAGATGAGACTGAGACTGGAGTAGGTTGAGCATGGTTATTTCTTTTGTAAACACAAAAACAAACAAACAAAAGTAACCATACTTGCTACACTGCAGAACTGTCACACTGGTAACAGATTAGTGACCATCCTTATCTAAAGCCTCTTTGGCAATGTAAGCAAGAAAGTAGGACTCTGGGTTCTCAGACTTCCAACCTGTCCCCATCCCTGGTCATGTCCTATTTTCTCCTGTGTTCTTAAACATGGTGGGCAATCATTTGGAAGAGATTTGCTCCTTCTGGAAGTCTATAAAAAAGCACCAAGAGAGAATGAACCACATTCTATGACCCATCAAAATAAAATATTTGGGTGCTGGGGAGATGGCTGGAAAGTCTAAAGTGCTTTGTGACACACCTCTGTGATCTGAGTTCTGATCCTGAGAATCTAAGGGAAAGAAAAGGAAAAAAATAGCCCAGGAGTCCCAGGGGTTGGTAACCCATGTTTTTGTTGGAAATGGGAAGCTAGGAGAGGAGAACCTAAAAACTCTTGGGTAAGCTAGACTAGCTTATGCAGCTGTGAAGGGAGCCCATCTCAAACAAGGTGGATGGAGAGGATCCACACTACTGGTTTTCCTCTCACCTCCACACTGACATATATTACACTCAAACACATGGACATGCACACACACACACACACACACACACACACACACACACACGCCCCAAGATACATTGAAATAAAATAAAAGAATTTTTTTAGAATGTATAGCCTTCTCCTTTATCAAGGTCATTTAAACAGCCACAAGGAAATGGTCATAGGTGATGTTATGATAGAATCCTTTTCGATGGAATTGATTTAAAAGGATCAAAATATTCCCTGGTTGGTGATTAATGAAAAAGCACCTATGCATACACACACACACACACACACACACACACACACACACACACACACACACACGGCACACAAAAGTGCATACAAGTGTACTTGCATGTACAAGCTGGTATGGTGGTTCATCTCAGTGGTCACTCTGGTGAGATCTCTAGTCATGTGGGAGGCCTCTAGGCTTCTCTGTCAGGAATTCTCTTGATCGTGCTGACTGAGGCAGGAAGAACTTCCCAGAGCTAGTGGCAGGGTTTCCCCATCTGAGATCCTGGGCTGTTATAAATAAGGGGAGCTGAGCGGCAGCAACATTCATCATTCTATTAAACATGATTGTGGATGGGATGTAGCCCTCTGCCTTCACTTCCCCACCATGATGGCCTGTAATCTTGAACTGTGAGCCAAAGTGGGTCTCTTCTCCCTTCAGTTGCTTTAGTTAGGATATTTTGTCACAGAGACAGGAAGAGAAATCAAGACAGCTAGTTTTACCCGATTACGTTCAAGCTTCTTTTCTCCCTGAACCTGAGATCGGAGTAATTCATAGCACAATTGGATTTTATAGTTTATTTATGTTGATTCTGATTACAGAATAAATGACTACCTGAAATATATTTTCAAAAAATCTAATGAAAAACCAGGCATCAATCAAGACCATCTATGGATAATGACTTTAAACATCTATACTTAGAAATACATACGGTATTCAGAAGTAGATCTAAAAAGACTTATGTAATGTGTTTTAATCAAATCTCGAAGAGAAATTGACCAATAAATCAAATCTTGCCAAGAAATTGACCAATAAATCAAATTTGGAAAGAAAATGACAGATAGATCAAGGCTAAAAAAAAAAAAAGAAAACAGCCTGTATATCAAGCCATGATATGCTTATTAAAGAGACTGATTGTATTAAAGGAACTGAATGTATTATTTTTTTGTGACCACTTTCTTTGTTGAGCTCAAGTATTAAAAAAGCATTTATGGAAAAAATTAGTATTGTATATGGCTTTGTATCTTCTGGCTCTAGACTCCCTCTTTTTCTGGGCTCTCTCTCTTTCTCTCTTAAGTGTGCGTGTGTGACCGTTTAGACCCCAGTCATGAAGCCTCTTGTTATCCAAAATCCTTCAGATGTGTCTTAACTTTTCACAGGGAATCTAGGTAAATTAATATTATAAAAGGGCTGGCTTCAGTAGGTCCTAACAATAATTGTTTAGTGCTTTACACAGAGGTTGGTACAAATGTATTTATAAGATCAACTATCCTGTATGTGTGCATGTACGTCTAAGCTTGGGCACACTCGTGAACAAGGCATTAACTAAATATTGAGATGAGCCTTTCATGAGATTATAATGTGTGCATATAGCTGAATGAATGTGTGTCATCTATAGGTATATGCACATAGGCTACATGTGCAGGCTATATGTAAAGGAGTACGTATATGTAGGGCTGCATGTATGTATGTAGAGTGAGTGGGTGTACATGTTTGGGGACAGAGAATGCATCTGTTTTGCCAGGCTCTCGTCCTCACCATTCCTGTGTCTCCTGTTTTCATCCATAATGCTAAACACATTATTTTTAGAAAGGAACTTTCCAAGAAATCCCTTCCTTACCTTTCCCCATGTATTGTCACTGTGCTATCTACAAGGTCAGTACTTCCTAACAGAGACATGCTTTAAACATAAATGGCCATCTTATTTAGATTCTTCAAATGCAATTTGAATTTCATGAGCATGCCACTGTAATCCATCCCACCTACCTGCCGTAATTCCTGTAATATCAATGGTCAGTCAGTTGATGGATTCAACTCTTTGGGTGCCTTTTCTCTCTGGTCTACACACAAGCACCTGTGACAAGTACATGAGTTTTATTTTCCCTTCCATTTCACAGAAAGAAAAACTGAGGCAGAAAGAGATAGTAACTTGCCCTAGGTCACTCAGTAGCTGGCGAACACAGAAGAGGAGACTGGATATGTATGATTCTCACTGAGATCGGTGTCCCTCTCCGTGTCTGGCAGCATGGCTGTTGGCTAAACCCCTGACCATGTTGGTGTAAATCTTTGCAGAGAGCAGTAAATTATTCATCTTTCTCTTGAGCAGAGGGTAGGGTACCTAAAGCCAGCCGTGAAATAAGGGAAAAGTTGATGGCTAACTCCACCCTTCTAAGGACTATATCTAATGTCCAGTGCTCTGAATTGAGCAAATGGTTTGTCATTACACCTTCACTGTCTTACATGGACTTGAATCACTAATTCATTAATCTATTGACATGTCTATAAGGATAGACTGTTTTAAGTACTGGAAACCATTTTAGTCCTCCTTTTATTTTTAAGCATGCTGAAATCTCCCAGCTTCTCTTCCCTTTCCTGAAACCCTACTCCTGATAAGAAATGGTATACATCAGTGTGGCTGACTGGAAAGCTGAGGCCCTAAGCATAGCTTCAGAAATAAGCCCAGTTTACTCAGGGATGCTGATTTTCATTAGTATTACCAAACAATGGAATTCAAAGTAAGATGATTTATTTTGGAATGTGAATGAAGACTTATGCCCATAAAAGCAGGATTTGTTGAATGCTGGCAAGGATGTGGGGGAAGAAGAACTCAAAGACTTTACTTTGTACAGTCATGATGTAAATGAATACAGACTTTACTAAAAGTTGTAACTACCATATCACCTAGCTAGACCACCCTTGGATATACAGATCCAAGGCCTTTAAATCAACATACGGGAGAGACACTTGTACATCTATGCCAGGCTTAACTCTCTATTCACAATAATGAGGAAACTGTTAACCTAGATGTCCATCAGTTGTTGAGTAACACAAAGAAAAGTTGGAATACAAACAATGGAACTTCATTCGACTGTTAAGAAATCTTTAGAAACACTGGAAATAGGAGGAACTGGAACTCATTAAGAGAAATAAAGCCAGATTCATAATGCAACAAAAAATATATATATTATAAATGAGGTCTTGGTTGTGAACTCAATAATCCTTCTGCTTCCACCTCTGGAGTGCTGGGGTTATAATTGCATGTCCCAACACTTGGCTTAACTATACATGTTTGACCTTTAACCAGTATGGTGGCTTGAATAAGAAATGACCTCCATATGCTTGTGTATTTGAACACTTGGTCCCCAATTGGTGACACTGCCCAGGAAGATTGTGGAGTTTTCAGGAGGCAGAGGCGTACTGGATGAAGCACATCACTGGGGGGAGGATTGGAAAGTTTATAGCCCTGCTACACTTTCAATTCACTCTCTGCCTCTAATATGAGGATGGGGATTCCACACCTTCCTGTCCCCTCTCTATAGTGGACTCTCTGGCCTTGGGGCAGAAAACCAAAAGAAATGTTTTCTTCCTTAACTGTCCTTTGCTGTTTTATCATGCCAACAAAAAGTAACACTGTAGCCAGTGAGATTAAGTTTTAGCATTCATAAAAATCTTCCTTAACCATTGTATGATATTAACATTCATACCAACCTATTTTATTCATTTTTAAATGACAAAGAAGAATTCTATGTATTTGTAGGGTGTAATACAATATTGCGATATGTTTGCATTATGAAATGGCCGAACAGAGCTAATGAATACCAGTGTTACCTCATAAAATTATCACCGGATTCTGGAGACAACACCTAAAATTAATTCCAGGAAAAATTCAAGTATAGAATACATCACTTTTAACTACAGATGTCACATTATATGATTCGGCTTTTTTTAAATTTATTCCTCTTGTCTTAGTAGTACTTCATCTCTTTGATCAATGTCTTCTACCTTTCATCATCCCCAAGCCCTCTACCATTCTGTTCTCTGCTTTAATAGGTATACCTGATTTTTAACAGGGTTATTTAGGAAATGTGTGTCCCCATCCCCCCTACCCCACCCCTCTTTGGCCCCTGGCAGTGAATTATGAAAATGTGGAAGTCTGGTTTTATGAGCATGTAGTAGGTTTAACCAAACAAAACCCCACACTTGGAGTACTACTCCATGTTCCCTACTTAAAAATTCTAGATGTCCACGTATTTGTCATTTCCAAACCAGAATAAAATCAACGCAAAACAAAATGCTCCAAGTCTACATTCCTCACCTTCCTCCTGAGCTGTGCTAGTTAACCTTGAGTATCTCAGTAGGATTTGCCTAAGAGACAAATCCCTGGGCATGTCCTGTGAGGTGTCTATATTGGGTTAACTATGGGAAGACCCACCCTAACTATGGTAGTCTAAGTAAAGAAGACCCCAGTAGGCTCATAGGGAGTACCATTATTGGAGTAGAATAGGATGTGTGGCCTTGTTGGATTAGGTGTCACCTTATTAGAGGAAATGTATTACTGGGGATGGGCTTTGAGGTTTCAGAAGCTCAACCCAGGCCTAGTGGCTCAATAGCTCTTGCTGCTGCCTACTGATCCAGATGTAGAACTCTGGGTTCCTTCTTCAGCACCTTGTCTAGCTGTGTGCCTCCATTCTTCCCAGCGTGATGGTAATGGATGAAACTTCTGAACCCATAATACAGCCCCAATTAAAAGGTTTCTTTGGAAAGCATTGCCGTGATCAATGTATCTCTTCACAGCAGCAGAACACTGAGTAAGACATTAGCTATATGAGTGGCACCATGCCACAGCCTGATGCCCCAGACTAGGTAAAGTGGAGGGAGTTAGCCTGAGTGCCAGCTCCCTGACTGTGTATGCCCTGGAACCAGCTGCCTCAAGCTCCCACACCAACTATTCCATGCCACGATGTGCCATGGCTATATATCTTCTCCAAGTTTGAGAAAGTCCAAAGCTGCTAGGATTTCGACAGTTTTTAGAATAGCCATTCTGTCCTTTCCCTGGCCATTTTGCTTTTTCTCTTCCTCTTGTCACTTCAGGGTGGAATTTAAAAGCTTCCTTTGAGGGAAGACTAGAAAAACATCTCTTTAATATTCTGAGAGTTTTGAAGGGAAGCAGACAGAAGGTATGCATGTTAAGCAGCAGCCCCTTGGGGAGCAGTACCGGCCTGTGGCCTCCTCTGAGGGAGCCAGAAATCCCTGGCCTGAGATGGTTTGAATCAGTCCAGAACAAAGGGAGTCTTTATTAGGCTCCTTTCTACCAGGCGAGGATACGAAAATGACTATTGGACTAGCAACTCCCTGAGGCCATAGGTTAGCACCTCTTTCTAGGGTCTAGCATTCGCCATTTTAAAGACACAATAACTATACTATTGATAAACATGAACGGGAATGTAACCAATGCAGAGGATCCATGCATGGAATGAAACAGGTTTTAGTAATTCTCCATTACGACCGATGTTGACTTCTTTCCATTGGAAGGCAAGATGGTGGAGCATCATAGAGGGAAATAAGGTTTGAAAGGACTCCAACGTCCTTAATGTCTGAGTATGGACTCTTTGGTGGGCTTTCATTTTGCGATACAACATTCTAGTGCTGCTGAGTGCAGGAGCTGCCAAATCTCTGAAGGTCAGCACTTGAAATGTAGCTAGTGTCATAGGGATGAAACGCTAATCTGTGTATGGCTTCAGTAGATTTAAATTTTAATACCCGTGCCTAGATTGAGCATGACCACTCTAAAAAGGTTTTTGTCAGGATTTAATTTGTGTGTGTGTGTGTGTGTGTGTGTGTGTGTGTGTGTGTGTGTGTCTGTCTGTCTGTCTGTCTGTCTGTCTATGTGTGTGTGTATGTACCCGTGCGCTTGTACGTGCGTGCATGTGTGTGCGCACATGCACGGGTGTATGAGCCCATGAGTGTAGTGCCTGAGGTGGTCAGAAGAGGGCATCAGATCCTCGGAGGTAGAGTTACAGATGTTTGTGAGTTGTGCTGGGATCTAAACTCAGGACCGAGCAGCAAGATCTCTTAACTGTTGAGCCACCTCTCAGCCTCTAAACAGTTCTTTCTTCTTTGTGGGTATGTCCTGCTCTTTTTAGTCTACTTTATTCTGTTTTGAGTATTGGGGTTTGAACTTAGAATTTTATACATGTTAAGCAATGGCTTTACCTTTGGCCTATATGTCCAAGAGTTAGCATAATCTTTGTGTGTCTTTTAGTATGAGATTCTTTGCTTACTATCTTGACTATCTTAATACAGGGGAAATCTCACACCAGAATATGACCAGAGTAGAAGATCTCATAGTATAATCAAGATGAAGGCCAGTCACACTGTGAACTGTTCCTGAGTGGCTGCCTTTCTTTTCTTGCCTATAGGACACTGTAAGAAGGTGGATGAAGGAAGCTTTGAGCAGGTCAGAGGATATTTATCTTGAGAACATCAAACATTTTCTGAGCATCATTTGGTCCTTACCTGAAGCATCTATGTAAGATGCTCAAATCCTTTTGTGACAATACCATTTCCCTCCTGAACAGGAGATAAGCTAGACTCAGGAAGATGGCCCAAGAAGGCCATGTGACTTGCATATTATAGGACTGACTAGAACTTCCCTGCCTGCCTCTACGATGCTGGGGTATAACGTCATCAGATGGCATGTGGGCCTGGGCAGGAACACACTGTCTTTCATCTTTCAAAATGCCCAAGAACAGTCTGTTATATTACTAAGACTCATATGAGCCACCGAAAAACTACACAGCGAAATATAAAATGTACATGGTTCTACTCTTTAAAAATCCCAAACATTTCACTGAGATTTATTGTTTCTGGGCTGGGAAAGCAACGGGGTTAGAAACACAACACACACATGTATACAGAATATAGCTATAGAACTCAGTGAGAGTCTCTTTCCTGTCACACGACAGGATTGACTGGCTCAGAGCATGCAGGCTGCCTAGAGACTTCCCTCTTAGAAATAAGCTACCTTGAAACTCCTTTGTTCAAGTCTATCTCGATGTACTTACTATGGTCCCCAAAGATTGACCAAGGCCACCCAAAGGGGAAGGAAGCTCACCCCTCCCAGCCCAGGAAGCCCAGTTTGCCGCCAGAGCACAGGCCCCAGAAAGTCTGAGCTTGCAAGATCCTTCAGGCCTGGGACAGCTTTGCTAAGGTCATCAGATCTGCTTCTATATGTGAGCACGGTTGGGGTTGGAGGGGAAGGAAGAGCAGTTCCCCCTTCTCTGGATGCTTCCTTTTGTTATCCAGGGCCTTGAGAGGTCTGTGGGTGGGAGGGATGACTTGGAATCCCACTTCTGGCCTGGTGCCTGGGGTCCCCAACAACAGATTTGCTTCAGAGTCACCAGGCTGGAAGCTGGCCTTGACCCTATCTATTCCCACCAGCACTCGCTCACCATGCAGCCAATTCCAAAAATAGAATGCACTAGGGGGCCTTAGGGGCACCAGGCCCGTGTACAGCGTTGGCCTTAGGGCCCCAGAGCCACCTTCCTGTTTCCATTTGTTTTTCTCCATCCTTTCCTGTGGCCATTTACTCCTCCCTCTTCAGAGCTATCGCTGTGCAGATAGCCAGAGTCCAGCGTCCCATATTCCCAGTCATTTACCGTGTCCATTCCTGCTAGAGGAGATTGTCACCAATGACTGTAGTGCTTGAAGACAGGAGAAGTAGAAAGAATCAGAGAGATGCCAGGGCGCAGACCTCTTCTTTAACCCAGTTTGACACGAATCTGGGCTGGGTTGTAACCCTCCAAGGCTTGCCTTCAGTGACCTCTCTCAACCAGCCATTTCTCCTACCTTCTTAAGTCTCCATGACCTCCCCAAACAGTACCACCAGCTGAGGACCAAGTGTTTAAACACACAAGTCTGGGTTGAGGACATCTTTCCCATTCTGGTCACAACAAGCTCCCTTCATCACCAACAGTCTGTTTGGTTGTCCCACTGTATCCCCAGTCAGCCTCTCATGGTGGCCTGATGCTGTGAGAGCTTCCTGAAGGTGACTTGCCATTCATTCTGGGCATATAGGATCTCAGGTTCTTGTGATAAGAGCTCCTCCCAGCAGTAAGAGCCGGCACATACACATCTCATCCTATGTGCTTCCAAAGATTTTTTTTGGGGGGGAAAGGGGAAATGATGGGTCATTGGTTAAGTGCTTGCTAGGTAAACTTGAAAGCTGGAGTTCAGATCCTTAGAGCCCACCTAAATAATGCTGACCACTTGTATTTGCAACCTTGGAAGGTGGAGATGGGGATTCTTCAGAACAGCTTAGCTGACAAGACTAGTCATATCGGTGAGCTCTGGATTCAATTAAGAATGACCCTGCGTCATTGAATGAGGTGGTGAAGATGACATATTGAGAGAGGATAATTCCTTACATTGACCTTGGGCCTTCAAGGTCACCCACACCCTTGAGCATGCACACATACATGCACACACACACACACACACACACACACACACACACACATATTTGAGAAAAATAAGTAAATCGTTAGTCTACATTTTAGTGACAAGGACTCTAGTCAGAGCCTTGCCTTGCTTCTCTTAGTGAACATTAATTACTAAGATCAATTTTCCACATGCTGGAGAGAAAGCTTCCCATGATTGTGATCATATGGTATGCATAGGTACCAGCAATTGTTATTTACCCCGAAAGGATTAAATTGTGTTTAGTTAGCTAGGGCCGAAATACAGTCAGACACAGAAGATAGCTGGGTTATGTTTCATAAATGAAGCAACTTAATCACCAGGTTGTCATTGGTGCTCAGATTCATGTTTTCTGTCACAACCACCTCTCTACTCTTTACACCTGAATCTGAGCCTCTGATAACTTCAGTGTGAGTTCTAATGCGTGCAATTATTTCCAACAATGCAATCTAAAAATGTAATGCATTGAAGTAAATGGCTTTCCAAAAACACTGGATCAGTTTATCTTATGACAAATTCTATTGAAAGCACTCACTTTCAGTGTGTTTGGCTTATCCGAATTATCCATTTTACACAACTTTGACAGTCAAGTGAAGTGGTATTTTATACATTTATATACTACTGAACACAATAAACATTTTTATCCCCTCTATGGATAGTGTCTTCTTTTCCCTCCTTAATTTACTATGTAAAAATGCATGATTGTTGATTATTTCCCACAGCTCTTTATATAGGTTGCATTTATACTGTTTTCTCCATATTCATCTCTCGCCTTTGATTCTACTTATATTTTAACATGTGTACTATTTAGTTTGCTAATGGAGTATTTTTTGAGTGAAATTTTGTGTGTGTGTGTGTGTGTGTGTGTGTGTGTGTGTGTGTGCTCAGTCTGTGCTTAGACTGGTACATATGTTAATTTTCACCTAAGCTTTCTCCATTTAAATTATCTTTTAAATTAAATTTATTTCAAAGTTAATAGTGAGGGCTATGCCAAGAAGAGCATGTAGTATTAGAGGGCATCTTTCAGGATTTGATTCTCTCCTCCTACCACATAGGTCCTGGAATCAAACTCAGGTCATCACACTTGGTGGCAAGTTTTTAATACCTACAAAGCCATCTCACCAGCCCTAAATTATTTTTATATCTGACTTTTAAATCTTCAATACATTTATAATTTCCTTTATTAAATAGTATGAGAAGCTAGATTGATTTTTATAATAAATAATAATTTTTCTAAAAAGCCTGCCTCTTTCCTGTGGTTTTGATATTTATTTTGCCCTAGTTTTACTTACTTATGCTCACACAGAGACACACACAGACACACAGAGACACACAGACACACAGACACACACACACACACACACACACACACCTGTTTTCAGCATACATCAGCTTACTGATGTATATATTTATTGACCCTTGTAGTAGGACAAAACGCTCTAACTGCAGTTTTGTGAACCATTTTTGTATCTGTTAAAGCAACTGTCCTAACTTTTGCTTTTCCATTTAGGAGGAAGGTGCTAAGGGTGCAGGCCAGTTGGTAGAGTGCTTACCTGGCATGCATGAAGCCCTGGGTTCAATGCCCAGTAGCTCATAAAAAGGCTGTGGTAGTGCTTGTCTGCAATTCTGGAGTCAGGAAATTAGGAATTCAAGGTCACCTTTGATTACATAGTAAATACAAACCCGGCTTGAGCTACAGGAGACTCTGTCCCACCGAATCCATAAGCAGGTAAGTAGATAAACTGTAGACAGGTAAATACAAGATAGATAGATAGATAGATAGATAGATAGATAGATAGATAGATAGATAGATAGATAGATAGATAGACAGACAGATAGGCACAGATATTAGAGAGATATATAGATGTCAAATAAACAGATTGATGGTAAACAGACATCATCAATAAATATAAATGATAGGTAATATACAGAAAGGCAATAAACAGGTAGGCAGGTAGATAGCTGACACCTGGACAGACTTTTGTTTGGGGTTTTCCACTCTCAATGCAGTTTGCAGAACAGAATGCACGTTCAGCAGCTAGAATAACAGAACACACATTTGGGGGCTAGAATAAAAGGGTGTAAGGTCAGGTTGTGAACTGTAGGGCTGAGATCCCCTGCTGCTCATCTGTGAAATGGGGTGAAAGGGTATACCCTTAACACACAGATGCCGTAGAACCCTCCATCAAACCAGGAGCAGAACTGTAAGAGTGCAGCCAATGGCCATGGTGCATTCTGGGGTTCCTGGGTTTCACGTTCCTTCCCTGACCTCATCTGGTGGGTAAAGAGATACCAGCTGTCTCTCTGGCACCCAGGGCACCTGGGTTTGAATTCTGCTGTTAGGACATTTCAAGGCAGCAGATCTCATGGCATCTCAACAATTTCTAGGAGCCATCTGTTCTCAAGTTCATGTGCAGCGAACAGCAACCTGTCCCCACTTGAAAGACCGA
Source organism: Rattus norvegicus (assembly GCF_021556685.1). Lineage (NCBI taxonomy): Eukaryota > Metazoa > Chordata > Mammalia > Rodentia > Muridae > Rattus > Rattus norvegicus. The sequence continues at coordinate 58,777,975 of NC_141552.1, read as the reverse complement.
TGTGCTCAAAGCACACAAACAGGGTGGAAGCCAGAGTAGCTGACTCCTGTGGTCAGGTTCAATAGAGGAATGTAAGAATCCTGATTCTGGCCTTGAAGTGCAGCTCAGCAGGTCCACTGTTGTATGAGTTTAGCATTTCCTATAACTCTACTACCTATTGTATATTGGTCTCTCTCTGCCTCAAATCTGTCCTTCTGTCCCATCTAACTTTTTGTCCATGTGTCCATGCATCTATCCATCCACCCATCTGCACATTTACCTCAACTGTGAAGTGAGCCTTGCAGTAATGCTTCCCTTTGAAACATTTGTGAGAAGAATTCCTAAGACTCTTTTTGGCATGTGTGATATAGCAAGTACTTACGGATTTTAGAGGCTAATGGTGATATGGTTGTTATCAGGGATCGCAGGTATCTGAATGTACCTGTGGAGTAGTCTCAGAGAAAACCTAGCGCCACTGAGCTGAAACAAGACATCAGAGTGTGATTCTGTGCTACTCGAAGCAAGTTGTGGATGGATTCAACACATGACCTATTGACCATTCCATAAGTAGTGCTAATTTGGGAAGTTGAGCATAAGCTCAACTCAAGTTCTTAGGGATGTCCAGAAATGATGGTCTTTTTGGCACACACACACACACACACACACACACACACACACACACACACCTTGTGCACTTATGATGGATGCAGGTCTAAAGCATATCCAAGTGCTCTCCACCAATCCCATTTGGATGTATGAGACTTTTGTGTTGTTAGAAGGCAGCAATTGGCAATCAATTCTGTCTTCTCAAATGTTGTACATACTGTGAGGGCCAAAGGTCTATAAAGAGTGTGTTGACCACTCAGGATTCCCACTTCATACATTGTACTATGAAAGGCATAGGCCAGGGAGTCATATACCCACCAATCATGTCATTTTCTGTTTCTCTTTTGATGTTTCTCTTCTTTTTTATCTTCTTGGGTCTACATGCCTCTCTGTTACAGGCCTGTCTACCTATATTTCTCTGTCTGTCCTATGCTGTCTAGTTTTATGTTAACTTGACACAAGCTAGAGAGAGTCACTTGAAAAGAAATTTCAATGAGAAAATGACCCCACCGGATTGACTAATGGGTAAGCCTGTATGCATTTTTTTTATTGATAATTGGTATGAGAGGGTCCGATACCTTGTGGGCACTGCTACCCCTCGTGGGTGCTGCTGCCCTTAAGCAAATGGTCCTGAATAGTATAGGAGAACAGGTTGAGAAGGCCAGTAAACAACATTCTTCCTTGGCCTCAGCATCAGTTCCTGCCTCCAGTTTCTGTCCTGACATCTCTGAAGGATGTACTACAATGTATAAGATCAAATAAATCCTCTCTTACCAAGCTGACACTGATCTTGGTGTTTTATCACAGTAACAGAAATCCTAACTAAGATTCTTTCTGTTTCTTTTCATCTACCAACACACCTGTTAGCTGTTTATCTTCGTATCCCCTGTTCATTATCTACTTACTGTGATTTATCTATTCACCTATATCTGCCTATCTATTCTGTTACTATCATCGACCTATTAATCAATTTCTTCATCTGAATACCTGTCTACTATTTATATTATCTATCTGTCCAGCATCTTTCTTTCTATCTACTTACCTATCATCCATCTATCTATCAACTCACACACACGTTATTTATTTACTTGTCCCTTCTATACCATCCACCTATCTTTACTTCTTTCTTCACACCCATCAATTTATTTGGTATTTATTGGTTCACACTAATTATCTACCCAACAACATATACAACTCAGAGGTGACCTAAATGTAGTCTTGATTCTGAAAATGCTGTCCATGTGGGAGATATGCACAGTGGATGTGTTGTTCTACTGTTACCGTTAATACACTTTTCCAGTTCTTTTTCAGATCTTCACTCTACTGCTTGGTTTTGATAATGCCGTTGCTCTCTTCCTCCCTCTTCTTCTTCATTTCCCTTTTCTTTCTTTCCTACCCACTCTCCTCTTCTATTTTCTCTTCTCCTTCCCCTCTTCTCTATCAGAAAGAAGATGACTCATCATCTCCCCAGATATATCCACTACTCTTGCAAAGGACCAGGTTTAGTTCTCAGCTCCCAAATCATACTGCTTACAAACTCCTATAACTCCAGATCCAGAGGATTTGATGACCTCTTCTGGTCTCTAAGGGCTCTTGTATGCCCATGGTGTACAGACACTCATTTGGGCACACACAAATACATAAATATAATAATCTTTAGAAAGAGCAAGACTGAAATTTCCTGTAAAGTCAGCAAGGGTTGTGAAGAAGCAACTGACCTTCTTGAGATTTAGACAATAAGCTTGGATATGAGAACATTTTCTAGAGTCCACGTTCTTTTTTTACAGTTGTCTATGTCTTGTTTAAAGTAAGGAAAGGAAAAGACCTCTGAGAGCCCTTTAGGATTGGCCTCTCATTAGGCAAAGCAATTGAAACACAAACGATTGCTCTGTCCCATTGTAATAAAACTAGACCTGTGGGCAGGAGATGACTGCACGAGTGAACTACTTGATGTGTGAGTGTGAGAAACTGAGCTCAGAGCTGCAAAACCAGGTTGCAGAGGCTGCTCAGGCAGTCTGTGCTTTTGCCGGGCCAATGTGGAGGTGCAGCATAGAGACAGAAGGACCCCAGGGCCTTTCTGCCTGCCAATATGGTCTAAATGGTGAGCACTAAGTTCAGTGAGAGATGTTTCATAAAATAAGACAGAGAGCAGTCTAGGAAGACACCTCATCATTCTCTGTCTGGTCTCTACATGTGAATACATGGTTATGTATCCAAACACGCATGTGCTCATGCATATGAACAACACACATACAGGTTAAAAGACCCATAGAATATACATAGTGACAAAAGCCACAGTCCTTTGAGACCTAGACAACTAATTCCTTGGCTAATACTCTTGGTCCCTGACTTTAATCCAACTTTTATACAAAAGGGCCAGAGGAGGCAGAGATAAATATAGAGAGAAAAGGGAGAAACGAAGACACTAAGTTATCCCAAAGGGCATTCCTGTATTAGTCATCTTATAAAAATTATATGTACCACAGAATATCTATTTTTAGAGGCTAGGAGGTTATGTGAAGCAGTTCAGATGTCGGCAGAGACCCACAGGCCGGCTCCCAGCAATGATATCGGATATTTGGCTATTTGTTTGCTTTATTTTAACCGTGCACGGCTGGTACTGACCACATCGACAAGTTGGCCACTTGGGGGTGGTGTGCCAGGCCCATATGTTTCTTCAAAGACATCTGACATTCTTTTGTGTACTTTTTGTCTACCTCCTAGGCCTGGCACCAAACACACAACACACACACACACACACACACACACACACACACACACAGACACGAGAGAGAGAGAGAGAGAGAGAGAGTCAGAGAGAGACAGAGAATGAGAGAGACAGTGAGAGAGACAGACAGACAGACAGACAGACAGACAGACAGAGACAGAGACAGAGAGAGAGTCCATGTTATCCCTTTTGGACTTCTATTTCTGAAAATGCAGTGGCTCTTGACTCTCATACAATAAGAATCCAACTTTAACTAAGTCAGCTTAGAGATGGAAAAAGCATCCTGGCTCTTGCAGAGAAGCCATGTTTGGTTGGCAGTGCTGTACCCCCACCTGTAACTCCAGTTCCAGGGGATCTGGCATGCTTTTTCAGTCTTCATGGACACCCACATACTTGTGGTATAGAGTCACATGGACTTGTACGAATAAGTAAAAATAAACTTATTTTAAAGAGAATTCGCTTCCTTAGGTTTGCTTGCTATGGAGACCAGGATGGTCTGGGAGAAGATGGGAAAGGGCCTGCTCATTTCTCCTAACCTGATCAGTACATGCAGGCCACCCATTCTCACTCTTGCCTGATTTAATAGAGACCAGGCCACTTGTTGTTTGTCCTCTGGGTTCACAGAAATCAGTGAAGCAGGCAGAGGTGAATCACCTCTGAAAAGCAAACCTTTCTCCTACATAAACAACTGGCCTTTGTTTTCTCCTTTTCCTCTTTCATTTATCAAAACTCTCATGCAAGTTGGTTCTCGAAGATCAAACTCTTATTTGCTTGCAAGGCTGCTCTGGCTGCAGGACCATGTCTCAGATGGTATGAGGGTACCGGGCAACTGAGAGACCACAGAAGCTGGGAGTTCTGGCCTTTTGCCTGTCTACTTGCCTCCTTCCTTGACTATTCTCAGAACAGAGTTTGGGCCTTTTTTCACTCCATACTCCAGTGAAGTAACTGGAGAGGTGTCTGGTAATACACGCCGGAAATTCTACCCCTGAAGAAACTGAGGTCAATGAACCATGAGTTCAAAACTAGCCTGATCTCTACAGAGTAAGAGCCCACCTTAAGCCAAAGAGACAAAATACATCAAGTACTTGGAGAGCCAGGTATTTCTGGAGCAAACTTGCCAGATGTAGAAAATAGAGTGACAAGAAGCCTGGTTCAGTTCGAGCGTTAGAATATAAAAACTTTAGTTTTAGAATAAATAGTTAACACTCAATGCTGGGATCTGCCTTGAGTTTCTCATCATTTTTCCAAATCTCAAATGGGTGCTGACAACTTACTTTGTCAGTCTAGCATGATGTACCTTCCCCAGTGGTGCTTGGTTAGCTCTGAACCCATCCATGTGCCTTGCCCAATTGTAGAGCACTTAGATGTCAGGGATGGACCTTGTGTCTCTATACCCCACTGTGTCTGTCGTCCCCTTATACTCTACAGGGCCTAAAGCTTTCTGATTCAGGAAATACATCCCTGATGCTTCTAAGAGGTATTAAACAATGGGGGCTTCCTTGCCCTAACCCTCCTCTCTGTTTTGATTTAATTTCTTCTTTTTTTTTTTTTTTTTTTTTTTTTTGGAGCTGGGGACCGAACCCAGGGCCTTGCACTTGCTAGGCAAGCACTCTACCACTGAGCTAAATCCCCAACCCTCTGATTTAATTTCTTGAAAACCTGGATGCTACCCCTGAGAAAATCCCCCAGGTCAGGGAAGGAGTATAAAATTTCCATGGCAACAGAAGTAAGTCATCGTATGTTGCCAGCTGCTTCTTTCACTACGTGGTCCACATTGGCTTTGAACTCATGGTCCCCCAGCATCAGCTTCTCCAGGGCTGGGATGACCACCACACCCCACTCTCCAGTTACTTCACTGGAATGTGGAGTGGAAATAGGCCCTGACACTGTTCTGAGAATAGCTTCTGATCCCCTGGCCTCTGCCTCCCAAGTGCTGGGATTACAGGTATGCACCACCGTACCCAGCTGTCTAATTACTTGAGCAGAGTGTGGAGATGCGAGAGACTCTGACTCTGTTCTGAGAATAGCCTGGGCCTATTTAATCTACCTGACCCCACAGACACCCAGTAAGGCAGAGAGAAATCTGAGAAACTCAGAGACTGGATTATTATGACTTCACAATAATCTTATTGGCAGAATGAATCCACGGCATGTCCTGGTTTCTCAAGTCCTCTGGCACCTCACTCTCCTCCCCATTCCCCTAACAGACAGACATATGTTTGCTTCAAGTGTCTATTCTAGCCCTGGAGAAGGGGCTGAAGGAAAATCAATGAGCAGTTCTGCTGTAGTTAGGCCTGCAGGGCACAGTGAAGGGGAAAACTGTGGGAGTTTTAAAAGGTGTCAGTAAGCCACAGCTCACCATTAATTCATTTGGTTAAAACAGCAGAGAATATTTGCAAACCTCAGAGAATCAGAGGCAAAAATAACAAGTCATTCCTTCCTTTGGTGACTGGAGAAGCCTTGATAGACATTTGGATCTCTTTCGATTTATGTATCATTGCTACATAAATAAATCCATCTACTCCTATTTGTGGGTATAACAGAATATGCTTTACAGGATTAATAATATTCATAACGGTTTTAACCTGACAGTTCATCAGTGAACTAACTCTGTGAACTGTGTGTGTGTTATTCCAAAAAAAAAGTATGTATTTTACACACAATGGAATTTAAGACCCAGGTGTGTGACTCAGGTGGCAGAGTGGTCACCTAGCATGTACGAAGCCATGGGTCCAGTCATCTGCACTGTATGACCTGGACATGCTAGTACATGTCTGTCATCACAGGATTTGTGAGAGGAAGCACCGAGGCCAGCCTAAGCCCATTCTGATGACTTTGTATAATCAAAACCAAAACAAAATAAAGTAAATCAAGCATGCATGTGTGCACATGCATGCACACACACACACACACACACACACACACACACACACACACACACACCCCAAAACAACAACAGGGGAAAAACCCAGTGTTTTTTAAGCCCAAGTCTCACAAAGACAGGTTCAAGGTCATCCATGTACCTGTAGTGAGTTTGAGGTCATCTAGGAACCAGAGAGATTCTGTCTTAAAAGTAAGTGAGGTGTCAGAATCTTCCAGAAGAAGACACATATAGCCCTAAGATAAATATCTAAGTAGCTCTACAACCCAAAAGGTTTTCAGTGGGGCATAATGCCAACCGGGTAAAATTCACAACTGACCCCATACAATGCCAGGTTACATTGAAAACACTAGTGGGTTAAAAATACTGCCCCAAACCGTCTTTCGTAGGCATGAGGTACAGCTGAGATTCAAGTTAAGATGAGACAGAGATTCTGTTCTCTAATGCCTGGAGGTCTATATCAACAAAACAAAACAAAACAAAACAAAACAAAACAAAACAAAACAGAAAAAGCAAACCACCAAGCTGCGTCTCGTTTTGAGAGTTTGATTAAAGAATACTCTACTTCTGGTCACATGTCTTTCTTTTCACTTACTCAAACCATGAATTTTCCATTTGCTTCTTTGTCCTCTGAGATAGGATATGTCTATGTGCCTCTAACCCATGACCTCCCTTATTCAGTCTCATGAGCAACCAGGTCACCGACATGTCCCGCCATGGCTGGCTGAGTGTGGGCTCTGAACCTGAATTTGCCTTTCTAGATCCTCCGTGAGATGGGACAGGCCAGAGGAAAAGGCTGTGGACTTCTGCAGATAAATTTGAGTCTCTGGGGTTTGACTACTTATAAGTCCTCAGGAAAAACAGTCTAGTTTCTCCTTTGATTTTCATTTTTGTACGCCTCTCTCTCTCTCTGTGTGTGTGTGTGTGTGTGTGTGTGTGTGTGTTATATGTGTGTGTGTTTGTGCATATGTGTTTGTGGGTGTGGGCATAGGTGTGTGCGCGTGCACATGTGCATGTGTGTGTGCACACATGTGTGCATGCCTGTCTATCTGTCTGTGTATGTGTGTGTACAGATACATGCAGAGGCCAGATGTTGGCACTGGGTTTCTTCCTCAATTACTTTCTCTTTATTTGACTGAGACAGCATCTCTTGATGAACCCGGAGCTCACTGTCTTGGTTTATTTGGCCCTTAGCCTGGCTGTCATGCCTGCTCATCTTTTGTATGGGTTCTGGAGATGCAAACTCAGGCTTCATAAAGGAGAAATGTGAGTCCGGAGGAGTGTCTGGCTAGAAGAAATGTGAACATTGAGAAGACTTTAAAACAAACTGATGTGAGGTGCCTTCAAGGTTGAATACTCCATCAGTATGTGCCATTATTAACTTATTCAGTTGGGCCCCAGTTGAGTCGGTAATCCAGGGCTTACTACTGTTGTTGTTGTTGCTGTTGTTATTATCATTATTATTATTATATTATTATTATTATTATTACTTTTTCTAGCTCTTTAAGAGAAAAAATATTTCTCCTGATGCTTGAAGAACACAACATTCATCATCCCTTGTCTAAAATTAACAGCATTTACCAGTGCTTAGATTCCATGCCCCCATCGATGCCTTTAGCCCACATTCTTGAAATGTCAGCCCTCCACTAGACACTTATACATATCTTACTCCATTTAACCTTTACAGAGCACCCTCTGAGATATTATTAAATTACTATGGTTATCATTATAAATGCTCCTTTTAAAAACATTGATTTGGGAATAATTATAGACTCACAAGAAGTTGCTAAAATGAAACAGAGAGTCTGAGTGTGTTCCCCCCTGCGTTTCCCCCGCAGGGAATTTCTTTCTTTTCTCTCTAGTTTTTGTCCTCTGTCTCTGTTTGTCTGTGCACATATTAATGAATAGGGCCAGGAAGGCCCAAGGCAGCTGTTTTCCAGCTTCTGGCTAGGGAGGGGTAGTAGTTGGTTAGCTTTAGTTATGTCTAAAGCAAAGCCCTCACATGCATTTGTCTAGGGGAAGGAGGCGCTAACAGATGAGAGTCTAGCTGGACCTTGTAATCTCTCATTTTAGACCCAGCCTTTCTAGCTCAGTCCCAGGCTGCCTCAGAGGGCTTGTGGTGGACCACCATCTGCTGTGTTCTTCATGTTTGACCTTTAGCTGGGAGAGGAACCTGCGTTAGCTCTTTAGGAAGACAGGTAAAAATAGAATTTAGGAGCCCCTGATGGCTCCATTTCATGCCACCCAGGGCTGTTCAGTGGAGCTCAGGGAGACCCTGTTACATAAAAGTTATGGAAGCCCTATGTCAATGACCGTCTAGATGTGACTGGAGGGAAGGCAAGCTTCTCTTATTCTTTTTCCTCCCTTCAAAATGACATCACAAAATCCTTAAGTCAAACTGTTTTCTTCCTTCCTTCCTTCCTTCCTTCCTTCCTTTCTTTCTTTCTTTTTTGGGGGGGAGAACAAGCTACTTAGATACTGTTTGACATTACCCAGGGCCAAACCCAGCTGCAGCTCAATCCAAGACCCTCGTGCAAAGCAAGCCCTGCTTTGCTCAGTCTTGTGTGGCTTGGATGATTTGACTCAGTTCCTACCCAATCGATAAGGTTTTTTTTTTTTTTAAATTGGTGGTAGGGTTCTTTCTTTCTTTCTTTCTTTCTTTCTTTCTTTCTTTCTTTCTTTCCTTCTTTCTTTCTTCCTTTCTTTCTAAATTTTTTTGGCTGAGGGATTTTCTTTTTTTCTTTCTAAATTTTTTTGGCTGAGGGATTTTCTTTCTTTCTTTCTTTCTTTCTTTCTTTCTTTCTTTTTCTTTTTTTTTTCTTTTTTTGCCAAAAGCAAGATGATTTCCCCAGCCACTGGGACAGACTCTGTTGATCATGTGGGTGGTTCACAGAAGCTAGAAGCCTCCAACCACAGGAGTTTGGCAGAACACCGTGCCAGAAAATCAGAGCACTGCATAGTGGAATCAGTGAAAAGAAGGGTCGAAACACTGCTGGGAGCTTGGAATTGAACCTGGCCAAGGAATTAAAGGGGGCAGAGCAAACCATTTGGATATGAGATTCCTGGCAACTTGACCTGGAGGCTCAGATTTCATTTCAGTCTAGAAGCTCTTGCCTTGTACTCTTCTGGTCTTAAAACAATATATTACAGGTACTGTCCTATCAGGCTGACCCTCCCAGGCAGTTCTTATAAACCTCTTCACAGTATTCTCCAAATCTCCCTGAGATTTCTTACAGACTCCCTTTACCCTGCTTCTCTAGAAAGTGCCATCGATGACAGTGACCAAATGATGGGACCCACCTGGGCAGACGCATCCCAGACAGCCTGTCCTATAAGGAAGCTGAGTGTTTGTACTAGAAAATGAACTGGATGCGGATTTGGTCTCCTTCCTTCTCCCTGGCTGAGCTCTAGAACTCTCCTTCGGGACCTGTAAGAAGGGAAATACTGCTGAGCTTGGCCAGCAGGAGATTCTAAACAGTTGAAGGACTCCATTTGTTTGGGGGAGTTCATGCTTCTACTCTCTTGACATTAATTCCCCCCAAACAAGATAAAAAACAGCTCAGAGCTACATTTACAGAGAAAAGAGAGTGAGACACTATATTAAAATGGTGGAAGGCTCCAGCTGCATATGAAGCAGAGGATGGCCTTGTTGGGCATCAATGGGAGGAGAAGCCCTTGGTCCTGCCGAGGCTGGAACCCCCATTGTAGGGGAATGTCAGGGCAGAGAAGCAGGAAGGGGGGTGGATGGTTGGGTGGGGGAACACCCTTATAGAAAAAGGGGGAGGGGAAATGGGATGGAGGATTTATAGGTGGGAAACCAAGAAAGAGGATAACATTTGAAATGTAAGTAAAAAAATCCAATTTAAAAATAAATAAAGAGGCTTATAATTACAAAAAAGTGGTGGAAGGACAGGGTTGGAAAGATGGCTCATTGTTTAGACTGCCTGTTGCTCTTGCAGAGGACCAAGTCTCAGCCTCCGGCACTAACATCAGACAGCTCATGACCTATAACTCCAGTTCCAGGTTATCTGGTGTTGTCTTCATTCAACCTCTGTGGGCACCTGGATGGGAGCACTGTACGTGCATACACTCAGGCACACAAACACATACACATCAAATAAATGAATATATTTCACCCCACCTAGGGATCCATCCTATCTGCAGATACCAAACCCAGACACTATTGCTGATGCCAAGAAGTGCTTGTTGACAGGAGCCTGGTATAGCTGTCCCCTGAGAAGTTCTCCAGAGCCTGACCAATGCAGAGGCAGATGCTTGCAGCCAACCATTAGACTGAGCACAGGGACCACAGTGGAGGAGTGAGGGGAAGGACTGAAGGAGCTGAAGGGGTTTGCAACCCCACAGGAAGAGCAACAATGTCTACCAACCAGAACCCCCAGAGCTCCCAGGGTTAAACTACCAACCAAAGAGTACACATGGAGGGCCCCATGACTCCTGCTGAACTTCTAACAGAGGATTGCCTTGTCTGGCATCAATGAGAGGGAAGGGAGATGGGATGGATTTTGTTTTGTTTTGTTTGTTTTTTGAGGTGAAACTGGAAGGGGGATTGCATTTGAAATGTAAATAAAAAAGAAAAGGGAGTGAAATAAAGGAAAAAAGGAAAGAGAGAGAGACTGGGATTTCATGGTCAGTTATAATTAGGGGAAACTTTGAGGGATCACAATCTAAGTAGAACAGATCAAAAAATATGATCAATCTCTAGAAATACTAACTCATTCCAATTAAGCTGTTATCCTAAGCTAGGATCCCCTTGGCACTGGGGTTAACTTTTCCTGGTTCATAAAGACCTAGTGGTAAATTTTCTGAAAATTTCAAGGTTGTCATTATCAAAGCATGAAAATCTGTGATCTGGTCATTTCTGTTCTTAAAGTGACACAGAAGTCACAGCTTTAAACACATCAACATATTATGCTATTACGTTTGTGTTTATTGTGTGCACCTATGCAGCCGACAAGCTTCAAGTGTGGTCCTCCCAAGCCATGTTTGATGACATCAGGGTAGCTATAAGTGTACTAATAATGTACATCTCCAAGCACAGGTAAATACAGTAAAGTTTGTTCTGTGAATCCCAGTCTCAAACTATCTCTGTCTCTATCTTTTTGTGTCTATCTCTGTCTCTCTCTACATCTCTGTCTCTCTGTGCATCTCTGACTCTGTGAGTGTACACATGTGTGTGCATGAGCATGCCTATATGTGCACATGTGTGTGCATGAATGCCCGTGTGTGTGTGTGACAGAAGCACTTGTATACCAGTTATCAGTTCTCTGCCAATTTACTATTGTCTCATATGTAAAAATGAATTTTTGTCCCTCCAGTCAGGGAGATGAAGGTGGGCACAACATCTATAGATAACCACAGCATAAATCAGTATAAGTCACTCCCATCTAAGGCAGAAGCGATAATAATAAGACACCGTGTTACTGCAGGCGCTTGACACTCACATCATGTCATTGAACTTAATTTCACAAATCATTATCAATGCACGAAGTACCTGTTATTTGCCAACTCTGGTCATCCAAAAGCAGGGGAGTTCATATCAAAGATGTGTTTCCCTTAAGTGTCTCAGATTCTTCTGGAGGTATCCCAGAATTTGCAGGAAGTGAAAGTGGGCAGCCTTATCCTTCCTCTAGAGTTCTTCCTTTTTTTCTTAGCCCACGAAATCAGAAATTATCATTTGAAAGGCCACACACCCTTAAATATAACAGGTTTTTGTGACCCGTACCTGAAACATTTTCTAGAAGGCCATTTGCAGATGGGATCATTCCAGAACATAAAAATAGGAAAAAAAAAGTTAGTTGTGTTTGTTTGTTTTTGTCAACATTGAATGTTTTTCTGTTTAAATCAAATCAGGGCACACATCTCCAAAAATCTGCAGTCAAAGGTACTTCTCCCACTGAAGGGTTCAAAGCTGTACTTTAAAGAGACTTGAGGAGCTCACAGTGCCTTCATCCTTCATAATCTTTCTCTACCTAGAATAATTTATGTACTTTAATTATGTTTTATTTTGCTTGCCTTCTGAGTTGATCAAATTGCTGTCAATATTGGAAGGAAGAGAAAAAACAAAATACACAGAACCCAATGTATTAGATGTTTATTGGCTCCTGGAGGACTACTCTGTCCCCTCTGGGTTTGTGGCCAAAGACCTGGCCATGTTTTAATTTCTGTTATCTTGCGGAGTCCGAATAGGATTTGCTGTTCTTAAGGCCCTAGCCTATCACTTTATCCCAAACATCCATCTGCTATTGGAGGAGGCGGCAAGGCTCTGCATAGCTATTTATTTTAAGTGCCTGATTAAAATTTCATGAAAACAGGAAGTCGGGGGAAAAGAATAGATCGCAAGAGCAATGAAATCCGGGGCTCTGTAATTTTTAGCTCACAGGGAGAAAAAAAAAGCGTTAAATCGTAAGGAAGGTATATTTTCAGAATCACGCTGTGGCCACTAATGGCATATTTTGTCACTGGCCGGGGAGCTGGGGAACTAAGAATGGGTCCAATTTTTAAAATCTTATTACACAGTTTTGCTCTCATTTAGAAGTTGTCACCTCAGAGTAACCTGATGCTGCTCTACTTAAAGCCGACCTCAGTGGCTCTATCAGTGTGCATGGTGACCAGGTCGTCTTCCGTTTAAGCAGATAGCCATGATGTCCTCACACAGTTGGACGGTGCAGGATCTGCCCACCCCATAAATTGATACTGCCTAAGAACTTAATCTTATCTAATTCCCATATCCAATGGGATAAAGAATTTGGGGGAAAGCAAGTAATGACATATCCTCTTGCCGGATGATCAGAGAATGATTTCCAGATTTAGTCAATGGGAAATAGGTGGGTTTATTTTTCTCAAAAAAAAAAAAAAAAGAAAGAAAAAAAAAAGTGTCAGTGAGCATTCAGCTGTGGAGGAAGTTAGAATTTGAAACAAAACAGTAGAGAACAAAACAAAGCCTACCACTGAAGTAGGAGCAATGGCGAAAACACAGGAAGGCTTTCTGTTCTTGCTGTTCTGCTGATTTTAGAACTTCCAGGACTGGGGAGAATGAGAGATGGCTACCGGGACCTTTTGGGATGCCCAGCTGAGCTCTCATTTAGCTGACCAGACAGGAATAATTGCAACAGGCTAATGGCTAGATAGATTTCATTTGCCAATCTCAAATAAATCCCCATCTAAAAAGCAAGCCAATCCCAGAGGAAGGTGTAATCCTTCTGAGAGAGAGGAGAAAAACGTCAGCAAAAGAGTACAGTAGAGCCCCCAGCAAAAGCAGCAAATTAAGTCCCTTGCTGAAGGGTTAAGAAGGTTAGATCTCCTTCTGGGCTTCGGTTTCCTGCTTGCCCATTGAAGCTGACCTGAGTGGGGATCAGAGAGTTTGTAGAAGAGAAGCAGACCAATGTCAGAGGCTGATGAGCGCAGCTGGATGCCAGGGAGTGCCACTCAGAGCTCCCAAATCCCCCAGGGCCTAAGTGGAACCTAGAGTCAAGAGAAGAAGGGGCTGTTAGCTCCTGGAGAGATGCATGCATATGTGTGCCAGGAACTTTGGGGTCATTCTATGCTGACTATCACAGGACCCGCACAACCGTATAAGCTAAGATAGTTATAAATCACAGTAAACTCTTCAGGAAAGTAATCATGTATTACTTGCATGGGGTGATTATTGGCTTCAGTTAGCTCATGGGTCTCACTGGATCATGGTTCCATGACCTTTGCACCTTGCCTGAGTTACTCAACCTGTTTCTCCTAAACAATGAAGCACATTGTACTCTGCCCTTGTCATCTCAGGTACAAGTGGCTCACCTTACCTTGTAATTCTTTACTTATAGTCAGACTTCTGGATAAAGTAATATAAATAATAATAATAATAATAATAATAATAGTGGTTGTTGTTGATGATGACAATGATGATGGTGATGATGATGATGATGACGACAATGACGATGATGATGACAACAATGATAGAAAAATAATTGCGTCTGTACTGGGCATCCACGGACCCTTTCCTATCATTACTCCCTAAACAACGCAGTGGAGCAGCCATTCACATGCCATTGACTGCAACAGGTGAGGCACAGATGATTTTAAGCCCACGAGAAAATGTGCACAAGTTCTATGCTCATGTACATAATGACTTTAGCATCCCAGGAGTAAGATAGCCATGAGCTACTGGGACCAATCCTCCTTCAGTACCCAGGGGTTACTAATAAGCCATCATTCACCCCTTAGGACACTCAGTATCACGTATCCCACTTGAGTGTTTCACTACACCAAGTGTCTGGACACACTGAGGATCTAATAGTGAACCTTCTAGAAGGAATGGATGAATGGACCAATTCACCTTTGAATGAATAATTTCCATAGACACAACATCATTTTTTTCTATGATTAAGTTTGGTCTACTATAGAGAAAGTCTTCTGTAGGTCTGTAGACTCTGGGGTAGAGGTAGTATAATGCTTTTAAGGAAAAAAGAGTCTGGAGTCACTTCTTGACTGATTATTGATTTGAGAATATCCATGCCTGGGCAATAATAAGGTGTCACCTTAGGCTGTCACATAGAAAAAACCCTGGGCTCTAATTAACACTGTAACAATTTCTGCCATCAAGCTATGTTGCCCCATGGGTCAGGATGAACCCAAGATTATTGATGGGTTCAGGCGACTGAATGGCTGGAGAGACGTCTTACAGCGTTTTCATGATCACCAGGCAATGACCATTCAGTGCACCCTCATGTTCTTTCCAAATTCTGACCTTATCCTGTCTGGGGAAGATTTTTGAAGCAGAAGGCCAAATCTTTCACATTTTGGAATTTGGGAATCCTAACACATTCCTTACAGGACTATGGTCCTACTCAGAATTCTCCCACTGTGTGCTGACTTATGGAGCGAGTGACTTCAAGGAGCTTAGAACAGGGAGTATTTTGATCAGCTTCAGCCTGGGTTATAGCATTCAGTTGTAGGAAATGACCTTTGCCCACAACCCCAGCAAGCAAGCCCTGAAACTGATCCCCATCCAAGAGACCTCATCAGTGTTACTCTAGGCCTGTCTCCACTCTGAGAGTTCTTGGCGGGTATCTTGCACACAGCACACATTTTTGCTGTGCCTTTAGAAACATGTGAGCGGTGTGTGCATGAGATCTTTCGACCTGACTATGGCCTCCCCAGGGCAATGTCCAAATGCCTTGGTGCCCCACCCTGTACCAGGCACAGGAGAACCACTGTATCTAGCAGACTGCTTCCGTTTATTAGACTTTTGTTGTTCTTCTAGGTCATGGTTCCTTCCCCAGGGTATGTGGTTAGAGGTTGCTTTATTTCTGCTCCTCCGGAGGTGTGTGCAGGAAGTAAGTAGCTTCCATCCTCGGCAGACTCATTCCTCTTTGCTGGGACAACTCAACAAAGTATCCACAGGGATTGTCCTAGTTTCATTATTGTTGCTGTGACACACACACACACACACACACACACACACACACACACACACACAATTAAACCAAAAAAGAAAAAATGCCCACAAAACAACAACAACCCCCTATCCCCCCCCCCAAAAAAAAACAAAACTAAAAGCAACTTAAGGAGAAAGAGATGCATTTTGTCTCCAGGTTAGAGTACATCACTCTGGGGCAGTTTCTGTGGCAGGAGCTTGAGACAACTGCTTACATCACATCTACAGCAGAGAACAAAAGGAAGTGAAAGCAAGTACTCACAGCTTATGCTTTCTCCTCTCTCACATGGTTCAGGAATCCCTTCTAGGGAATGGTGCTGCCGACAGTGGACTGAATCATCCTACAGCAGCCAATTTAATTAAGACAATCTCCCCCCACCCAGAGACATGCCTACAGACCAAGTCAACATAGACAACACTCAATTCTTTTCTTCAAAACTCTGGCTTCTGTGCTAGGGAGCTGAGAGTCTGATTCAGGAGACCAGACAGCACCAGACCCTTGGAGGGTCAGCAGCATGGAGCAGAAGCCACCTCGATCTTAATCTGGCCTTTGTATCTAAGCCATTGCATGCCCTTGAGCTGTGTCCTTAACCTCTCCAAGTCCCATATGCTTCTCCTAGCTCACAAGGCACCCAAGGCTCTCTACTTGTGTGTCACCTCCTGGTGAAGTGGTGTCTTTTCCACACCAACTCCACTTCCTTGCAAGTGGCATTTTCCACACTCTTCCTACCAGTGTAGTGGAGTCATGCCTTTATTCCCCCAGAGCCCAGAATTATTTGTGGAAAATGAAGGTGACAGTACTAACATCTCTCACACAGGATTGTGAAATGAAAATATATTTAACAAATTACCTGCCATGTCTTCCCCTGGCCGCTGCCTCAGAAACAAAGTAATGAAAACCATGGACTTACTTTACTATTTTGTAACTGTCTGAAATGAGTGAACTCTTCTGCTGGAGTCAGAAGTACTTTATCTATTTTAGAAATGGGGAAACTGAATCTTATGGCTACAAGTTCATTATATGTTCCCCCTCCCGTGTGTGTGTGTGTGTGTGTGTGTGTGTGTGTGTGTGTGTGTGTGTGTGTAACTGTATACACATTTGTAGGAGAAAGGTGCATATGCATGTTTATGCATGTGTGTGCATGTGTGTGTGTGAGTTGACAATCTTTCTAGTACAAGAACCTGCAATGAAAGAGATGGGAAGATGGCTTAGTTGCTAAGGAGATTGTGAAGTACAGACTTGTGGGTAATAGAAAATAACTTCCAGTAATACTCAGTAGCAATCACCTTATTTATTAAGACAGTCTCTCTCAGTATCCTAAACCCCACTAATTGATGGCTGGCCAGCAAGCCACAGGGACCCTCCTCTCTCTGCTCCCCAAGCACTGGAATTACAAGCACACATCACCATATCAAGCTTTTTGTGGAGGTGCTAGGATTCGAACTCAGGTCCTCCTCATTGCTTGCTGGCAATCACTTGAGCAACTAAGTCATCTTCCCAGATCCTTCATCACAGGTTCTTGCACTGGAAAAATCGCCAACTTCTACACAGAGTGTGTGGCCGATGGAGAAAGATTGCCTGGAATGAGGAGGAGATGGCTTTATTATCCTACGTTCTGGGAGACTCAGAAGTAGGAGGATCCTGTTCAGGGTGGTTGGGAAGTGGCTCTGGCTGGAATTCCAGAGTCCATAACAGGAAGAAGCCAGAGATCCTGTAGGAAATGTTTGCCGAGGATTAATGGTGGGCTAAATGCTGAGTGTAGAGTTTTCCCCTTCCTCATCTACATTGGAATCTTTGCTTTTCCTTTTTAAAGATCAATGTGCTATATATTTTCCTCTGAAGGTTCATCTATTAAACCCACAGTGTTTAAGCTCAAAGACCGCTTTCCACCGTGTAATTAACCCCCATGGGGTCCCATTAAAAGCCAATGATACTTTATGATTTTATTAACAAAAAGCAAACAGGGAAGGTATCTGTGGAACATGGCTTCGGTTGCACCCTCATTTGAGCACAAAGAGGTCCCTCTGGCAGTCCAGATTTCTCCTGCCCCAGGTCCAGGACTAAGTACTTTATAGGGCTGTGGCTTTTGGGTTATCATTTCATTGAGTCCTAATGCGAAGCAGATTTCAAGGTGAAAGGAGAATTCTCTGGAGCAGGGCGTGGCTCCTGTGTGATTGACATGATATTGGGTACATTATTTAAACTCTGAGCCTCCACTTACTTATTAAACTATGGCCAAGGCAGAAGTGCTTGCCTCCTAGAAATGCTGTAAGCATGCTGTGTGATCAATAGGTGAGATGCTTAGCAGGGTCTCAGGCAATCGTGGTGACTATTCAAATGCAGTCTTCCTGTTTGTTAAGCCAAGCAGTAAGTTATCATCATGTGAACTGTGCACCAGCATATTGTGTGCTCACTTCCAAATCTGGAAGGAAACTGAGACTGCTGGGAAAGCATGGCTCAGGACTATCCACATCATGACTGAGCTTAACCAGATCTACTGTTGTCCAGGCCAGAAATAAATGTCAAGGTATCACTTATTTCTCAGAGTGGCCCCTATGTTGCTGGGCCGACCACAGAGCACCTAAAAGAAGCCATTTCCAGGTCCCAATGCCTGGTGTAGGATCCTGGTGTAGAAGGGGCAGACGAGATGAAGGAAATGTCATGCTGTGTGGGAAGAATGTGGCCTGGGTGTGGCCTGGTAGCTCTCAGATCCATGAAGAACTCAGCATGGTAAGGTACGTGGAATATACACATCACAAGGGAGTCAGGCTGGACACTCAAGTATCTCCTGAGCCTAAGATTTACTTCCTGAAAGGTGAAAGTCCATTGGTATGTGGTTTGATTCCTACTGTGAGAGTCACCTTATTCCCAGCACCCTGAGGATACCCAGCTCTTGGCAACATGACAAGCATGGGAAACACTCAGGCCACACCCAGACCGTATTCTCACAATGTCACAGCTTCTCCATCACTTCATCTTTACCCTTTCTGGTGGGCAGGATTCTGAACTGTGCCTCGGGGCCTGGAAATGGCTTGTGACTATGTATGTACATGCTCAGTGTACTGGAACAGTGCAGTTCCACATCCCACAGATCTCTTGACCCTCTTCCCCTCAGCTCTGCCTGCACAGATAAAGAGCATGTAGAATGCACCCTCCAGGGCAAGCCAGATCAGGATAGGAGAGATGTCAGGGTGGTCCAAGGCACCAGTTTCTTTTCCTACCTGTGGCTCGAGAGCACAGTCCTGGAAGAACTCTGTGTCATATCATGTGAGCCCAAGGGTTAGGACAGGAAGTGGAAGCCAACAGAGTCACAGCAGGGCAAACCACAAGCAGGAAATCTGGGCACCCCAGAGCAGAGTCGCCTGGCTTGGATTCTTGCCAGGTCATTAGAATTGTATCCCCTCCTTGACCCCCCAAGGCCAGTGGATTGTTAGCAGTGGCAGGTGATAAGGTTCTGGGTTTGAGAAGGGGGGGGGGGGCTGCTTCAGGGAAGAAGACTTTCTAGAGGCAGCAGAGACAGCAGCTGACACTCTTGTCCTCAAAGGTGGGAATTGTAGGTCTTGAGTGTAGCTCTCCTTGGCACTCCATTTAGGCAAGGCAGGTGGCAGACCCCAGATGCTTTCTCTGTGTCTTTGGAAGGGTTACTTTAGCCTCTGTGTTTGTACAAACATGCCAAGTCTGCTTGCTTTAGACCTCACCTCACGGGACCTCCTCTGCCTTTGACATTCCCAGGGAAGTCACATCTCTAGGTCCCATAAATCCAGGTATGCTGTGAAGCATTAGGCAAGCCAATGAACTTCTCTTGTCCTCAGGTGTTCAAGGAGAGAATCATGGTGGCCTCAAGGTGGGAGTTATAACAATCAACCAAGATAACAAGTATGAGGAACTTTGGGACGTAGAATAAACTAGATGTTAGAAACACCGTGGTAGTCCTACTCTATTGATCTTCTATCTTTAAAGGCTTAGAGTCCTCAGATATGGGTATGGTTATCAATATTCCTTAAGCCTTAAATATCACCTACTATGTTTTGAGAGTTGTCCTTAATGTTTCATGTTTCGTGTGTGGTGTGTGTGTGTGTGTGTGTGTGTGTGTGTGTGTGTGTGTGTGTGTGTGTGTGTGTGTGTATGTGTGTGTGTTTACTTATAAAAATTACCAGGCTGTATAATGTACTTTTATCACCATCACATGAACGAGGATACAGAGACCAAGAAAGTTTTCCAGTGTGAGGCAGCTGATTAGAACTGGTGCAAGATGACTTCCAAAACAGCTGGCTACAGAACCCATACAACGAGACACCACAGCACTCTGCCACTGAGCCACATCCCCAACTTTTTTTAAGGGTCTCACTGAGTTGCCAACGTTGACCTTGAATTCACTCTGTGGCCTTCTTAGACCTTGAACTGGTGTTCTCCTGCCACAGCCTTCGAAGCAGCTGGGATGAGAGGGCTTTGCCACTTATTTGGTAATTTGAGAGCAAAACCGAGTGGAAGTGGTTGGCCTCTGTGATTTTCATCCTGTGGAGAAACCTGGCCTAGGTAGGATCAGAGCCAAGGAACTAAGATGAGAAAAAAGCCCTTAGTGGTTTCAGATTCTACAATGGAGCGTGATGGACAAAGACCTTGCTAGTGTTGGAGGATGCCAAGTGTCCGAAACAGATAGTGAATTAAGAAAAAAAAAAAGAGCAGCGTTTCATGGAAACTGTGACTTTCATTCACAGAAACTGGGAGAGTCACAGAGAAAATGTCTCAGGATGCCTCTGGGCTTATGGGCCTCAATACTGCCTAACTATATATATAAAAGTGTGTTCAAAGAAAACACTAGAAGGCTGGGGGTGCAGTGTAGTAACAGAATCCTTGCCTAGCACGTCTGAGGCCCTTTGTTCAATATTCAATTTGAATTGTGTAGAGGAATGAGGCAACAGCTAAAGTGTCTTCAATATTATTAGCTTCAAAATTATTTTAATATCATGAATACTAAAAATATCTCATGAACCCAGTTCAAAGATGTGTTCATCAGCTTCAGATTTCTGGGGCCAAATACACAAGGAAGAAGAGGTGATTTGGGCTCATTCCTGGGAGGAGCAGAGCTGCAAATGACTTGACAAACAGCACCAATCAGCATCATAGACAGTGGCTATGGGTCAGGGTCAGCACCAGAGGTCTAAATGAATGACGATCTCTGTGGTGACAAATGGCATCTTCTGTATGTTAAGCATGGCCTCTAGGATAGGTAGTGGCATACCTTGCATCATCTCATTTGGTCTTCACATAAGGTGATGTAGGTACTTTAACATGCTCCCTATTCAATTTTAGAATATGTGTGTGGTGTTTTGTGATGTGTGTATGTGTGTGTGTGTGGTGTTTTGTGGTGTGTGTGTGTGTGTGTGTGTGTGTGTGTGTGTGTGTGTGTAATGTAGGTGGAGGGCAGAGGCCAATATTTGGTGTTTTTTCTTAATCATTTTCCACATTTACTTACTCATTCACTTATTTTATTCATTCATTTAAGGGTTTCCTTGTGTAATCTTGGCTGACTTGGAACTCACTAAGAAGGCCAGACCAAATTGGTTCTTACACAGATCTTGGTGTCTAAATCCAACATAAGTGTTGGGTTTAAAGGCACGAATGACCAAGCCCAGATCCACCATCTACCTTTCCTCTCTCTCTCTCTCTCTCTCTCTCTCTCTCTCTCTCTCTCTGTCTTTCCTTTGTTCCTTTGTTCTTTCTTTCTATTTATTTATGTATTTATTTATTTAAGCTGTAGTCTTACTGAAGTTGATGCTCATAAGTTAGGCCAATAAGTTGTAGAGATATGGTCGTCTTTGCCCCTCTTCACAAATAATGGGATTACAGGCTTGTGTCACTATGCCCAGCTACAGACTAAGCTCAAGCCTTGTGCTTGTATAACCTGCCCTCAGTCAACTGAGATGACTCCATTTTCAAAGGTGGGAACTGTAGCTTAGAAAACCTAAGTCCCTGGCCTCTGTGAATTCGCAGCCAGCATAGGAGCACCCTTGTCAGTGCCAAGTAATAAAAGAGTAAGTCAGAATGTAGAGAATATTCTACATCCTAAAATCTAGGGGAAGGGGAGACTTTCATACTGGAAGAGGGCTATGCAAATTGTGGTCCTCCAGGGAGGAAGTCAGATCATCAATAAAGCATGTGGAGTCTAGCTAAGAAGTTCGTTCTCAGCACTGACAAGTTAGCCAGTATCGAGAAAATGGGGAACAACATGGGTGCTCACGGGCTTAGGGCCATCCCCTCAAGGTATAGTCAGGCATGTCTGACCTTTCAGTATTGAGGCATCTTTCCTTCTACAAAACTTGTTCTTGAGAGCTACATCAGCAGCACCCTTCACACATCCCATCCCATTCCAACCCAACCCAACCCAACCCAACCCAACACAACACAACACAACAGAAATCAACACAACCCCAACACAACCCAACAAACAGCAGCAGTCTGGGGCTACAGCTCAGTGGGAGAGTGTTTTCCTAGCATCTGTAAGATCCTTAGTTCAAGCCCTAGGCCCTAGTATGACTGGATTTCTTTTTTACAAAATCCCTCATAAAATGTTGTCACATTTATTATTTTTGTGTTAGGCTGCATTCATAGATATCCTTGGTCGAATCTGGCCTGTGGGTACCAACATCTGCTTTGTAGGAATAGTCAGAGAATCTTCAGAGGAATTACAAATCTTGGTTGATTGTTTTTAGCTGTGCATGTGTGTGTATGTGTATGTGTGTGTGTGTGTGTGTGTGTGTGTGTTTGTGTACATGCACACACATGATCACACATTCACATGTGTGTGGGTGCAGGTGTGTACGTGTGCATATGTGTGTACATGATTAGTGTGTATCCCCCAACTTGTCAGTAAGCATCCTTAATTACTCTCCACCTTAGTTTTTCCAGGCAAGGTCTCTCTGTCAATCCCAGGACTCTCAGCTCTCTGATACATAGAGTTTGGCTAGCTAGCCTGCCCTGGAGTTCCAATGTCTTCTCCCAAGGGCTAACCTCATAGCCATTTATGTGGCTTCTGATGATCTGACCTCTGGGCCTCTTGCTTTTGTGGCAAGCACTTTAAACTCTAGGCCATCTTTCCAGCTGACAAGTCTTAGCTTCGAAACTAAATTTATTTGCCACTAGATTTTGAATTCTCACTCACCTTCTGGGAAGAAAATGGCTGGGCTTGTACCACACAGATTAAAAAAAAAACATCTCTCAGCAACAATTCTCTCCCAACCAGGAGTTCAGGACACCCTCTTCGGGAATTTTGGACATGTTGTATTTTCACTCATGCTGGGAGTATTTATGCATTCTATGTTTTAGGAAAATTAATCCTTAGAAAACTCTGATGTGTGAAACCATATCTGCACACCCCACACAGAAAGCAAAGTAGACGAATTGTCCATATGTGACAGAGCTCCTCTCTGTGTTTGAATGGCAGGTGGTGGGAGTTGTGACAGGGTCTCATTCTAGAGACACCAGGATGAGAAGACAATAAGAACACATTTGCTTTTTCCAACAAGCTGGAGGACCATTTTTTTCCCCATAAGAGATGAAAGCCCTAAGAACTGGGCCAGAAAGCCCGACTGTGATTTATCTGAAAACAACTGTTAAATATCTCAGAAACTAAGTTCACTGTCATTCAGGGGAAGAGAAGTTTGTCTGGTTTCAGAGAACAAATATCAAATGTCCCATTTCCCTGGTGAGGGGCAGAGGAAAAGGTGTGTTTTATTGATCCCATTATCTTATTCGATGAACATTTCCTGCTCTTTTCACTTGGCTGGTTGTCCCAGCATGCCGAGAATGGGCATGGTTTTTCCCTCATAGACTAACTTGGCTTCCAGGGATGCAGTCTGTCCCATTGGGGAGGTGGATAAGTTCTTCTTGGCTGGTTGAAACATAGTGCGTATGGAGGGCATCCTGTGTGTAATATCCCGAAGGTAGGCTGTGTCATGATCTGGAAATGCTGGAACAAAATACCTGGGAAAAACTATTTTAAAATGATTGCTTTGTCGTATAGTTTCAGCTGCGTTTGTTCGGGAGTTCTTGGCTACCTGCCACACAGGCTTAGACAGGACATTATGGTGGTAACAGTAGAGTCTTCATCATTATGCTGACTTGGAAGGATAGCGAACAAGGAAGAGAGAGGATATGCCTCTACACAACCACTTCTTTCTGTTAAAATGTTGAGAACCTTCCAAAGGTAGCATGCTAAGAACCTAGACTAAACCCAAAAGAACTAAAACCTGAAAGAACCTAGACTTTAACCCAAGAACCGTGGAGAGCGTGTCGCATTAAGTCACAATACAACTTGAGTATCTTTCAAGACTTTATTTATTTAATGCTCACAGTAAGCCCAAGAGGCTGGTGCTTGTGCCATCCCTATTTTACATATTTTGAAACTGAGGTACGGGGAGGTTAAGTAACAATTCTGAGACTCTCATTACCAGTAATGACTAGATTCATATCTCAAGAAGGAAGGCTTTATAAATATCACTCCTCTACTTGCTAGATTCATTTCAATGGCAGGGCAACTTCTAATGTAGCTAGGCTGCACTGAGCAGATTCTAGACACCCTGAAAGGCTTTGGCATTGATCTCAAATCCTATTCTTAAGCACGGGGTAGCTGCCTTTTCGATTCTCATTTTTCTGTTGGGGAGCTGGACACCCAGGCCAAGGTGCAAACCGTGAGTCCAAAACTGTGTGACCTGTGCTCAACTTGATTCAAGGTGCTACCCTTCTAAGCTAGGATGCTTTTAAGAACAAGCATCCCACTAAAGACACCTGAGACAGGGGTATTGTCCTAGCTAAGGGGCTGGCATATACAGTCTACTGCGAGAATGTGTTTATAGGTTCTCTCTCTCTCTCTCTCTCTCTCTCTCTCTCTCTCTCTCTCTCACACACACACACACACACACACACACACACAAAGACAAACATACACAGGTGCACACTACTAATGGTCCTTTGTGGTGCCCTTGTACTTAGGGGAAAAAGTGGGACAAGGCCTTCTGTGCAGACATAGCCTTTTGGTCACAGGGGGCAGTCACCTTGAGTAGGAGGACATCACCCTCCATTTGACATCCTTAGCTACCTGGATGCCTGAATGAATAAAGAAGGGCAGGCATACATGGAGAGCCCTTGGCTCTGGGCTTTGCAAGCACTTTCCTGAGAATGAAGGCATTTGTCCTGATCAGCTGGGAGAATCAAATCAATACAAGAAGACCACATTTTTTTCTCTTGCCATAAAACCTGACTTAGTCCTTTATGAGGTTTTTACTGTTACTTTATATTCAAATACGGAGAGTCTGTGAGACATTAAGCAGTTAATTGTTATAAATGGCACACCCTCGTCATTCCAGAGTCCTAGAAGGGACACTCCCTCGTTGTCAGGCTCTTCTTGGGAAAAGGGACTCATATGGTCAGTGAAGAATGGAGATCCTTATTGTTCCCCTGGAGAAGGTTCTAGATTCTAAATTTCAAGTCACCCTACACCTCAAGAGCCATTGCTCCTGTCCCTTCCATGCAATGCTGTCATGACTAGTGTTAAATTTCAATTAGATGGGATGTAGGACCGCCTAGGAGTAAGCCTGGTGGTCATATCTGTGAAGAAGTTTCTAATGGTGATGAACCGAGGTGAGATGAATGTGGTGTACTACTGCATGGGTTGTTCTAAGGACGGAATATAAAGGAGAAAAAAGGCTGTTTCTGGGCTGCTTCATGCCCCTGCCATCGGGAATCCATTCTCAGATGGATTGTACCCTTCCAACCACAAACCAAAATCAGCCCTTCTTCCTTTAGGTGGCTTCCGTTGGGTGTCTTCTTACAATCATGAGAAGAATAACTAATATAGCAACCCCAGGATGCTGTTGGCTGAGGAACACATCCCTAAACTCCAAAGTCATGGTCAAGTAACCAAAGCTGGAACATACTTTCTCCCATCGGATGGCCACAGTTGCAGATGTCCTGGAAACCCAACTGGCTTGCGGGAGAAACAGCTAAGGGTTGGAAAATGCTCTCTTCAAAGAGCGAGCGGGTCCACAAGGCTAGAGAAGCCTGTACTAAAGGAAAGATCTGACAGACGAGGAGACCTGTTTCCTATGGTGAAAACAGACACTCTCATTGAGAGCGCTGTGGGAGCCTGGAAGAGGCTCCCATGACAGGAAGTGAGTTCCCTGTCACAGGTAATAATCCCAAGAGTCTAAAGCAAGGGAACCTGGAGAAGAGATTTATGTGTTTGGTGACAGGCTAGAGAGAGGACATCTCAGTCCCCTAAGATGCTACATATATGACAAATGGAGCCTTGAGGCATGTCAGTCTGTGGCCTTCTTGCCACATCTAATCTGGATAAAAACCCAGCAGGGTATTTGGAACTTACGCTCCGGATCTTGGGGACCGGGTTGCAGTGTAGGCTCTGAAGGGAACTGTGCAACCGCAGGTAGCTAAGAAATCTTTGCAAACTTGTTTCATCTACTGGGAATAGAAGCACAGCCACCTCATTGGGCCAGTGCAGACTGCAGCTGAGTGAATGCCAAACGCTGTCTACAAAGCAAGTGGCAAGGGTAAACTTGTCCTAGCACATGCGCATATATACCCCCATGCATGCATGTACACCCACACATGCATGCAGGCACTCATGCAGCCATGCAGTCATGCAGAACCAGGACTGTGCTTTTGGGAGCCCAGTAGAAACACACTTCAAAGCACTGCCGGCAGAGCTATCCTGTCTCTCTGTGCACTTCAGTCCTCTTTATTTTAAAATTAAAAAGTGTTCATGCAACAGCGTTTTTATTCTCATTAAAGATGATGAAAACTTTACTGCTTTTCCCTGGAATCAAGACCTGAATTTATTACTGTTTATATTTGGAACCGAGGCTTTCTTAGAACCAACACATTTTGTGCCCCCCTCTCTGACATGACGAGAGAGAAAAAGCATGTTTGCGTATTAATGAGGATTGGAGAGTTAGAGGCTGGTTTTCTTTCCTTCCCCACTTTTCTTTTTCTTTCTTTTTTTTTTTTTTGCAAAGGAAACTCCTCCTCAGAGCTGGCATGGCATTATTAAAAATAATAAAGCAGAAGGTGGGGAAGGAAAAGGTAAATAAGGTGATTCATACATCATCTGCAAGAGACACCAAAGTGAGGCAGAGAGAAATCATTGCCTGTGCCCTGTGCTGGGTGATTCTCATGAGTCAGCGTCTGCTGCTTCCGTTCTCCCCTGGCTGCTGCTTCGGGGTTGGCTATGTCATAAGTGGGTGGGCCAGTTTGCTGCTCCTCATGATCTGTATATACACATGTGCACGTACGCACATACGCAGATACACACACACACACACACACACACACGGGCCGTGGTGAATCTTGAGAGCCACACTAATGCACAAGAGGGACCAGCTACACTTTTCCAGGACTCATTACAAGTGTGCCCTTGTGTTCAGGATAAAAAAGAAAAAAGAAAAAGCAAAACAAAACAACAACAACAAAAAATAACATTTCAAGACAGCGATGAAGAACTCACAAATCCAAGAGTCCCGTGTCAGCTCACAGGCCAGATGCCCATCACCTGTTCTGTGTTTTTTGGTCATAAGCCCTGTAGTTCTGGCAGCAGGACTGAGAGTGCCTTTATCCCTTTGTTTAGCAGCCTTTTAGAGACTGAGTGAAACGTAAGAGACATCCCATTCTGCAACTCCATAAACCAGAACACCCTCTGTGTGACTTCACCTCCAACAAAAGCAGAGGCCATTGCAAAGGTAGCAGTGACCATCCATGGCCATCTCCAGGAACCAATCAGCAAACACCACTGAAGCCTGACAATTATACAGCTTTGCACACCAGATCCCCTGGAAAGAATCTCGTGACTTTATTTTTCCAATATGGGCATGGACATCCCTAGGGAAATGGAAGGCATTTCCAGTACCAATAACTAATACTTATAATAGCGAATACACAGGGTGTGGGGGTTGGGGAGGGATTTTGCATGTGCTGGACTCAGAGTCAACATAAAACTTGAACACAGGGGCTGTACCTACTTTTCTGACAAAGAAACTGAGGCACTGGACGCTCTCAAAGCTCTCCTAAGCTCGCACAACTGGCGACTGCCAGAGAGGCCTTGCTAATCTACTTCTAGAGCTCTCCCTGGTTCTGGCTTCACCTATTCAGGAGTCAGACCCCTGGTCCCTCCTATATCAGTATGCCCCTCTATGGCCCCTGCCTGGGATATTCTCACATCTCCTTCTTCCATTTACTCTGCAAATTCTGGGTGCAGACCCTGTTGCTAAGTGGTTTGTTCTGGGAGGTGTAGACAAGCAGTGGCCCAGCCCTATAGTCCCAGCACCTGGAAGGCTGAGGCAGGAGGTTTCTCACAAGCTGGAACCCAGTCAGAGCTATGTAGGTCTAAGCCAACCAAGTCTCAATAGAAGCTGCAGACTGTGTCTGAACCAAAACCCTCATCGAAACACATGGAAAGAGATGGATTTGGCTCTTTTGTGACTGAGAGTACAGTGTTTGAAAAGCCAGGGCTCAAAACAACACACATCCCCAGAGAAACCAGCAGGCCAGGAGATGGCCATGCCAGGCTAGGGCCCAACTGAGAATGGATCACATGCTCAGGCCAAGGAAACAGCAGCATTGGCCAAGATCCCCAGGTCTTTCCTGCCCTGAGCTGGCCCAGACCTGCCTGTATCTAGCCAGGAGTGCGGGAGGATGTGGGCAGATAGGAACAGGCCTCACGGAGCCAGGCTCAGTGCCCCAGCAGGGCCTTGAGTCCCCTGCCAACATGCTTGCCAGCCAAGCTGTGTAAACATTGAGCTCCCTGGCATAGCTGGGGAAGGGGAGACAGAAAGGGCCCCTCATCCAACATGGGTGTGGGAAGAGACTGACTGTGTTACTGATTTCCATCCCTTGTGCTTCCTATCTCCTTCTTTCTGGCCAGAGGAGGCTGAAGGCTCTTAACGATCACCATGTCTGAGGATGTACCCTGTCCTTTGTTGCACACAGAGTTTGGCCATCCTGCACACTTTCCCCTCCCTTCTCTCATTCCTCTCTCCCCCTTTTCTCTTTCATTTTTGTACATATGTGTATGTTGACGTGTGTGGGTGCACATTCCTTACCACTACACCCTAGGAGTAGGTTTCACCAAGGTGGCATAAAGCCCAATGCTCTGGGTCCTGTGATCACATGTGGCAGATTAGGAACCAAGAAAGGTAAATAAAGGGATCAGTGTGACCTCTGGGGCAGCATTCTGCATGGACTTAACTTACTTTCCTATATTTAAAGTGAAACGGATTGACCATAAACCCATCCACTTGACAGTGAGCAATTCTAGAATACTTACCGCATTCAGCCTGAAAGCATCAACCCCTGAAGTTCTAGAATATTCCCATTATCCCCAAAGGAAAACATGTCTCAATTAGCAGCCCCTCCCCACCCATTTCTACTTTCTCTACCTCATCCCAAGTCAGCCACAAATCCCAGGTTCAGTCCCCAAGAGTTTCCTAGCCCTTGTGCCATATACCAAGCTACATATTATGTCAGCTTCATACATTTACTATTTTCTAGTTCACTAAGTTTTCCTTTCTATGTCCAATGATTTTCTTTTTGTTGTAAGTTCTGCACATACCTTATTTTAAGTATATGCAGCCACCCATCCCAGCTAACAGTTTTTGATGTTCATGGGTCCAAACGAAAACAGATAGAAAAAATGAACTTTAAAAACAGGCCTCTAGGTTCAGAGTTTGGACATCTCTAAAAAGCTCTTAATTACATAGTGTGGTGCTTACTTTTCAACGCTATGACAAACAGCCCTAGGCAACCAACTTAAGAGAAAAGAAGGTTTCTTGTGGCTTGTGGTTTCAGAAGTTTTAGCCCTCGGTTGTTTGGCCCCTTGCTCCGGACCTGTGTGGAAGCGAGACATGAATAGAATAAATGTAAATATTACCCTATGTACAGGACATGGATCTCTGTGGAGGTCCTGAAGCTAGTCTCATGTAGATCCCAAGAAAGGAAACCAAAGGTTAAAAGAGTTGGCCCAAGTTCAGTTGGACTCTGTCTTGAAAGTGGGAGGTCAGAAGGCTGTTTAAGAGCAATTCATCAAGAGATGATACGAAGATAGAAGGGAGAGGGGAGCAGAAATCCTGTATGGTACCCTAGAGTACAACTCCCTGGTACCCACAACTGAAAAGTGCTGTTGGATGCTGAGTATGAGGGGGTGAGAGTGGGGAAAGAAAACAGTGGGATTAAGCCATGTGCTGTAGGCTGCTCCCTAAAGACCCTGCAGTGAGATGGCTGGCAAGCAGGTAATCAGATTTTACCCAGCTCTCCTACTCAGGCCAGATCCAATTGGACAAACACAACAGGAAACTAGGAGATGATCTAGAAATGGCAGCCTCCCTGCCTTGGGGAAGGGATGGTGGCGTGGGGGTGGTAACCGTCATTCCTACAGAGTGCCAAGGGCTTGACTCTTCTGCCCAGTTTGCTTTCTTTCTCTCATTCCTCCCTCCTCTCTTCCTTTCTGAACATATATATATGTTGGCATATGTAGGCACACAAATGTACCTGAGTGTAGAGGTCATTGGGTGACCTTGGGTGTCATTTCTGAGTTTCCATCTACCTCTTTCTGTTGGGGGACAGGACCTCTTTATTGGCCTGGAACTCACCAATTTGACTATCATAGCTAAGCAGTAGATCTTAAGGAATGCATGACTCCTCTTCCCCAGTGTTGGAATTGCAAGCAGTCTACCCACCTTTTCCTATGGGGATTGAACTCAGATCCTCTTGCTTGCTGGCATAATACTCACTGAGCCATCTCCCCAGTCCCTTCTTTCTTCCTCTTCCTAGCAGCGCTCATCTGGGCTGGCTATGTGGATAGCGATTACTTCCATATCTGTTTCCCCACATCCCAGCCACAGCCCTATGCTTGCTGTTTGAATTCTTCTGATGAATTTTGACTACTTCCTTGTCCCCAATCCATGGATCATCCACCTCTTTCAGGGACACCAGAGGTCTCCTTTTGCAAGCTTTTTATCAGGCCTGCTTGATAATTGACCTCTCACCCAGATGTCCCAACTAAGGACATCTCTCAGGCCTGCTTGTCCTGTCTCAGGTCCCAGAACACTGGGAGTGGCTCTGTCATTGTGCCACAATTTAGACAGGAAGCAAGAGCTTCCGTACAAGCTGGTGATGAAGAGGACTCTTCCCTGAGGAACAACAGGTCCCTTTTCAGAGCCATTTTATGAATTTTAATCTTCCTCCTTTGACCAACTTCCCCTGTCTCTCGTGACCGAGGGACAAGGACAAACAGCTTTGCAAAACAGGCAGATCTCTCCCAGCCATCTCCTCTTAGTGGGACAGCCCTTGTTGCTTTGATGCTCTCTCACTCTGGAGGAGACGCAGATATGGAGATCAGTAATGTGAATTTCAGGATTACATTGTTAACTGTGAATGGGAGTGGGGGGTCACAGAATGTATGCTTCCTTTCGCCACTACTTAAAATTTTTAAAAATGGTCTGGGGGCCTAGGATAATGACTCAGTGAGTTAAGTACTTGCCACACAATCCTTGGGGATTCTGAGTTCCAGAACTCATGTAAAGCCACACCTGCTAGTATGTAAGCCTGAGGCTCACACAGCAAGATGGGAAACAGAGACAGGAGAGTTCGTGAAAATTCCCCGGCCTGATGGCCTGGCATATACAACAGGCAGCAGTAGACTTTGTCTAAGGGTAAAAGATGGGGACAGATAACTGAGCATGTCCACTGACCTCTGCCACCATGTAAACGTGCATCCTCGCATACGTGAACACACAAACTAAAATTATAATTCTATAAAACAACTTGTTTCTCAGCAGGGTGTTTATCTGAATATGACACTCACTCAGCCAAACTTAGGCCTTTGTTTTACTGACATTGTGTAGACATAACCCTAGAAAAGAATCAGACAGCCCCAGGAAACAGGATAGTACTTTCCTACGTTCTCTGTCTCTGTCTCTGTCTCTCTCTTTCTGTGTGTGTGTGTGTGTGTGTGTGTGTGTGTGTGTGTGTGTGTGTGTGTAGTCATAGCCCTGTATTCGGGGAAAGGAGGTGTGTTAAAGACACATTGTAGTAAGATGACACAGGGCACACAAGCCATCCTCTGTCAGGTTATATCCTTGTTATATGTTCATCCATCATCCATTTGTCTTTTCTTTCACCATCTGTCCTTCCATTGTCTATCCATTGATAGTCTATCCATCCACTTATCTATCTTCCATTTATCCATTTAACCCTTCATTCATCTACCCAATCTTCATCTATCTCTGTATTTATTGTTCACCCACTGATTATCCATCAACCCCATTTATCTATTTCCATTTTCCCATCTAGTCATACATGCATCTGTCCATCCAGCATCCACTCATCTGTCATCCATCATCCATCCATCCATTTTCACTCATCCATCCATCCATCCATCCATCTCCTTTCTCCACCTATCTATCAATCCCTGCACTCAATTGAGAATGATTGGCTAAATCCTCTACGGGAAGCATAAAGCTATTGTGTGTGGTTCTGATTTAAACCTCAAAATAGCTCCAGAAGGGTAAGGTCCTTGTTATTTTCTCACACACAAGGAAACAGAGGTTTAGAGAAGCGAGTAATTGTTTAACCCACATTGTTGTGAGCAGCAGAATTGGATTCAGTCTCTCTTTGAACTATTTCAGATTGGTGGTGAGCTAGGGACAGGGAGAGGGTGAGAAGTAGAAAGGGTTAAGAGGAAAACAGAGAACAGGTATTTGTAGCAGGAACATTGGCATTGGTTTGTCTTGTCTTGACTTTAATGTATTTAATTCAGGCCATAGTGAGATTAGCAAATTGGATGATCCAAGAGAAGGTAAGAAATTTCATCTAGATGACTAACTCCAGATAGTCCTCCTTGGATAGGTCACATACAATAGAATGTTAGTACGTGAGCTGAACCTTCTCAAGAAGAAAAATACTTACTGAACCCCTGCATCAAATTGGCTACCTTGATAAAGCAAGAAGTGATAGATTTCATTATTTCATTTCTTGTGAATAGAGTGCGCATTCTAACTAGATTGCGCATTTTCAACAGAAGGCGAAGTGAACAAGTAACCATAAGGCTAAACTGCTGACCTAACAATTCTTTGATTAGGCCACACATTTGACCATGAGCTTCCTGGTGACCAAAGTAAAAAGGGAAGCAGAGACAGTCATGTGATTTTCCTTGTACAAGAAGAGCAGATGAGGCAGTTCCTCTTCAGGCAAAGACAAAGGAAGATGCATGACGGGAGCAGAGCTGGATAATATGTTCCCAGCATAGATGGCATGACCCAGAGAAGGTAGCAGGGCTACTACTGTCACAATAGTGGGGGCACATCTCAGGAGAGAGGGAACAATGATTTCCAGATGGGGGTTACATTGCTTTGGAGCTTCAGTTTTTGAGAAGTTTATTTACTTTAATTTTTCAGTAAACACTTTTTATTATCATTTTTCTAAAAAAAAGTTCTTAGAAAATGTTAGCTCTTTTTAATAAAATTTGTAGCTCATCTAGATTCCAGTGGCTTTCTGGCTGTGTGATATATCAAGGATTTAATGAGGGAATTTAGCTGCTTAGTGTAGCTTCTGGAACATTGTAGATATTCAATAAAAAAATCATTGAGTGAATGCTTAGAATATTAACAAGGGGCGGGGGATAAATGACAGACTCAACAAAGTACTGAGTATGCTTCAGTAAAACATTGTGATAACTTGAGCATGGGCTGGACAAGCCAAGCTCTTCCCTTTCAACCATCTCACATACACACATCAGTTCCATGGTAGTGTTTGCCTTGCAGCGTAAGGCCCTGAGTTCCATATTTAGTACCACAAAAGAGGAGGAGGAAGGGATGAAAGGAAAGGAGAAGGGAAAAAGAAAAGGGAGATGCCTGGATGGCTGAAGGAAGGGTGCATAGACATTTGATGATGACGCTAGTCCTTGAAGAAAAGAAGGCATCTTCCCTGTCAGCATCGTAGAGGCCTGAGAAGATGTGTGACAGTGAACAGTACCCTTTGATGAATTTATGTACCCAGATCAGCTCAGCCCACATAACCCCCTCCTCAAAACAGAGAACATCCAGCATTTTCTTAAGTCTATTTTCAGTCAATTTCTTACCGAGAATCCTACAAAGCACTGAGATGGTATAGTTTTTAACCTTTTTCTGTTTTCTCTCTGCTCCCTTCTCCTCTCCCCCTCTGTCCTCTTCCTTCTGCATCCCCTCCTCTCGTCTCTCTCCTTCCTCTGTTCCTTCTCTCCCTCATCCCTCCATTGTGGTAGTAGGGCTGGAACCCAGGACTGTGTACTACTTATGCAAGTACTCTCCCACTGAGCCATAAGCTCAGAGCTCTCTAATTATTAGGGTTTGCAATAAAAGGAGCAATTTGCAATGCCATAATGTCAAAAGCTTAGGCATGCACATGCCTTACAAACTTTCAGGGACTGAGGCTCTAATAATTGATGGATTTGGGGGGGGGAGAAGAACAGTAAAATTTGAAGTGGTAGAAATTATTCTGAGTTATCCTCTGAATGACTAAGAAAATGGCAACCTTAAATAAATCTTTGAAAGAAAGAGTTTGTTAAGAATAATAACTCCCAGCCCTTTCTCAGAAGTGCCCCAAATGAAGCAAATTAGGAGACACCCTTCCAGAAGTTAGGGGAGGTGGTTACTAATAAATATTTCAGTCACCCAAATATAACATTCAAATCAAGGAGAGAGAACTGCAGTATCAAATACAATGAATGTTTTCTTTCTCAATGAGTACCCAGCTTGCTTCTCATTGTGTGGAGGCCAAGGGGGATTTTAAAGTCAGCATTTACAGGAGTGAGGGGAAAACACGCCATGTAGATCAAAGAAAAATAATCAAATTTTCTGGTGGAAATAAATTCAGTTGTTGGATGAATTTTGACAATCAGCTTAATGTCTATGCTGATACTGAAGTTAGGGGGCCAGGGTGTCTCGGAGAGATTTGTATAGTGGAAATTTCCCGACAGGGAAATCTAACAGACTTTGGGTACAATGTGGCTTAGCTCATTTGGGTATAACATGAAGTTATCAGGTGGACAAGCTGGAGGAGATTTTGCCACTTGTAGACAACTGGTAGGTACCCAGAACTTCAGTAGCATCCTCATGTGAACTGAGTCTCTGTAGATGTCATTATTTAGGAGGGTCACAGCAGACCCAGATGGTGGTATAGCTTAAATCTAAATTGCATTTATAGGCTTATATTTTGTAGGATCTGTCCTTAGCTGGTGGTAGTACTTGAGGAGGCCATGGACATGAGATTCCTAAGAAAAGATGGGCCTTTGAAAATATCCTTATGCATGGTTTATGCAAACCTCTCTGCTTCCTGGTCTTTTACGATAAAGACAATCTCCACCACATACTCCTGCTGTCATGAACTGAGCTATTCGGTCATACTGTCCCCATCATGGGGGACATGACATCCCTCTGAAACCAGGAACCTAAATAAATTCCATCCCTACAGTAGTTCTTTCTTTGTCACAGTGACACAAAGGTGATATCTTTATCTCCACAAAACACACAGAGAAAGAGGGATGGAGACAGGAATTAGATTACTACAGGAAAAGGAAGAAACACTAACCATCAAAGCATAGGGCAGCTATGAGGAATGGCTTCTCAGGGCCTGAGGAGGGAGCACCCTTCTTACTTTTAGGGTCTCTGGCCTTCTGAGAAGTGAGAGAATAAATTTCTGTTATCTTAAGGCCTTATTAAAGGGCATCATTGATGGAAGTCCTAGGAGTTCAGTCATATAAGTAACTCGGCCTAGAATTATGCGGACATGGAAAATAAGTGTACCCAGAAAGGAACCTGCTGTTCAACATGATAAAGCAGCTAAGGAGATTTTCCAGTTAACCTTTCAGAAGAGCTTAGATGCTGATCCCTTTACCAAGTGAAAGGCAGATGCTTACACATGACCCTTAGTCTACTTCTTCAGATGTTTGTTCATCTGTCTAGTAAGAGTCAGCACTGAGATGAACGTAAGTTCCAAAGACCAATGTCAAAGGATCCTCAGCCTAGGGGTGCATGTCTTGTGGGTCCAGTTCATATCTGATTGCACCCAGCCTCATGAAGAGACTATCAGGCTAGCTTGCAGAGCCAGAGACAGAGGGATTTGGAAAGAGGATGAAACCTACCTTGAGAAGCAGCAATAGTAGCTTTGAACTACTGGTCTACCCTTGTGTAAAGGGAGAAGTCTTGCTGACACAGCTGGATCTTATGTTAATGAGAGTCTACTAAGCAGAGCGAGGACTAAAGCATACTTGTTAGCTGGTGACTTATGATGCTTACAGGAGAATTGCTCTCAGCACTTCAGTGCCTCTTCTACCTGACCTGGTCCCATTGAATTGTCCTCTGGAAGCATTGACAGGTAAGCAGGAACGGGAAAGACATGGAGGGGAAAAATTGAGGTCAGAGAGGGCAGCATCCATGTATGTTTATTATATCCTCCTGGAGTCAAGAGAGACATTTCAGAGGGTGTGTCTTCTAGGGTGCCACCCACAGCAGCAACAAGATCTCATAGTGAACCCTTTTGTTTTGTTACTGTTGGCTTTTAATATGGAATTCTGAGGCATGGTAAGTTCAATTAGTTCTGTGCCTGTCTTGAAAACTTCCTTTGTAAAAAGAAGAGAGGCTTTATATATCAAAATTTAGACTGTTTCAAAGGCTGTCGCTAGCACTCTGCTTGTTGGTAGAGGCATTAAATTGACTTGAGAGAGTTACGAGATGGAGAACAGATGTTTTGTTGTTGTCGTTGTTACTATTATTATTTTGAATTTTTTGTTTGATTGTATAAATCATGACATTTGCTTACTTTTTCTGTCTCCACAAGACCAAGAATTATATTGACCAATATCCTCAGGCCCACTGCTTCTATAAAGAGCCTTAAATTGTAACTTACAAGGGAAAAAAAAAAAGGAAATCACTATCAGGGGAATTTATCGTGCTTAGTGCACTAGATTATGAGAAAGCAAGATACAGATTGCTATAGAGATGAACCTTCATATTGTAGCAATGGTGGCTGTTCAGGGTGAGAGCTGCTGGCCTACTGCTCCTTCCTGACTGTGTTTATTTTCCTACCACCTTCGTTTATCAAGCAGGCGCCCGTGTGAAGTTTCTCTATCCCAGCCATCTACCTTTAGAAAGAGAATGGTTTCTCTGTGTGAGGTGCAAACTGAATCCATATGAGAGTCTCCACCCATATACATGCAGACTGAGGTAAAAGGTTTGCTAGAGACCCCAAAAGCAAGAACTCACTCCACTAATAAAACTCAGAGAATTTTCTAATAGCAGCTGTGATAACACAGCCCTAGGACTATCATGCAGGGAGAGCAATGAAGGTATGGAATTTGGGCTGTGTCTTTAAACCAGACCCACCATGTGTGACTGCTTCCATGCTTTTTAAAAGAAAAACCCACACTGTTCAGAAATTATAGCTGCCTAGAGTCCTGTATGTGTTGGGGTATCATGTGAAGCTTCTTGTGTCTTTCAACAGCCCTTTTCCAAAATGCAGCCAAATTCCAATCTGGAATTCTCTCGTCTCCTTACTTGCTACTTTCCCCCCTAAAACATTCTCATCTTGCATGATTCTTGAGTTAGTTAGGTACTGCCGTGTAACAAATATCCCTGGACATAGTAGCTTCAAAATAATGAGTTATCTTTATTTAGAGCTTTTAGATTAGGCATTTAAGTATAGCTCAGCTATATCCTTTATCTTGGTCTTTATTGTGCACACAGCCAAGATAGCTAAAAGAAACCAACACTGTGTCTGTCTTCTAGCCTATCTCAGGATGAACCCAACAGAAATGCTTCAGAACTATTTCAGAAACTACTTAGAACCTGTTTGTAATGACTTGTTTCTTTGTGAACCATATCCATTCTATTGAAATAAAAACTCTGAAAGTGCAGTGACTTTCTGAATTGTTCCTTACTGCGTCCATCATTACTAGAACCTATCTTGATTTGTAGTAACACTCTGTGTTTGTTGAATGAATGAATGAGGACACCAGTGTTAAGATGGATTCTGCTCCTGGGAGAATTCTTCTCCCTATCTTCTTTTTTGTCTTTGTTCATGGTAAATGAATCTAGAGGATCTTAACTGTCAAAAGTTGAAAGTATATTTAAATATTTTGATACAGAATCTCATGTCTCATAGGTTGGCCAGGAACTGGTTGAAGCTGACTTTGAACTCCTGCTTTTCTACCTCTTAAGTACTGGAGTTACAGACTTTTGTGCCAATACTCTTGTTTATGCAGCACTGAGAACCAAAACTTAGGGTCTCCCATATCCTAGGCTGATACTTCAGAGTAACGGATCTCCATGTTTCCAGTGTTCGTTCACCAATGCCTATAACTATGTCACACTATAGGGCAAAGAAGGACTGCATTACATATAAACTACATGTTTGTTTTTTCATCCTGGTTCCTGGCATAAGAGCTTATAAACCCTGGCAATTTTTTTGAATGATTGGGACAAAAGGAGCAGCATAATTTCTTCCTTATTAAAAGTTCTACATGAACTGCTCCTGACTTAGCGTTTTCAACACTTGATCCCAACACTGTGGATCCCAGCACTTAGGAGGTGACACCTTACTGAAGGAAATAAATCACAGATGCAAGGCCTTAATAGAAATGAATGATTTTTTCCTTTCTGAAGACTTTGTATATGGGTATGGGTCATAGATCTCAGGGCAGCAGGTGATTTTGGGCTGTTTGACTTACCCCAGTCTTATTATCCGAGGTGGTTAAAGTGGAGAACCTCACAAATGTGGTCCAAAGTTTGCTACCATCAGCAGAATTGATGTTCTGTGACCGGTTCTGAGACAGAGGAGCATTGTAAACAAGAGAAGCTCTTCAAGTAGCAGAGTACAAATGGCTGTTAGCCAGCAAGGAAACTTGGACCCTTGTTCCATAAGCTTGCAGATGTGAGTTCTGCCAACAGCCCAAATGCACAGGTCCAGCCCTCCCCTGGGCCTTCCCCAAAGGGACACAAATCACTCACACCTTGGTTTCAAGTCAGAGACCCACACTGAATTTCTGACCTCCAAGACTACAACCTAATAAACCTCCGCTGTGTTCAGCCATTACGTCTGTGGCCAGCTCTCATGGCAGCAATAGAAAACTAATCCAGCTGTGTTCAACAGCTCCAGGTTCCTGGGCAGGCTAAACATGATGGAGGACGTTGGAAAATATAGAATACAGGTTTAGCCTTTCTGTCACCATAGAAATGACCCAGAACTCTAGGTCTTTTCAATAAGCCCAGTTTGCAAACAATCCCTGATACAGGGATTATGGATCTTAGGAAAAAGCATTCTAGTTTCATTAATAGCAACCCACCAAGGACTAGAGACAAGGGAGTGAGGGTCTTTTCTTGACATTCACTATCACAGGAAGTATAGACGTTCTTCCAGGTCAACCTAAACACAGTGTTGCCACAGGAAATGTGCGTCAATGCAAAGAAAGCTGATGACATTAATCATCACTTTTAATCAGTCTTCCCATTATAGTAATAAATAAATATGTAAAGGTAATACAATATAATAAATGTATAAAAATAAAATAAAAGTTGAGACACACATTATAACGAGCTGTGCATAACCTACTCACCCAGTGTAACCTTGATATGAAAGCCTTAAGCCAAAGAGTAGCTGTCCCAGCTTTTATATTTGTATGTATGAAATCATCTCTAGGCCTGGTGGGACAATCTTGCCATCCCAGCCACACTGGAGACTGAAACAGGACAATATATTCCCAAGTCCTTCATGAGCTTTCACGTGAGTTCAGTTTCAGCCCAAGCTGCATAGTGAGACCTGGTCCAAATATGGAAAACAAATAGAAGGCTGAACAGGTAGCTTAGCAATAGAGGGCGGTGCCAGGCCAATATTGGGGCAGAAAATGAAAGGGATCACATAGACTTCACCAGCTGCTTGGGATAGTCACTGTCTTGTACATGGCAGTAGCTGATGACCTATGCTTGCATGAAGAGAGTTCCATTCACATTGTGTGACTGGTGAAACACTTATTTGTTTGCTCTTTGGAGATATTAATGGGAGCCTATCACGTGTGTGTTCTGTGACAAACATGTTGCCTGCACGTGTCCACTGGATTTGCACCTGGGGCAGTCCTGGGAATACCTTTTTGCCTTTTGTTAGAGATGGTGATTGTGGGCCTTGAAGATGGACAGGTAAAGAAAATGTCGTAAGCAAAGGTGGGATCTAGTCTTATTTACCATCTGCTTTTACCTGTTGAGCTGTTTCTGTGCATTTGGATTGGTGGAGTTCAGAGTTTGGACGTTCTTTTAATCTCTGCCAAGTTGCGTCATTTGTTTATGCCCCTATCATCCCTGCTTTGAAATGAGCCTAGGAAGCATTCAGCAAAATGTACCCTTCTCATGTGCTCACAGGAAGTTTGCTAGGGCTGATGGGGTAGACACGTGTCACCATCCCATCCTTTGACACATTTAAATCCTTTAGCCCACAGGCTGTCATACTGTAGTTCCAAATAGAATATTTTTATTTATAAAGAGCATTGAATGTTGAGATTTCTTGTTATAGGCAAACACATCTTCTAAGCTTGACTCCCCCCTCTCTTTGGACATGATCATGGACATAGACATGGATATGAGTATAGAGGTCAGAGCTATCTGTCCACTTTGGAATCTGAGGCTACTAATTAGGCTTGGCCAACTGGCCAGAATATCTGACAATCTTCCTCCAGTGCTAGATTTCAAACTTGACTTTTTAAAAATATGAATACTAGGGATCAAACTCATGTTCTCACACATGGACAGCAGGCTCTTTGCTGACTGATGTCTCTCCCCACCCTCACAAGCTTGGTTTTCCACTACTGAATTCACCCCTTGAGCTATGATCCCTTAGCCTTTCTTCTGGCTTTGTGAGCAAAGTTCTGGTTAGATAGAGGGGTTGCTGGACTCAAGGACAGACTAGATCCAGGGGCTCCTCCATTTCCCATCTCTGCAGCCAGCTCCCCCATGAGACATTTTAGAAAAGCACACACCTGCCTGTTCAATGGAATCTAGCTGATCGGCTTTAGGTAAGCAAATTCCTCCTAAGAAAAATTGTTCGTCAGCTGGCCTAATTTCATCCAGGGTAGAACATCTTTTCTTTTGTTACCTGCTAGCTCTCAGGCATCTGAGCACAGCCCAGAGTGCGCATGCAGACTCATTTGCAGCTGGCTCAGAGGCTGAGGTGTCAGGGACGAGAAACCGGGTATCTGCTTAGGAACACAATTGATGGATATCACCAGAGAGAAACGGGGCAGTGGACAACTTCAGATCTAATTGGGACTGGGCTAGAAAGTTGCTTCTCTTCCTGTTTCTTGTGCCTGGCCCTCTCTCATAAATGCCTGCAATAAGTGAATAATCACACCCCCACCAAGAAGAACAATGCTTGCTTCCTGGTGAGACACAAGGCCCTATCCTCATATCTGGGTTCATTTTAGAGTCAGTCACAACAAGCTCATCTCAGGCTCCAAGAGCTGAGCCATGCATTCACTCCAGTGGGCATTCACTGTGTGAGAGAGATCCTTTCTGTACTCTTGGCTGCTTTTATTAATATCTACGGAGTCTGCTCAGAATTCCCTATACATCAGCCTTGGAGGTGCTAATGCACCACCCTACCCCTAATGGCTTCCCTTCTGCAGCCCATTTTACTTCTCCTCATCTTCTCTGCATTTGGGTTGTGCACAGCATCTTCATCTACAGACTGCCTTCACTGTTTGCTCTGCCTCTTTATAAATGAGTCCTCCAACATGAACCTTGTAGTTTTCTTCAGTATCCCAATTTGGACTCTTAGCCTGATAATTCAATCCAACATCCTCAGTAAAAACACAGTTCCTTCTCTGTCCTTTCCCTCATCACAGAAGCCACTGCTGGGGCATGACAGCTCAGGAGCAAATCCGGAGAGCTAAAAATATCAGGTCTGTGTGACTACCTGTGTGTCTTTCACCACCATTTTGTTCTGGTTAAGAAACAAATATATCCCAGTACGTCTTTACGCTCAGAACATGGCTACTGAAAGTCCAATCCAATCATCCCACCCTGCCCAGCAAGGCCTGTAATTTCTCCAATTTTACATTAGAGTAAATGTATGCATGCATTTCTGGCCTCACTTCACCATATTACACTTTTACTGTTTTACACTAAGTACTTATACCCACTCCACCTGCTTTTATGTAAACCTGGGATTTGAACTAAAATGATTGCCTGGATGTCTTGAATGTTCTGTATACAGATGCAGACATGTGAGAGCATAGTACTTAAGATTTTCTACCTTTATCTTTCGCCTTATCAAAGCATCAAACCCCTGGCTTCTCACTGCCACCCCTGTGACCTCCTGGTCATGAGCTCAGGTTGTTACTTCTATTATAGCCCCTAATAGGAGAGTCTCTTCTTCTGTTGCTCTTTTCCCATGTGGTAACATTATCACTCTTGACTTTAAATTCTCCAAGGGAAGTCTTACCTTTTATATTCTTAGCAGAAGCTGATGAATAACACATTCGTTTTATATACACTGGATGGATGAGCGTGTGTGGATGGGTGGATGGTGACTAGGTGAGTGGGTGCATGGTAGTTAGGTGAAAGGATGGATGAGTAGGTGACTGAGATGAATGGAGACATGAGCAGGAATGGATGGGTGGCTTGAGGATAGATAGAATGGATGGGTTGGTTAAAGGATAGGTTGTTGGATAAATGAGTAAATGGATCAATTAATGGGATAAATGAATGGATGCAATAGATAATTTCATAGCTGGAAGGACAAATGGATGGATGGATGGATGGATGGATGGATGATGGATAGATAGATAGATGGATGATAGATCGATGATGAATGAATGGATGATGGATAGATGGATGGATGAGGATAGATGGATGGATAGAATGGGTGAGTGAACTGATGATCCTGTCTTGGCCTTGCCTATTCTATGATGTTCAAGAGACTATTGGTCCACTTGTGGGAGAGCAAGTGAATATAAATAGGAAGATCTATTTCAGAACAGTTCAGGGATAGCCCGGCCAGAGCAAAATTGGGCCAACTTAATTTAAACATAGTTGAGACGGAATGGTCTCTTGAAGGGTACCAAACTTGAAGAGTATCTCTTTAAATCTCCCTAACTAGTAATGGCAGCAAGACTAATAAAAACACATTTGCTTCTTACAATGTTAGGAGCATACCCGTGCACCTGGCTTCTGGCTCAATTTGCTCCCCTCACTTGCTAAGGGAAACCCTCAGTACAAACACAAGAGTCAACATAGTGTTGAACTACATCTTCTCTTTGACACACAGGATTCTGGAGACTCTGGAAGAAGCCAAGCTTACAAGGATGTGCAAGTAACAAGACCACATCTTCAAATCTCAGTTTTGCCCAAAGCCCAGCTCCTGGATGAATGTGAAGGAATAGGGGGCTAAGGAAGAGAAACTGGTGTTTTCTTCCATACCATCTTTTAACATCCCACTTTATCATCACAGAGAGAGCAAGGAGCAGAAATTCTTTACTGGAAAGCCACAGAGCAGAGGCAGAAGTCCACATTCCCTAAATTTTCTTCAGAGTAGGAATGGAGCAATATGTGGCCCACAATGGGACACTGATACCCCATTCCCCATCTCCACGGATAGACATGGGTGTGGTATATGCCTATGTACACACACAGAGGTCAGAGGAGGACATTTGGTGACCAGAAAGCTCCAGCAATACTCCTGTCTCCACCCCTCCCCCACCACAGTGTTAGGGTTACAGATTTGAGGGACCACACCCAACATTCAACGCAGGTTCTCAGAATCCAAAAATCAGTCCTTGGGCTTGTACAGCTAGACCTCTTACCCAGTGAGTCATCTCTCCAGCACCAGGAAGAGACATTCGAAGGCCCAAGACTTCAACTTTTTCTTTCTTTGTGCAAACACCTCCCCCACTGATTTTCAATCATATCCATCTCCAACATACAGACTGACAGGTTGTCTAATTTCCTGGTATCTTCTGGATTCAAGTATTGTGAACATGCCCCCTTGTCCCCAGTGTGG
Source organism: Rattus norvegicus (assembly GCF_021556685.1). Classification (NCBI taxonomy): domain Eukaryota; kingdom Metazoa; phylum Chordata; class Mammalia; order Rodentia; family Muridae; genus Rattus; species Rattus norvegicus. Next base: position 58,734,255 of record NC_141552.1, on the reverse strand, counting down.
AAAAGATTCATTTTCTATGCAGACGGGAAATTTCATCCATATGCAAAGAAGAAAGCCCATCTTTCATCAGAAGTAATAGGAGTTTCCAAGAGCCAATGGAAATTACCCATAAAATGGGGTGCTTTTGAGCTCCCCCCATCGCAATCCTTGTTCAAGATTCAGTCTCCTGAGTCTCAGAATCATCATCTCTGTGAGGAGAGAAAGCCATTTCATTCTCTGTCTCCATTCACATAGACTTTTTGCATTCTGCGTAATAAAATAGAATCGTCCCCCAAAGGAAGCCCTGGGAATCATTTATATCTTGTGAGTGCATCTAAGTAGATTAAAGGGTAACTTCAAGTTCATTATCTTCATTTAAAAAGATTCAGAGTTGCCCCAAAGAGGGAACATGCCTTCCTTGGGCCATTCTGGTTCCCTTTGCTTTATTTTTAATTGGGGTTAAACAATGTAGTTAAGTGTTCATTTTAAAATATATGATTACTCATTGATGGTGCGTATGTATCTGTGTATGGCATGTGTGTATGTGATCATGTGTGGGGGTGGGTGCGTTGTATGAAGAGACCAGAGGTTGGTGCTAAATAATTCCATTTCCTACCTTATTTTTTTAAAGAGTGGATCTCTCATGGAACCTGTAGCTTATTAGTTCAGTCATCGGTTGGTCATCAAGCTCCAGGAATCCTTCTAGTTCTGCCTCCCTGAGGCTGGGATTGCTACAGCGCCCATCCCGGTTGTTACATAGATAATTCTCATCAAGCAGTTTATTGACTGATTTTTTTTCCAATGATTTTTACTTAACATTCACATATATTCTTACGTCCTCCACTCAGATTGGGAGATAGGAAACACTCAACATCACAGAAGCTTCTATCACCACTTTGCAGTGCATGCCTCCCTCAAGCAGCCATGACCTGGCTTCTGCCATCATTGGCCTGTGTGGAACTTGGCGGGAGGGGAGTTGTGCAAGGCGTATTCTTTGTTCTCCTCTTAGATCTAGACCTGCTCTTAGCTCGAAAGCCAGAGCTTCTGTAACTGTGAGGTCCCCACTTAAACTGTCTTAGTAGATGCATGAGCAGTCATGTTAGAGGCGGGAGGACATTTTGATGTATATTCTTTCAAAATATGGCGAGAAGGTTTCAGCTTCCCACTCCCATCCCCTTCAGCACTGAAAGGAAAGAAAATCACTGGCTTGAGTTGTATCCCATTGAGGGTAGACTCCTTGCAATCTGTCCTACTTACACTTTGTAGAAGGCAGAGGGGTTCTCAGAAGAGTCAGATGACCCATGAGTAGGGACAAAGTTTGAGTTGTGACTAAGCCCAGGTCTCACACAGGCCATCCAGGATGAGGAGCTTTAGGGCTTTATCTGTGTGCAAATAAGGAAGCTGTTCTTGCAAGCTGATGCTGAGTAGGGCAGGGTCAGGCAAGTTGGCGGAGTATTTTATGTGCACGTTCATGCAGAAGGTTCATTGGATTCTGCATGAATTACCCCATTCAAGGCACTGACAAGTCCTGATGCCAAGTGAGGTATTTAATTTTGTTAGGTGTCCGTGGTCTCAGTGTTTGGAGTGTGCAAGAGCCCTGTACATTGCAGAAAACCATTCCATTCTCAACTCTACAGCGCAGAGTAGCCCATGTTCATTTTAATTTTGGTACTGGAAGGCACCAGAAGTGTTACCGGTCCATAAGTAGGATGTCTGTGGCTGTTTGCTTTTGGTTCTGGTACTCAGGCATTCTGTATCTGTTTTTTAATTAAGGTGACCCTGGGATTTTTCTAAGCATATTTAAATGATCAGGATAATGGCTGGCCCATCTCAAAAGCTATTTCAAAGGATGAGTGGGTACTATCTTTTTGAGACAAGCAGTCTCTTCGTTTCGTGCAACCTCACTGTTCCTGCTCCCTAGCTCATTATTTTGAATGGCAGGGCCATCAGACTGGCTTTTCTGGCACTTCTTCTAAAACACAACGAAAGGCGAGCCCTGTGCTCATGAGAAAAGTTCTGCGTGAACAGGACAGCAATGGTTTGCTACCAAGACATGAGGCCTTTCCTAATATCCTCTAGAACTACTTTGAGAATACCTTTTCCAGCTTCTATCCAAAGCACATGAGAAAATTCCATGTGTTGGTCCAGAGTATTGGTCTGGTTTCCATCTGTAATAATCCAGAGTGATCTCATTAATGAAGAGTCTGTCCAATTATCATGTAGACATCCCATTTGTTTTCCAGTAGAAGTCACCTCTGCTAATCTAATTCATCCAGACACCACTGCCAGCCATCCCTGAACTTCCTCCAGCTTTCTTCTTTCAGCCAGACACTGAATTCAGAAGCCACTTTCAGTTGTGTTAGCCATTTGGAGGTAAAGAGAGTGTAGGGAGGACCCACATATCCCTAAGATTCAAGGGGATACTTTGCAAGGCTCAGAGCCCCATGAGAGATGCTTTCTACCTGGGTGTAAATCCAAGTGGACACAGAAATAAAGATAAGGGCATTGTCTACCTGCCACCATCATCATATAGCAAGGATCAGATGGCAACCAAGTTTGCCAGCAGGTCTCCAGGCCCATCCTGCTGATCTAGAACTTTGCCAAACCTTTGAGTTCCCTTGTCTGAAGCCTTCCATTTGTGTCTACCTATCCAGAACAGAGCAAATTCTTTCTTCCTTCTCCCCATCACTTCCTTAGAGGAGCTGCTCTGACCTGCTCTCTGCTTTCACATGCTATGTGCCCCTTGATCCTATTCATACTCACTGTATCCTGTCCCTACCAGAGATGGATGCTGCTTCTCCCTTCCCTACATACTTTCCCCTCCTCTCCCACGGCTACTTGTCTTTCCTTGTTTAGATTTGTTTCGTGTATGTGAGCATGTTGTATGCATGTATGTACATACACATGTGTGCCCAATGCCTACAGAAGCCAAAGAAGGGCATCATATCCTTTGGGAATGGTTGCTGCTTGCCCTGTGGATGGTGGGAACTGAACGGAGAACCTCTAAAAGAATAGCAAGTGCTTTT